>NW_024354500.1:4104636-4563411 GCF_902729225.1 Pteropus medius | reverse complement strand
AAAAAAAAAAAAAAAAAGAAAAGTGCTCATGTTTTAACAATAAAATAAATGAGGCCCAGAGAGCTCAAGTAACTAGTTAGAAAACTAGCCATTATAACAGTGGAAGGACTTGAACTCAAGTCTCTCTTAAGCTACAGCACATACTTTTTCACTACATCTTGGATGGCCCATATGTTTCAAAACTCTAATCAATATTTAGCAGCTCCCTAGACATTGTAAAACTGGGGATAAAGCCTGATTGTGAAAGTTGCAGGTTTGCAAAACTAAATTGCACATTCCCACCAGGTCTCTTGTAAGTAAGAGTGGTAGTTGGGATAAAACAGGTGCCTGAGATGTGACTTGGTGTCTATTAGACACAGATAAGGCTGAGAAACTGAATCCTCAAACCTACCTTTCTGATGGAATAGCACCTCCTACCATTCTTTCTCCCCAACCACTCATTCCTGCCTAAGAGAACCAATCTGTTCCCACATTAAAAAACAAAGCGAAACAAAACAAACTTTAAATGATGTTACCTGGTGCAGATTCTTCAAGAGATGCTGATACTCTTCAGTATCCACTTCCAACATCCCTCGTTGACTCTGTGCCCCAAATGAGAATTAGAGCCAAGCATAGCACAGAAGCGAGGGCCTCCTCCAGGAGGTAAATGCTACTACATCAAGACAGTTGTCAGCTTGTAGGAAATTCTCATCATGAAGGCATTAAGGAATAAATTGCTGAGGGGATCAGTAGAATTTATGAAAAGACTGTAGTGGCCACTTTCTAGAGGCTAGAGAAGATGGTGAGCTCTGCTACAATGATTTCGGTTCCTGAGTGAGAATGATGGGATCGCAGATGGGAGAGGTCAGCTGTTGGCAAGTAACCTTTAGAGATTTAGTGGGCATGATTACCATAATTAGCCAAGAAGGTCTATAGCCTTATTCCTAAGGCTCTGGGAATAAAATAGCTGGGCAGCTTTCTAATGCACTGTTTGACTTATATAAGAAGAAAAATTCCAGGTCTGCTGAACATAAACAAGACTTGAAGAACTGTAGTCGGGTTTATGACCTCTTATTTAATTCTAAAACTTAAACTATCTCACAGACCCGGAATGACTTGATTGGCAGGGAGGCCTTTCCCCTTCGAGGAAAGACCCTCAGAAAAGGTTTCAACTCTTTACTGTGAATCCTCCTCAGGTCCTCTCTGGAGGCTATAATCCCCTAATAATGTGAATGAGGAAAGGCAAATAACCAGACTTATGTGGTTATTAGATACTGGCTCTGACCGGAACCATGTAGTCCACTGGTCCCATTAGGCACTAATAGAAATCAGGTGAGAGATGAAGTCTTGGCAATGTCAATCTCACACCAAATTTGTTAGAAGTGTTTCTTCTATTTCCCTAGTCCTAAAATATTTGGAGTAAATATATATACTTAGTAACTGGCAGAGTGCTCACATTGGTTCTCTGTGCTATGGAATGAGGGCTCTTACTGTAGAAATGTTCCATACGCTTTCCTCTAATGCTGTCCTCCCCCAAGATGTTAGACCAAAGATACCAAATCAAAAGCAACACCACATGCCTGGTAGATATTGCAGACAATAGTGCCACCGTCAAGGACTTAAGAGATAATTTCTTTAATTGGCATTTAATTTTTCTGTTTGATTACTGTCAGTGTTAGTGGGACCTTGGAGAAAAACTGGATTTTAACAGCCCTGATCAAATAGTACAACAATTGTGTCTGCTGTTCTGGACATGGTACCTTCACTGGAACAAAAGAATGGATGCCCTACACTCTGATATGCCATTACCCTAAAAACAGGTATAATGCCTGCTAATTAATATAATCAGAAACAGGGGATCTTCGTGAATCAGGGACAGCAGCACTATTTACCATCTTTTTTCAGTCCTATGACCATTCTTTTGCTCTATGTCATAATCTAGTAGGGAGAAAACTTCTTTATTTGTCTGTGGCTTTCCACAGATAACATGCTGGTTCATTGTATTATGCTAACTGAAGCAGGTAAGAAGGAAGTAATAAGCACTATAGTTGTTTTAGTAAGAAACATTCAGGCCTGAAAAATCCATAAAGTTTCTTGGGGGTCCCTTAGGTGTGGCATGTTGGGGATATTCTCTTAAAGTGAAAGACAAGTTATTGCACTTTTCACTACTCTCCACAAAGAAATAGACATAATGCTTGATTAATTTCTTTAGATTTGGAGATGTTGTTTTGATACGTTTACCAAGTAGTCTTTAAGGCTGCAGTTTTGAATGAAGCCCAAAGCAAGAGAAGGCTACACAGCAGGTCTAGGATACATAGTAGGCCTAGACTGCAGTGCAAACTTTCCTGACATATGGATCTTATGACCCAGCAGGTACAATGATCCTGAAAGACTGTGGTACGTAGAGACACTTTATGAGGTCTCTGGAAAGCCCAAACATGAGAATAAGAGCAGAGATTCTTTGAGTTTTAGGCTAAATCCATACTCTATTTTGCCAAAAATTATACTCTATTTGAAAAGTAGCTCCTGGCATACAACTGAGTTCTGATAAACTCTAAATGCCTAAACATGGACACCAAGTGATTCTGTGACTCAAGCTGCCCAAAATGGTAAAAAAAAAAAAAAAAAAAAAAAGACAAGAAGAGATGCCGAAGGGTACAATGCTGAGAGGTGAACAATATTCATTATACTTTTTGTTCTTCCAGTTCAATTCTTTGTTCTTTTCTACTCTGTTCTGTGCTCTGAGAGGCTAAGAGTATCTCCTAGGCTCCCTTGCCCTATAGCTCCTAGTCATATTTGGCCAGTGGGAGGCGATGAAATGAAGGGCTGGAGGGGATTGAATATTCATTCCCTGTACTCCCTCTCTGCTGAGCTGATGTTTCACGGTAGTTGTGTTGCTCTAACGCCGAAGCCCTAACTTCCTGGAATAGCCTAAGAATAATGTGAGCTTCCCCCTGTTGTTAGTCCTGGGGACTTTCACCATTTGCTTTCCTTGCTCTTACCTTTTTCACACTTCTATAAATAGCTTCTTTATTTAACTGTGAACCATTAGTTCTTTGAGATTATAATCATTCTCCCCCAGCCCCCGAAATGATGGAACAAAAAGACAAGCCTGGGAAAATATCCGGTCATAGTGTACTGCATATTTATAAACATTTTTATAAGAGGTAACTAAAATTGATCTCTTTTAAAGACGTTGTTATTTTGGGGTTTTCTATTATAAGTAGCCAAGCATAATCTTCAATGATATAACTCCTCCCTTTGATAACTCCTTCTCCTACTGTCTGGAAAGTGCTACTTTATTGGCCTCATCCCAGCATCCACTTTATCCCATGGACCTCTCTTGTCTGAAAGTCAGTAGACTTAGTGTTTTTACTACTTACTTTGGGCTGAGAATGTCTAAATGTACCATAATCTACAAATCTCATACCATCCACTGTCCCTTAACCAAAATGTAAGCAAACATGCCCTGAACTCAGTAGGGAATCAACGTATGTTATTGAAAGAATGAAACTTTCCGCATTTATTTAGGAAGAGTCGAATTTCACAGCCTTCCAAGTGCAGAAGACTGATAGTTTAAGTGCTTTCTTTCTGGATTCTTGCCATAAATCTCTCTTAGACAAACTGGTTTTTTGTTTATTTGTTTGTTTCTGACTCTGCCTGAAATGCAATGAAAAAAAAATGTCATTAGGGGATGCTTTAGTGAAGCGGGAAGAAGGGGTATGGCACAGACACAGGCCCTATTTCATCTCGTTCCATGGTCAAGTCTGCTTTGGAATCAATAACTCCCAAAGACCTTTCTGCATGTTGTAGTCCTGTCAACATTTGTGTACTTGACCTAAGTGAAAACTCCTCTCCCTTTCTTATACCTATTCCTCCAAAAGCTGCAGGTAAGACTGTCAGCCTCTCACTGAGGAGTGATTTTTTTCTGTATATGTCTGACTGTCGCATATCTCATTAGATTAGAGGCACTAGAAGGGCTAAGATTTTTCCTGTCTTGGGTATTTTTGTATCATTAGCAGCTAGCACATACCTGGCTTATAGCAGAAAGTCAAAGAAATCATTTTAAACAAAGTTGTAAACACATCTTCAAGATCTCACTCAAAATCCAACACAATATTCCTCCATGAAATCTTTTTAATTACCTTCGAACATGCTATATTTGATAGATTTTACTCCCTCTGTAAGTCCATAGTAATTTATTGCTTTCTCTTTGTATCACTTTTCCTGCTAATTCACAATTATGTATGTCTTTTCCACTAGCCTATGTAATTATCAAGAAAGGTAGCTAAACAGCTGAATGTTTAAATCTTGGGTTCTAAATCTCACCTTTGCTACTTCATAGCTATATCATCTTACTTTAGTTATTAATATCTCTAAGATTCAAGTTTCTTATTTGTAAAATAGATATAATTTATTCATTCATATATTTATTATTCATGTATTTATTATGTGCTGGGTGCTAATCTAATATATGTATTGGCAATAGAGTTAAGAGAAAAGAAAAGCAAAAAGAAAAGAAAGGGAAGGGAAGAGGAAGAAAGGAAAAGAAAGGTGGATGAAATCTTTGTCCTGATGGAGAGTACATTCTAGTTCTAGATGTATCCATATGCATCCATATTCATATCTCCAAAACAAACAAACAATATAATTTTATATACTCATAAGTACTACAAAAAAATTAAGCAAGGTAAGGGAGTAGAGCTTGACAGAGCTGGCAGAAAGCCCTGATGTTTATGATAGATGCTGATTAGAGAGTTAAAGAAGACCCTTAAATCTTCAGGGCTGTACACACATATTTTGTTTCTTCTTCTTGATGTGTGATAGGGCTACACATTTTACAATCTTTGGAGTTAGGCATGGCCTGGTGGCTTGCTTTGGCTCATGAAAGCTGAACAGAAGGGAGGTTCTTGCAAAAGTTTTAAGAAGTACCAGTTAAGATTTGCCACGTCTTTCTCCTCCTGGAATTTTTACGGAAAAAGAACTATTGAGAAGGGGTCTCCTGTAGCGTAGGCCTTCATATTGATCCATGCTGGACATCAGCCTGTGATTTGGGAATGGTTTGACTGGAGTATAACAGATCCTATCCTTACTGATGCAAGGATATTACAATGTCTGACACCCAGAAAGCACTTGGTAAATTCTTATTATCATTATTATTAATTTTATTATAATAGCATGTGTTAATTACAATGTCTGACACCCAGAAAGCACTTGGTAAATTCTTATTATCATTATTATTAATTTTATTATAATAGCATGTGTATTGCCAATATAGAAAAATAATATGGATTCAATATCTTTCTCTTAATTAAGTATGAGTTTTAAGCCATTAAAGTTCAAGTCTTTTGATCCTACCCTCGCAAATAGAAAAAGTAAAGTCCAAGTAATTCAAATTACCTGTCGGAGGTGGCAGAGTAGCAACACTTAGTCCCGAAGCAGTCCCCCCAGCGGGGGGGAGGGGAAAATTAAACTTTATGTTTTGAACGCATTTTTCTATTGATTATCAATATAAAACTACATATACTTGTGAAGTCATTTTACTCAAAGACATAATAAATCTAATCAGGAATTCAGAAAACCTTTAAAAATCAAGTATATAAATAAAAAATATTAACAAATAAAATACTATTAAGAATGGTAAAATTTGTCTCAAAATGTCAGTGTAAACTAACAATTGTTACTTATTTTTAGGCATGAAAATTAAATTCTAATAGAAATAACTAAGTAACTTAACTGGACAGAAAGTTCAGTTTGAACTGAAATATAACTCAGTTTCTCTTAAATCTTTTCAAGGGAGCCACAGGGGTGGGGGTAGGGAGATATATATATATATCTTTCTCTGGTTGCAGAAATTTCTAACATCACCAGAGTAAATCTGCTGTTGTGAAACATGTAAGGACAGATCGGTAGGGGTGAGGGAAATGCAAAATACATCGGAGGCAATTTTCAGTGGATAAAATTAAATCAAAGGAAAAAGCAAGTTTACTGGAACATAAATATATATGATAAAATGAGAACTACATTTTCTAAAATAAGTATATATCCCTTAAATAAATATTTCAGTGGTAACTACAAGATAAACTCTACAATTTAAGATTCTATAAATGAAATTCTAAATATCCTATTTCTGATGTATACTAAAAACTAGTGACTTGAGTATATATATTTTTTTAGAATTCACTATCTACCACAACAATAGCTTTATCAAAAAAAAAATCAAATCGAATTTGATTTATATGTTAGTAACAAATATAGTACAATTACAATAGTTGCTTTAGTAGGCTTAGCTTGAAATAATGTGCTTTAATAGGCTTGCTCGGAAAATGTGCAAGTAATGCTTTTTCTAAGTCACTGAAATAACTGAGGAAACTTCCTCTGCTCTGGGAACTGAGCAAGAAGTAATTATTCAATGGACTAGGATATAGGGTTATACTGGACTTTTAATTTTTCTGTTGTTTGATGAGACATATTAACCTATACAGAACAGATATGTAAAATGTAAGAATGAGAAATTTCCTTTTGCTTCACTTTAAGATTTCTTTTAATTTCAAGCTCACAATACTGATTATGTGACTATCAAAAGAAGGCTTCACCAATCAGCCAAGTTTCCAGAGAGCAGTTTCTAGGAACTGCATGTTCAATTTGTGTTGGCATAAAAAAAAAAAAAACCCATACAGAAGCTACCACATCAATAAAAATGTTCTAATTTTTAAGTTCATATTCAACAAAAACTTATTTTAATTAATCTATATACACATTTCGGTTGGTAAGCAACCTTTAGATTCAGAAAGTCAAATATAATAATCTTTTCAAGTAATAAATCATAAAGACGAATAATTATTTTTCAAGGGGAAGATATGCATATATATCATATCTTAAGTCATGTATGTACTACACATGATTTAATACACACACGCATATATATATGTACACAAATGTGTGTGTGCACGTGCACACGTCGCTTAAATTCTTAATTTGTGTACATATTGGAAACAATATGAACAAAGCTTGAACTAATTAAACAGGAAAATTATATATGTTTTCTTTTGTTCTAAAGTGAAAATACAGATCTTGTCTTTTCCTTGAGTTTACTGAGGTTACCTCAAATGGACACTATTGAGTTAGCAGGGGGAGTCAGACTCCTCTCAATTTTTTAAATGCATTAAAATAAAAGGGTCTTCCACTAACAAATTCTGCTAGAATTATCAAATCATCACCACTGAAGTTTAGTCATTAGGCAGATGGATGGGTTTTTACTCCTCCTATCAGTTTTAATTGTCATGGAATTATCCTCCCTAAATCAGCACAATGTATGCTGTTCTTGGTTCACTTGAAAGGGATGCACCTTAGAAGAGATAAATTATTTCATTATCACCAACGCATTTATTAAATGGCCATATTTTTAGGAGGCAGTGCTGAGTGTTATAAACGGGAATTAATTAGGCTCAGTTCCTGTCTTGTTGGAGGTTAGAGTGTGAGATGTCCAGAGAGCAATGATGGAGGCATTTTAAGGTCATGTATTAAACACAGGAAAAGAGGTGAGTTAAGGAAGTTTTTAGCATGAATATTTGAACCCTTGAGCAAAGTATATTAGTGATCTGGGTGAAAAAGGAGACCCTCGGGAGATGCATGCCATGGTGATTCACGACTACTCCAGCAATTATGTAGGAAAGACCCCTGCAGAAACCGAGACATGACTGAGTGCTTGCTGTTCAAATGAGAGCAAAATAAGAAGAGGTAAGAGCACTGCGATTTTTTCTAAATCTTTTTTAACTCATCTCAGAAATTACTAAAGGGAAGAGATCGCCAGCTTACATCTGCTCCATGTATTTTTACGTGCTGTGGGGAAGAGGAGTCAAATAGGAAATAAACTAGCTATTGGTAAACATGACAGAGAACTACACTAAAACAGTGGATACCTTTCATACTGGTAGAGTTTTAAGTATACACTTAGAGAATTATACCTGTTTTATACATCAGACATCTCTAGTACACCAGCAAATCACTACCTCTCCTTTACTCCCAACTCTAAATGGTTACCAGATCTTATCAATTCGACCACATCTCTATTTCTCAAACTCATCCCTTCTCTTTTTTTGGACAGCCAAATTAACATAGGTTGTTAATCTTTTCTTTCTGGATAATTCTAATAACTTCCTAGCCATTTTTCTTGATTGCTAGTCTCCCTTTCAATAATAAGTTTGCACTGCTAACTCGAAATTGTTTTTTTCAAAAATATACATCATATTATGCATTTTTCACTTGAAAATTTAAGAGCTTTCCTTCAATTAGGCAATTAAACTCATCATATTAACACATAAATGACTGATGTATCATTTTTTTTCAACTACCTCTTGCTTACTACCTTCCCATTTCCCTATCTCATCTAGAAGTCTGGTGAATTCATTGCAATTTTTCACGCTTATCTCTATGTGTATATACGTTTCCTCTGTTTGAAATACTGTTTCTTTCTTCTCTGCTTGAAGAGCCCTTACTTTCTTTCCAATCCTAAGTCAAGTTATTATCTCTTCTGTGTAGTTTTCTGGTGGTACCTTCCAAGGCAGCTAAGCACTTCCTACTGTTTTTGCCATGACATTTAATGGGTCTGATACTTTCAATATATGAGAACTCTTAATAGGCAGAGTCTAGTTCATATATCTTCACTTGCCAGCATCATCAGTGAATTAATACCAACTTCTAATTACATGTTGATTGTGATTTTCATAGTTCTTTCAAGCACATTATTCTTTCAATAAGTTTGTAAAACATTACACAGTAAGTATTGTTCCCATATACCACATAAGGAAATTGAGTATTAAAGCCAATAAATAAGAGTTTTACTTTTGTTTTAAATATTTGCTTTGTTTTGTTTTATTTGTAGCTTAATGTCTTTCTAATATATTATAGTCTTTGTTATATAACATTACATTACATTTAACCCTACGTGTGTGTGTGTGTGTGTGCACATGTACATGTGCATGTGTGTTTTGCCTGGCTATGGGATAGAAAGAAAAATTACCCCCTTGTATGTATATGACTTTCTTTGAACATTTATTATGAATCGGTATACTACGAACGAAAAAAAAAAATCCCTTAGCCTTTATTTCTTTCATTTTGACTTTAATCTCATTATGACATAAATTATGGCTTGATGGATGATCCTACCAAGGTATTATAAAACATTTTAAATAGGCACTTTAAGATAATGATTTATGAAATAATTGTTGAGGTCAACTACTATGAATGGAGCATTCCAAAAGTCTTAGTATAAAAGTTCTAATAGATCATATCCTTTGTGCATCTAAGGGGAGGTACTCATAAATTTTCTTTGATAATGCCTAGTCAGTCAATAAGTTTTATTTTTCTTTTATACTAAAGATAATATTAATATAAGTGAAAACTTGTGATTAATAGAGCCAAGTACAAAAGGAATAGTTAATGTCTTCCCTACATTTTTATTTTGAAAATAAACCAGATTTAGTTTTCATTCTACATGGGAGGAGGAGAAGAGAGCAATAGCCAAATATACCAACTCATTTTTCAGAAAACAGCAAGATTTAAGAGCAGAGATAGGGAAAATAATGAGAGGAAGTACATTCAGGCATTTTTAGGACTCTATAAGGAAAAGCAAATGACTAGATAATGGGTTTTATGGGATAATAACATGTTTTCCTGTATATGACAAAGCCATTCATGGAGATTTCAGTGGGGTGCATTGCCTCAATTGCTTCTACAGTGGCTGCCATGGTTTTGTCCTGGTTCATTCACATTCAGTTGCCCAGTCCTTATTTATGAACAGATGCCTAGGATCTGTAAGTGACCTTCTCACCATTTGTGTGTGTACAAACCTCTCTTCGTATCTGAATACTTAAAGAAATGTTTGGTAAATAGTACAAGATTCAAGAGGGAAGACATAAATCAAAACTAAAATCATGGTTTCAATGCCTTGAACTCTTGTTACATATTTTGTAATTCTTGGGCCTTCATCAAATGGTTAATGAGACCCAATCTATTTGAAAGGAATGTCTTTAAAATCTAAGTGGGATGCAGCCACTTTTGAGTAAAGAGCTATTAAAACGATGAAATCATTATATTGTATCCAAGGATAAAAGACATTGTAAATATTTAGTCTTTCACAGTCACAAACCACTTAAATGGATGAATATAGTCTATTCATTGGTTTATGGTTCTAATAGCCTCCAGGAAATGTCAAATTCACATGCTGTCCCAGAATACAAGATTTAGTTTTTGGATTTTTAATTTAACTAAAAGATGTGTAAAAGCACACAATCATTCAGCTCCCTATTGGCTCCACATCTGTGTAGGATTATATGCAAACAATAGTTGAGCTAGCATTGGCAGTCACATAGGCTTGAATGTAATTAATTGTATTTTTTTTTTTTTAATAGAGATAAAAGGAATGAAGAAAGACAATTTGGAGAAGCACTGTTTTCAGCAATAATCTTATACATGAGGTAAGGCTCAAAGTTGCCAAAATGGAATTTAGAAATAGAGGTTCATCAGCCTTATGTCCAAAGTAAATCATAATTGTTCTGAAAATCATTAATGCTGGGTGACAGCCAATGTTACTTCGATAAAATTGTACTTAGTCTGATTCTACAACTGAGTAGACAGGAAATGGCTCACCTTTTGGTAATGAATTAACTCTTTCATAGAGGACTATAGTAATTCTAGAATATAAGCCACAAAAATGTCTAGGATACCAGAATATTAAACAGAGTTTCCAGCGTTAGCAGACAATTGCTCTTTTTCTATCACTGTCTCACATTCGTCTTAATTTTACTCTTTTCTTATCTGCAGATTTTGGTGGACAATGGACCTATTGCTCAAGGAGCTTTTAAAAATTTTTTCTGATGATTTGCCTGCATCAAAGAAGTTAGTAAACAATGGCATGATAGCACTCCGTGGTGACCTTTTCAGCTTGCAAAAGCTACACAAAATACTTTTCCATACACTGTAATATGGTGGGACACAGGCAGAGCAAATGTCCACAATTTATCAAATGTAGTCTTTACAATGATAAGATCTTGAGATTTCCTGATTCCTGGAATGAAAAAACAAAAACAAAAACCAAAAAAACAGAAAAACCACTAAGCAGGTCTATTTTATCATATGATGGATTTAAATGCCTCTTTTAAACACACATCTCTCTGTTCCATACCACTCTCCCTATATGCGACATGGCCAAGCCCAGGCATTTCTTCCCCATGGGCATAACTTAAATCCATCTAGAAAATGATTTGATCCGCAGAATGCAGATCATTTTAAACTGAGAGAAGAATAAAGCCTTGGAGACAGCACAGAATGCAGTTATAGTAGTCCAAGTTAAAAATGACCGGAGCATTTGGCTGCTAGTCTAGTGTGGTTATTAATGGACAAATGCTCTTTCCTCAGTGGGGGAATGGCTTCTACTTCTTGTGGTTATGGGAAGAGGAAATGGAAGGAGACAACACTTTACTGGCAGACACATTATTGACCCTGCAGGGGCAACAAGAGTAATGAACAGAGAAAGCTTTAGAAAAGAGAGTTTTGCCAAGCAGAAAAATTGCTGCAGGAAATGCAGGATTCCTTGGTCATGATGTGACTGGGTTGAATCACCCTGTATCAGAGTAGGATGAACCAAACAAACAGGTTGGTGAATCGAATTATCCTAGAATGCTGAAATCACTGAGTAAAAAGCAATGGCATCTTGATTCTTGTCTATTTATGAGTCATGAATATTGGAGGGAACCAAACTTACATTTCACTTAGGACACATACAGAAAGTCACTTGCTACCCATATCTCTGAGATGGTACTGAGTTCAGATATTCATTCTGTAATCTGAATATGTCTCAATTTTTGCTTCAATAAATATGGCTATCAAAATAATACAAAATTCAGGTTTTTTTAGACTAGTCTATCTCTTCATGATAACAATTAAACAAACAAAATGGTCAGGGTATTGTTTAATTGCAGATTTTAATACATACTTTTGGCATAAAAGGAATAAATATAAAATGTGTGATTTTAGATTAAATATATTGCTCATTTCACATCTCAAAATTGTTTACTTACAACCAAATCCTTATGAAAACCATATTTAGAACTAGAGTGAATATAATATAATGCATAAAACAGATGAAGGAGAAATAAATAATGTAAGAACATAAATAAATAAAATTAAATGAGAAAGCAAGCCATGTTACTGTAGGCTAAATAATATCTAGATGTGGCCCCTCCCTAGAAGCAGATATTCTGTTTAGTGTTTTTCTTCCTGTCTCTTTCACTTTGACTTAGGGAGACAAGGGAATAGCTTTGCCTGGGTATAAAAGCACAATTAAAGGAGTCAGGCAGAGGGACAAACCAGTACTCATCTCTGCTACTTAGAACTTGAGGAATTAGTAGGTAATTCCTGAAGACGGGTTTTGCAGAACTATAGTTTTGAAATGCTTGAAATTCTTCCACTAACAATGCATTCTTCCACTTGTGATGCATTATTGAATTTCAGAGCAGGGATTTATTAAGGCTTTTGGGGCCTCCAGAAAACAAATTTGTTTAAATGAAACTGCTCCTGGAAATGGTCATAAGATTATCAGCCGACACTTGGGCAGTTTTCTTTGTAATCATGTTAGAAAACATTGCTTGCTGGAGAGGAAAATACAATGATCTTCTCAGGAGCTATGGGAAAAGGAAAACAGGTGCCTCAACTGGGAAGAAATGGCAGTGGCAAAGTATCTGAAATGGACTTTCCCTGGATCTCTGCCTTTTCTGCCATTTGCCCCACTCTGTAGTACCAAGGGGTCCAGCTCTGGCTGCTCTTCCTAATGATAATATTGGCAGTCAGCTTATTGTCTGCATAGAGATTACCACAGTCACAGCAGGATTGTTTCTGTGTTAGAAAAGCAGAAAACAACTTTTTGGCACTTCATCTGAAGAGACGTGATTTTCTAACAAAGGTAGAATGCTCAATCAGAAGAATTTCTGGAACTTCGCCCTCTGCCATGAAACCTGGTGAATGGTTTGAGTTTTTCCAAAATTCAATTTAGCTGCTAGGAGGCTGTGCCGATCATTCCAATTTTCCTTTCGATTTTGCATTTTGTTGGATGCTTCCCTCAAGTATCTCAATGTAGTTCAGTCATTAGTCAGAGCTGGAAGGTTTATTATTTATTTTGACAGTCACCAGCCTATTTTGTCAAATAGTACACATTACTGCTCCATTTGACAGGTGTTACTCTTAAAATCCTTCAGTTTATTTTTCTCCCTGTGAATGAGGCTTCTAGATCTGCTGTCTTGTTTACCTTCCCAGAGGAAACACAGTATGTTTTGTGATAGAAGTTTTGTTTTGTTGCTACTTTTCAGTGACAGACTAAGCAGCCATTGGTCAAAAACTTTTTTCTTGATTTAATCTAAATTTTGGTGCAGTGCTTAGCTGGGATCCAATGGAAGATAAAATAGAAGAATGAAAAGAAGGATAGTGAATGCAATGTAAGTAGAGGCAAGAAAGTACTGCCATTTCACCTAGGATATATGTATTGCAAGGTTAGAAAGGTCAAAACAAGCTTTAAGTTTAATTGTGTGAGGTTTGAGTAAAAAAAAAAAAATTTTAAGCTGTGTAATGTGTTCTATACTCTGATAGAAGAAAATGCAGGTGGCTATGGTAACATAGAAGGGGACACTATCTCAGATCAGAGAAGTCAGATAGGTCTTTTTGGAGAAGATGACATCTGAATTGATTTTTAAAGATCCATGTTAATAAAAGTTAAAAGGGATAGTGAAAAGGTCTTTCTATATCGATGCCACCATAGAGAGGATGGTGAATTTGAGTTTGGATAATGTTACTTATCACATGTCATGCAAACATTTGGAATTTTTTTTTTTTTTGATGCTCATGGCCCATCACTCTTATCTATTCAGTTCAGTAACTTGCTTTTCTGCTCCAATGCCACCTCCTCAGCAAGACTACTCTGACTACTGAATACAAATACTTCTCTATCACCACCTTGCTAATTTTCTACTTGTAAGTCTTGTTTTATGTTTCTTAGTAGAATATTTTATTACTTGTCAGGCAGAAAAAGCAAACATTTATTAAATTCCTTATTGTCAGTCTCTTCTCTCTTAGGAGTACCATGCAATACACTATCTTAATACTTAGTGGATAAAATACAATGAGTTTATTAATCATGGTTCTGTGGTTCAGGAATCTGAGCAGAGATCATCAGAGATGATTCATCTCTACTCTGTGTTGTGTCAGCTGATCTCATTTATTCAGGTGGTAGCTGGGCTGGAAGATCAAGGATGGCCTTACTCAAGTGTTAGATGCTTCACTGCTGGGCTATTGGCTAGCCACTCCCAATTCCCTCTCCAAATGACCTCTTTCTCCAGATAGACAGCATGGACTTCTGTACGAGCAGCCTCAGGGGAGCAAAAGAATGAAAGTAGTAGCTGCTACATCTCATAAATCCTATGCTGAACTAGTATGGCATCATTTTTACCACATTTTATTGGTGAAATCAAACTCAACATCAACCCAGATTCAAGGGGAAAAGAAATAGATTCCATTTTTTTAACTTAAGGAATTGCATGCACATACAGACACAGGAGAAATTGTTATAGCCTTTTTGCTAACTATTCATCACATATTCTAGAATTTGAAGTTGTGTGGAATCATCTAATTATGTGGAATCAAGAGTAGAGTTGCTTTTTTTTCTCCTTATGTCTACTTTGAAATACTATTGAATACCATATCCACATTTCTAAAAATTCTATTTTTAACTGTACTGCTTATTGGTCTTTTCTTCTTAAATGACCCAGTATCACTTCAGGAGCAATATATCACAAACAAACTCTTCTCCCCTAGTTTTTTTAATTCCCCAAATCCTTGGTATAGGGCCTTATATATTTTAAAAATTTAGAATTTGAAACAAGATAAAGTATGTTGATTAACTCATTAATTAGAAAGTTTAAACCATTTTGGGGAGTTTAAATGTAAACTCACTGGTTTACTGAAAATGAAGCAAGGTATCGTTGTGTTGTCAATTTTGTTATTTTGCATTCTGCCTTATGCTGTGTTCTCTATAAAGCAAACTCTAGCTAAAAGGAAAGTATATCGGAAAGTAAAAGGATTGGTGTAAAGGAAACTACTGTGTTTGACAGTCAGAAGAAATTTTTCAAAACCTAATGCCAGATGTTGAGTCAATTTTGAAAATCATATTGCTTTTAGTTTTACATTAAGATTTTATATCTACTTTTTAAAAGTATGTAATATTGCATCAATGACAATTTTAAGCAAAAACATTTTAGAGTCAAAATGCTTTTTTCCCCCTCTTTTCAAAATATGATTATTTCAATTACTCGTAGCAACAATTAATCACTAACTGATTCATCAGCCTGCAGCTGGGATTGGAGAGCTGACTTCCTTTTTTAATTCCTATTTTATGTTCTACTGCGCTCAGCAGGGATTGAGTAATAGCAAACTAATAACCTTTCCTACCCTCAGTACCTTTTTCTAATACCAGCAAAGAAAGCATTTCAAATATTTTTCCCAAATACACTTTTCCTCCCACATTTCTGAAAAGAATTTTAGAATTACAAGTTTGATTCATTTTGCCATAAGAATATGGTATTAAAGAAAGATGTTTAAGACCAACCATGCTTTGCTATTTTTTTATTAAACAACTCATGCTAGACTAATGGCTATGTAACTTACTTAAAATGGATAATGATTTTCTATTTCTTGGCTACCCGATGTTTTGAACTTCTTGTAAATAACATATAAAATGTTACATTAATGTCCATAAATAAAAAACAACTATTAGTCAGATATTGTATATACTTTTAATCTTTGGAATAAATGTTTATCCCCTACTTTTAATGTATGAAGTAAAATTGTTTTAGAAATTTATCTGAGTCATATGAATCTAGGCATATACTGTATTAATAGGCCTTCAGCAATATGTCTTCTAGTGTTTTAGTATTCTGATTATCAATATATTGCGTTTCCTAGAATTCAGTGAGAGGATATTGTAACCTGTTTAGGTAATTCATAGGAGGTGCCAGAAGGTTGGCCTCAGAGCAGCATACTCACCCTCTACTTTAGAGGTGGAGTAAGTTTACCTAGAGCAAGGGTTCTCAAACAATTTGTAGACCTCGAACTACCTGAAAATGTTAAAGCAAAATTTGTATAATTTGGGTATTTTCTATACCTTTCATCAGTTTATCCAACATATTAAAAGCCTCTTTGTGGAAACCAAAAGTTCTCTTCAGGACAGCATTGAGAATTGCCTTAAATACAATCACATTCATTCATTTATTCATTCATTCACTTAATTACATTAAAGTCAGTATCCTTTGAAAATGTTAGCTACAAGTCTTGTAGACTAAAGCTTTTTTTCTTCCATTCTCCTTAAAGTAACCAAAATCTTAATTAGTATATATTTGTAATACTATACATGTCAAAAACTTGGAAGTGTCTGAAGCTTTACTCTATATCAAGTTAGCTTGTCATAGTTTGATGATTATTTGTGGACTAGCCAGTATAATGTTCCAAGCAGAATGCCCACTTGAGCAAGTACTTGAGCACTTGTCCATGTACTGCCTCTAATATTCGGTTTTTAAATTGTTGGGTCTCTCTTTGGGAAGTGGAAAAGAGACAATAGTTTTTTCATGACTGTCAGAAGGATTTAGAATTTTGATATGCATTCACATGGACCAAAGGTACAACTTGGCTATCAGGTCTCTATATTTTGTTGGGGTTTATCAGCTACCCTTGCTGGTAGAAAGGGCCATCAACACTGAGGCTTCTGAATTGCAAACCCACAGGTTATCATCTATTTAGTGAAAATGTCCAACATCAGAAGGTAGAGACATTAGTGTTTTGCTGGCTCACTCCATTGCAGCAAATGCCAGGAGAGCTTAGGTGCCTCTAAGGGAGTATTGCAAATGTATATTGGAGGCTTTATTTCATGAAGGCACATTGGTCTTGGGTGTCAGTGAGACAGAAAAGAAGGTATTAGCAATATTTGACACAGCATACCAAGCATCATCAGTCTGTACAATGAATTCATTTATGGGGCTGTAGGAGCAATAACTGAATTTAGTCGACAATAATTTGTTATAAGCTTTTCTCTCCCATCATCACTTTTTACTGACCATATAGTATATCATGTTGATATTGCAACCTACCTTTGCTACTTTTAAGACCTTAATCAAGGCAATGATTTCCATTTGTCTTCCTTGGATTATATATCGTTTCTGTTAGGTCACCATGGAAGTAAAAGGCAGACAAGATGGGGGTGATTTATATGTTCCACTAGCAATTTTCTATATGTAGTACTTCCTCCTTGGGAGAATTCATTCTGTATTTTATAAATATTTATAGTACACACGTACAAAACATAAATATAATTATACATGCAGCAATGGAAACAACAATAATACATTGAATTGCCCAAAGAGCCCAATACACAAGGACATATTAACTCTCCATCCCCAGTGTGTACCCAGCTCAAATCTTGTTACTTAAATCTAGGTCCCTCTATACCTACAGAAGCAGGGAGGATTGTGACTTGGGCATCTTTCTCCAACAGAATTGTATAAGTTTGAGATTTTGCTTTCTTCTAAATTCTCCAGCATTCTTGGGCGGATGTATATTACCTTTGGTTATTCTTAGAATCAGGACACTTAGACTTCATCCAAGATCATTTGACTGAAGTTAGGTAGTGAACAAGGAGAAATCAGAAAGCCCGAAGAAATCAGAGGGCAAAGCACATTAACTTTCGATTTTGAGCAGAGTGGTGGCTCAACCAAATGAACCTCCACTGTTTCAGTCCACCCCAAACAGCAAGCAGCAAGTTCATCATTATAAGCAACAAGTTCATCATTACTGACACCATCTATTTTAGCTTTGGAGACTTCTTGAATAAACCACCATAATCACATTGCTTTCTCTTTGAGGCTGTGGGATATTTTTCTCTTCAGCTGATTTGGATATGACATACACAATGGCGACATTTTTTTAAAAAAGTATTCCACCTCAATGTTGGCCATCTGCAGTTTGATTATCAAAACAATAAGTCTTAAGTTCTTGCCTAGTTTCAACATAAAGCCAAAGGGAGTTTTTAAGGTGACATGCCTAATATTTACCAAAAGAGAGACATGCTTTTATTTCACTGGAAAGTAGGAAAGACAAACAACAAAAATGATAATAATAACAAAAAATAAAAATAAATAAAAATAAAAAAACCCCACAAAACAAAAAAAAAAAAAAAAAAAAAAAAAAAAGAAAGAAAGAAAGAAAAGGCAGCCCTTTGCTCTAGGAATTAGCTAGACAAAACTATCTTCATATCCTGAGGCTGCTTGCTATGCTAACATCCTTAAAATAACAGTTGAGAACAAAGGTTTGTGTCTCTGCTCATAAGACATTCAGAAATGTGACCCATGAAGACTTTTCTCCAATGTTACCCTGTGAAAATGTATAAAAGCGAGTGTATGTTCTGCCTCTGTCTTTGTCTCTGTCTCTGTCTGCATCTCTCTCTCTCTTACACTCAGAGCAAATATTGAAGAAAAGTTTTTCAGGTGTCTTACAGCTATAAAACTTTTCCTAAAAATTTTACAATAAAAATATAGGATGTTCATTTGATGTGAACCTCAGAATTTCTTTAATAGTTGACAGGAGAAAAATAAACCTACTTTTTCAGTAATTAGTAAATGGGAAATGAAATGAATTCTAACCATACTAATAAAATAGATAAGAAGAATGACTGGAGAATAAATGAAAGACTGATATGTGGCAATATCGAAAGTCACAGAATTAAGAGCATTATGTGGAGCTAAGCAGATATCAGGCTGAGGAAATAGACTGGAATGAGAAAGTCTGGTAAATATCTGAGAAAAGAAAACAATCTGAGTTAAATTTATAAATGAAAAGAAATCTAGTCAAAAGTTAAGGCGATGGAAGAGGAGTGAGGGTAAAACAGTCCTGCTTCACTAAGCAAGATAATAAGTCTTCTCAGAGTACTCTAGACCCTGGAATTTTAGAGACTAAAGATTTAAGGTGGCTATAAAAGAGTGAATTGCAGAAGTTGACACAGGAAGGATGAATAAGGTTATCAAGTGAAGCCTACTCAATGTAAAAAAAA
Source organism: Pteropus medius (assembly GCF_902729225.1). Taxonomy (NCBI): domain Eukaryota; kingdom Metazoa; phylum Chordata; class Mammalia; order Chiroptera; family Pteropodidae; genus Pteropus; species Pteropus medius. The sequence goes on along the minus strand of NW_024354500.1, from coordinate 4,544,291 downwards.
ATCTGGCAATGTTTCAGAGATGATGGTAATTAAAACTATATATGGAAGAAGAAAAAAATTCAGACTTTACCAGTCCAGGAGCCATTTAACTCACTTGGAAGTAAAGTCTTTTGGACAGCCAGCTATTTCACAGGACATAAAGATCTTCTCTAGTGGGAAGTAACAGATAACGCCCTTCCAGCTCCTGTCTCAAGATATATGCAGCACAAGTATAGGAAATGCTTATTATTATATTATTTTTATTGTACCATAAATATTCATACCATCATACTACAGAGAGAAATTGTGCCAAAGGAAAGATAGAATTCCAGCATCAATGAGCTTATGGAGCAATGTATATGCAGTAGGAACAGAAGGAGAAATGTAATATACTGACTTTTAATTTTTATTTCAGACTGATGCTCATGGTTATCTAGAGCCAGCATCATTAGTAGAGGAGCAAAATAAATTATATTTATACAGGAGGGAAGCACATTACAAATCTCAAACTCTAGTTTTGACAGTCTTATTTATTGCATAAATATGTTGAAAATGTAACTATTATCATTTATAATTATTCTTTGCAGTCAGGTTTTATTTTCCCTTTTTAAAAATACAACATTTAATGTGTGAGACACATTGAATAAAGCCAGATTAATTATTCTGTCAAGAACAAATGCTTTCATATGGCCAACGGTCTCACACAGAGTGTACACATAAGAGGGGCGCTTCCTTTTTGATATTCCTATCTGAGTCTGCCTTGAGAACTAAAAGGGGCAGATGTAGAAGTTAATACATTAAGACTTAGTCTTCCTAAAACATATTTTGTGTCTCAAGCATAACCCCATAATGAAATACCTTTCATTTGTGTTTGTGTTCTCAGAAACCAGTTACTGCATTTGCTTCAAATCATGCTACCTGTGCAGTCTATATGCAACAAAATTTAAGTTAATTTGTATCTATATTACAGAAGCTAAACAAACCTGGAAGATAGGCCAGTGGCAAGACATTTATGTACATTGTTATGTACACAACAAAGAATATCTGATTTGAATTGCAATTGTGGAATCCACTTTTATCAATAGCTTTGTGTAGACACGAGAACATGGTGGAATTGACTCTGAAGTCCAGGAGCGTGTGTTCAGTTCGATTTTATTTGCAGCATCTCTAGGGAAACCACTGAAGGAAGTTGCATTGTCAAATAATAATATAATAGTTAACATTTATTCAATCTTTTCTATGTATCAGGCATAAAATAAACATTTACATGTAATTTTTATTTAATTCTAACCACGATCCTATGAGACAGGTGCTATTATCTATTATTATTATTGCATGCATTTGGAAGTGCAAGCTTAGATGGCTATGTAGCTTTTTAGAACTCTTGAACCTGAAATATTATATTATCAGTACTTAGGCCAAGTTCTCTATGACCTTGGAGTTCAAGATCTATGCATAGAAACCCCTAAACATTGTCAAGGTTTCTGCAAAGAAATAAATCTAAAATTGATTAGAAAACTAAACCAAACTAAAAATGAGGCATGCAATTCAGTTAACTCAATTTTTTAGAACATATTCTTTAAAAATGTTTTCTGTTATAGCTTCCCATACTGGAAAGTTATCTTCATCAAGAATCCTGAGTCACAGAGTACAAATCAAACCTGGGAAACTGCCCTGCAAATACAAGCCACTGCTTTCAAGTGGGACCTAGTGTCATAGTGGGTGGTTTAGTACGAAACATTACCTTTTTCACAATCTCACACTCAGTTCTTAATTGTAATCCCAGTGGTAACTTCAATATCTCAGCTTTAGAGCTGAGTATCTCAACAATAGTTTTTTATCAAAAAATTACATTCAAGATACCTTAAAAAGATTTCAAGTTAAATATAGAATCTATGTTTAGACATGACATTGAGTACAGAGCAGTCTTACATAGGAATTCAATATATATTGATCAGAAATAATTTTTTAATCTTACAAAATGATTTACTCAATAAAATATTTAAATGATCCATATAATAAATGCAGGTGATAGCTGAACAATTATATTATTTAATTGTGCTCAATTATTTTCCTTTGAGAATAAAATGGACTCTGACCAAATATTTGATGGAATAAATTAATCACCACTTCAAATGAAGGTTAAAAGACAAAAGTATTAAAGATAACTAAAGCAATAATAATTTGTTAATGAATACACATTAACAAATGTGTGGAAGAGTAAAAATATAGAGTTAAAGGAAGGAAAAGGAAGGAAGGAAGGAAGGAAGGAAGGAAGGAAGGAAGGAAGGAAGGAAGGAATCAGTAAAATTGAAAACAGAAAATCAATAGAGAAAAATCAATGAAACCAAAAGCTCGTTCTTTGCAAAAAGATTAGTAAAATCAGTATGCCTCTAGAAGCATATTAACTATTTTTATAAAGAAACATCAAGTTGATACACTCTGAGAAAAACACTCAATGATTTATTATGACTTAATGGAAACAACCTAGATGTCAATCAATAGATGAATGGATAAAGAATATTATTCAGTAATAAAAAAAATAAAACCTTGCTATTTGCAACATCATGGATGACCAGGTATTATGTTAAGTGAAATAAGACAGAGAAAGACAAATACCATATGATTTCAGTTAGACAAACAGAACAAATTAATAAAACAAAACAGAAACAGATCCCTAGATATAGAGAATAGGATGATGGTTGCAAAAGAGAGGGGTTGGGGATGGGAATTAAAAAATGTATGTGTGTGTGTGTGTGTGTGTGTGTGTGTGTGTGTGTGTGTGTGCATACCATGAGAAGTGTGAGACACCTAATTACCAAGCTGTTCCAATGTGGTTTTAAAATAAATTGTAGTAACACTTGCCCAAATGCTCTCTTCTCTTTGTATTTGTATATTCGTACTACTTATTTTCTTCAAATTTGAAGTGGCTCTAATGTTGCTCTTACTCCAATACTACTACTACTATTAGTTAACTAACACGCATAAAGTGCATACTCTGTGTTTTGTATATATTACTCTCTTTTCCCTCATGACATCCCCATGAGGTAGATATTATTACTATCTTCCTTATAGAGAAAATAAATCAGTCACAGGTAAGTGACTTTCTCAAGATCGTACAACTGATAATTGGCTATCATAGAAGATGTTGGATGAAGACGGCATGTTAATCAAATATCTCTTAATATTCCTTCTTACTTAATCTCAAAGAATGAATGCCTCTCTTTCATTCCTGTGTATCACTGACAGAGATGAACTTTTGTTTCTCTTCTGTTCATTTTGTATCTTTCTTATGCTCACCAGTGATCTGTAAATGGATTTATGTCCTTTACATTTATCATCTATCATTTTCTTGTGTGGGCAGCAGAGGTAGTATCCAGCAACAGATCTGTATGATGGCACCAGTGGGACCTATGGGACATCCAAAAAGTGCAGTTCTTCAATCTAATCTTGGCTGTGTTTCCTCCTACAAAGTTTCTGTTGTTTTCTGCCCATTTTCCTACCTGATATTCCATCCTGCCAGCTAATTCTGTGAACTTCCCAACATTTTTTTAGCACATTTATTTTCTTTCTTTATTAGCTAGAGTTGCTTTTGTTGCTTACAACCAAGATCACTAACCAATCGTCTGGAAATGGGTACACAAGCTCCCCACAAGGGAATGTGAGGTTTGTCAATTATTTATCTGGCATAGCTCGGTGAGAAACCAGTCAAAATCTTGTTTAAATGCCAAGATGGGAATCCAGCAGCAATGGAAAAGCTAATCAAATCACTGCTGGTGGTCACTTGGCATCAAGTGCGCATTTGCAGGCATTACTCTTGGGAATTGAGTTGCTCCTATCCCAGAACAGTAGGATGTACATAAGGAATTTATGGACTTAGAAAAGGGCAGCTGCTTTAAACATCAATGGCAGCTTAAAGAAAGAGAATGACAAGTTAAAATCCTTGAATTCTAGGCTCCTGGCTCTGACTGAAATCCAGGGAGTTTCTAGGATCAAGATAAAAAATCTCTTATCTTTTATTGCTGCAGGGACTGAGCTGGGTAAAAAACAAAATGTGGTTTTAGAGATAGTAAAATTAGAAGATCAGTTGAATTCACAGCTTTTCCTTCTGTCTTATGTGAAAATTAGAGAATTGGTAGAAAAGAGTATGTTAGCACTCTAAACACTAACATCCACTTATAGTCCATTGACACTGAAGAACATACTAAGAAAATTCCTCATATCTGTTTCTAAAGAAACCTGTAGTCATGTACTGGGGTAATGGTTCCCTGGGTAGAGAGATATACAAAAATCTTTGGGAGATGCTTATACACAGGCCTTAGGTTTAAATTAATCCACTGTGTCTATTGGGAGGATTTTGTTTCTTTTTAACCTACAAGGCCATTTATGGAGTTCATGGAGCAAAATAATGCCATAGGAAGTCCGGTTTTCTCTGGTATTTGTATATCATGTAGAACTTGCCAATTGTTTCACATTGTCTCAAAAAAGTTCTACCAAAATTTATGGGACATGGCTATTGACTTTCCTAGATAATAAGGAATCTCACAAGAACTGGACTTGGATTTGGGGGAGAGGGGAGAAACAGGAAGAATTTCAGGAAATGGGCTCAGATCATGAAGAGTATCCATGCTACAGGTTAACTGAAAGACATTTCACTCATAATAATTAGGTGGACAAGAAAACTTGGTCTCTTAAGGTCAATGACTTCCTTTCCATATAAACTTCAGAATTTATTAATGAACAAAGTGGCTAAGGTAATAAAGATGGATGCTATTTACAAGTACAACATAGGATTGTTTTTACCAGTGCATGAGAATTTTTTTTTTTCCAAAAGTAATAAATCTGGACCTATAACACTTTACTGTACATTTGGGTGTCATCTAATTTTTTTTTTTTACCACTTTTGTCATGGAAAGTTTTATAATATGAATTAGATACTTATTTTGGATTTAGGTTTGTATTTAATTTCTCCATCCATCATGCCTCAAGTCAGCATTGTCATGAATGTCTTAGACAATTGAATGTCTTATTCGACACCATAATATCTCATAATTTCTTCCAACTGAGAAACTCAACTTCCCATGAAAAAGCAAGAGAATGGGATAATGGTCTTAAATTACTTTAGTATTATCATATACTTCATTGAAGAATCAATTATGGCACCAGATCTTAGAATGCTACCTATGATATGAAACACTGACAAATGTGTAGCACTATTTCTTTCACAGTGGGTACGCATGGGTCCAAAAACTAAGGGATAGATTTGGAATTAGAACTTCTTCCACTTAGACCTACTCAAACATTTCATTTATTTTTTATTTCCCCTACTGAAAATATGGGAATTATTGGTTTAGAAATTAGTAACAACCAAGAGAGAAATGTTCTACCAGGGGATTCAGCAAGAGTTACATAGAAGTAAACAATGCCATCTAGACAATTTAGAGTCTCATGACAATGAATTAGTAGGCAAAATCTGAAAAGGGGTTACTATATTGGATGGGATAATAGACCTGAAAATCAAGAGAGAAGAGGGTTGTTGATTCATCAAGTGGGATACATAACCAATTGGTTCATGGGGAAGTTTCATATAAATATTTCTAGTTGTGAAAGACTGAGACTCTATACAGATAGGACTAGCAAGAGCTCAGAATTCCTAGTTGCCTAGAACAGGGCAACTCTCCTAAGTTTCACACTCCAAATGCCCCATTTTTAATTTTCAAATTTGAGGAAGTGATACAAATAAGAATTTGTTAGAAAATGATTAACCATAGTTGTTTCCATGGCAGCGGTGATCAGTGGCAACAGGTCTGGTACAGAAGTGTCTAGGGGCAGCAGAGCAAGTGACACCAGGGAATTCCTCTGATGAAACTTACTTGTGGCTCCTGATGTTTGATCTTACTGTTTTCCAAAATATGATTTTCCAGGTTTGATTCAACTCCAAGCTCAACATCTACTCCAATGAAATGCTTTCTTCTACTACATAACTCATTTAAATGCCACTCTAAAAAGCTATTATTATTTCCTCTATTATGGTACTTCTCATATTATAATTGTTTTCTTTATCATATCAACTGCCCTTAGAGACACAACTAAAACTTTCCTGAAGTTAAGACAGTCTGTCCGCATCCAGGGCCTGATATAAAACAGGGAGTCTGAAAGTGTCTCTACTAAATAAGTGTTGTTGATTTTCTGGCTATTGCCCTATGCCAGTTATTAACTTATTGCCTCTCAGATCAAATTCTCTCTTCTAGACTCTACTCTGTAGTATTGGAGCTAAAAATCTACAAACTACATGCTTGCTTTGCCAGCTGCCTCTCTGTGAGTCTTGACCAATAGAAAAAAGGTAGTAAGAGGGAGCTATAAGGATGGAGGAGGAAGAGAGACATGCTCCATCCTCTTTGCTTGCTGTTGGTTTCTTGTTTGCTTCTTGTCCCTATCAGCATTATCCACCTCTTCCCTCTGTCATCAGCAGTTTGTTTTAGTAAAATGTTTAGTAAAATTTGCAGTTTTTCAATCCTTGCAGAACCAACCTTGATGTGCTCCTGCAGAAACTCCAGCGCCTACTGCTGCTACTCAGTATCCTACTTCAGAGGTCTGGGTCTTAGTCCCATGAGGTTTCATCTCCAAGCTAAGAGACACTAGCCTAGGTCCAGCAGTGTTCCTTTTCTGAGACCTGAGATTCAGATTTGCAGGGACCCTCCAAATTTGCACATTTTCACCCTCAGCTCCAGGATGAGAGCTGAAGCCTTAGACACTTGTTTTATAATCACTTAATTTTTCTTTTTGCTTGTTTAGTTCTTCAATATCTAACTAATACTTTTTACATAAAACTGCTTGATAAAATAATTGATTTGATTTTATCTCCTGACTGGACCCTAACTGGGACAAACTCCTTCCTACAGTAACAGGTACGAAAACATACTAGATGGTAACTTGATCTGTTCTGGCCAATTTAAATCCTACCTAGCTCTGAAAAGTGCATCTTACTGCTTGTGCTTCTGTATGTGATACTGACTCAGAAAACTAGAAAAACTTAGGTGCTTAAGCCAATTTGAATTGTGTTTTCAATATTCACAGTCAAAACAGGTAATGAGGATGTTTATGTTTTGCTCTCTGTATTTTTGCATTGTTTGAATAACTTACAAGAAATATCATGTATCAGTCAAGGTACTGCAGAAAACAGGTTACGTATTCAAATTGGGTAATTTGAGAAGAATTTAATAAAAAGGACTATTTACAAAAGCTAGGGTAGGAGATAGGGTAACCAAGAAAGATAAAGCAGTGCCCCAGGGTGAGTTACTTTGAGAGACCTGTTACCACTCTTAGATCTAAAAGGCCTAAAACCCTTAGAGAGATCTGTCAGCAAGAATCACCTGCCAGGAGCTGTGACCTTTGGTTGAGATATACAGTCAACCTGCAGGGAAGGAGCTAGGGGAATAAATTTTCCTACCCACCTCTGATCTCCTGCCAGTGATCCCCATTAGCCGAGCTCAACTGGGAACCAGAGGGCAAGGGAATTGCTTGATGCAGTTCACAAAAGTCAGTCTCCTGTGGGTCTAGAAAGGAAGAGAAGGGAGAATAGAGAATCTAGAGGAGTGAATGGGGGCTATCTTGCGCAAATGGGTTAATTGCAAATATAATTAAAATGTTTTTAATAACAGCAACACATTCAGAAAAAATATCTTTTGAATAAATGAAGGAAATATACTGAGGCCAGGGAGGGAGTTGAGGGGAAGGGAGAGGAGAGGAGTACATCCACAAAACATTTCTGGAAGCACAGAAGTTAAATATCAAAGAGAAACCCTGTCATCTGAAAACATGAAAGGAATTGGAAATATAAGCGTTCTAAGTAACATTTTTATTTTTAACAATAAATACAGATTTTATCAAACTTCCATCTTGATTCTGGAAAGCATTTTAGTGCTAAGTAGCATAAAGAAACACTGAAACAGTTTGACAAATACCTCCACACATATATAACATGTGTATATATGTATGCTTTAACATTTCAAAATATAATGTGATAAGTTGCAGAGCATTTATAATTAATTAAGCTGTTTTTACAGCCCTCTGGAAGAATATTTTTCTAGGATAGCTGACTGCGTAATGCTGTGCATGATTTATTTATAGGCTACTAATGAAGACATATCTAATCATCATAATTAATTGGTATTTTTTTTGCTTTGGGGCTTCTTCACAAAATATTTTATATGTTGGCTCAAAGTAAACCTGGCCATGGGGCAAACATTTAGGACAAGACCTGCTTGCTGTTTCTCATATACAGCTCCATCGTACTTATTTATTTATTTAATATTTATGACTGTTATAAAATGCCAGGACAAATAGCCCATTTGGTCAATTCAGTTTTTTGTTGTTGTTGTTAAGATTTTCTTGAATAAATCAAAGAACAAAAAGAAACCAGAGAAATTGTACTGGGCACAGATGAACATTTGAGTTGTTTATATATTTATTATTATTATTGTCAGATAGTCTTATTATTTGTGAGGATTTTGATTATCTTGAAGTGAAAGCAGAATTTTGAAGAAACTTTACCACTTCAGGATCAAAAATACATTTTTCTTTGCAAATTTACTTTTAATTTTCTTTTTTTAAAAAATATATGTGGAAATGATTCAAACTCGTTATGAAACAGATTAGGATTTTATCTGTTTTGTCTATTTTACTACAGTCATTGGTAGTTTCTGAGAAAGATCCTCAGAGTACTTTTTTTCCTGTTTATATACTGAAATAGTAAGAAATGACAGAAACAGGAAAGATGACATAAAAATATTTTTTATTATGAATAGAGGTCAAGTTCAAGATGTGGATTACATTTGCATCATTAGTCTCATCCTTACCCTCCATTAGCAGGCCACCCCCAGTGGAAGGTCTTTTCTGGAAGAGCTGGTCAGCTTCCCCAGAGGAGGGAGAAGGGCAGAATGGAGCCACATATGTCTAGCTCTTCTTTCCTAAATTTATAAATCCCTTAAATCACTTCATCTCCCAAGCAGAGAATGAATAGAGAGAAGATCTGGGTTATACTAATTCAAAAGAGAGCTGAGGATAAAACATTTGATTCTGTAAAAAAAAAAAAAAGAAAAGAAAAAACAATATTTTATAGTTGCCAACAAGTTTTATTCAGTATAAGTGATTCTTTGAAAAGTTTAGAATTAAAATATTCTAAGCATATTATAGAATTGTACTTTTGAAACCTGGAGGATTATTTTATTAACCCATGTCACCCAATAAATTTAATAAAAAAATAGTCTACACATTTCGTCTTACATATCTGGTGGTAATCAAGGACTCCATAACAGGGCTGCTGTTTCCAAAGGAGGGAGTAAGCATTGGGATATAAAGCTCCTTTCCTGTGCTCTTCACTCCAGGAAAAGTGTGCGGTAAAAGGGAATTAACCATGTTATGAGTCTAACGGAGCAAGAGTTGTGTCTGGAAGATGAGCAGATGGCCAGGGTGGTCTTCCACAGTGAATCAGTTTCCTCAAGGGTAGTAGTAACTTTAGTAGGCTGAGTGATTGGCTGTAGACATGGCAGAAAGTAATCAAGGTCATCCCAATGATTTCAGCTGAATCAATATGTTATTTTTCAGAATTCTCTGACCCAGGATGTCATTCAGGATACATAGAACTTGTTTTTACCTATACTGTAATAGTAGTGGATAATTTTAAGTATTTAGATGCTGTGGTAAAAACTGAGATATTCCACCCTGATCCTGCTCAGCTGTGGGGGCAGTCAGCAGACTTTTCCAGCAGTCAGCTCTTTCAGGATGTGTCTCAGCTTCAGAGAGCAACTTTGCTCTTCCCAGAGCAGCCGTCATCCTGTGGCTAAGTGAGGCAAGGGTAAAAATGCCAGGCCACTTTGGCCCAAAGTGGGTCAATTCTGATGGGCAACACTAGCCCAGACTTTGTCAGGTCTTCCTTATAACATGACTTTCCTCTCTTCCCAGAGGTGTCAGTCCTAATAAACATCTTGAATCTAAAATTTCACCTCTGCGTTTACTTCAGAATACCCTACCTGTACAGGTGCCCATAGTTTTATGAATTTGAGTATATTTGTCTCATAATGAGACAAGAATTAAAATAGAATATAGGATAATAATTAAATATAACAATTATGGCAAGAAATTAAAATATACATTTATATATATTTGCTTGTTATTTATGACTTATCCAAGTTTTGAACATTCTTTTGCTTTTTAACTAAAAACACCATTTGCTTGGTCTTCTACAAAGTATAGTGTACCTTCTGGACATTAACTTCTACTAAATTTTCTGAAATTGGAATAACACGATTTATAAGTCAACTAATTTTATTTTTTATAATTCTGCATCTGTGCTTTTCATTTAAAACAAGTTTTTATTGATTTATGTTATTTATTTCTATAAAAATTGAAATAATTATTCATATTAAACCTGTTCTGAGAAACTACTAGAATGACAAGAAAAAGTGAATACTCCATCAACAAAAAGGATTCAAACAAAAGGAAAGATAGATGAACATAATTGGCATGAATTAATCTGAAATAATTGTTTAAAAATTAAAGTATTAAGAAAATTTTAATTAAAATCATTAATTAAAAGATTTTTTTAATTAATGAATTTGTGAAGATGTGAATTGGATAGCTATTTGTACTAGTTATGTTGCTATAGCTAAATACTATAGACTATGTGACTTACCAGCGGTTGCCAACATTTTTTGGCACCAGGGACTGGTGCTCTTATGAGAAGTTAATGCCGGATTATCTGAGGTGGAGCTGAAGCGGGTGATGCTAGCACTGGAGAGCGGCTATGAATACAGATGAAGCTTTGCTTGTTATCCCACTGCTCACCTCCTGCTGTGCAGCCCAGTTCCTAACAGGCCAGGGATCAGTACCAGTTCATGGCCTGAGTGTTGGGGACCCATGACTTAAACAACAGATATTTATTTCTTACTGTTCTAGTAGCTGGAAGGTTCACACTGTTTCGGTTCTTGACAAAAGCCCTCTCTTGACTTGCAAACTGCCTTCTCTCTCTCCTCACCTGGCAGAGCTTGATCTCTCTTCCTTATAAATCAACTAACCTCATCATGAGGGCCCCACCCTCATGAACTCATTTAACTCTAATTACCTTCAAAGGCCTCATCTGCAAATACTATTACATCGAGGGTTAGGGCTTCAAAATATGAATTTTGAAGGGACAAAATTCTGTCCATAGCACTATTCACTTAGAAAGATTTTGAGGTAAGCAGAAAAATTAGTTTTCCAGATTGTAGAAAAACATTCTGATTCCAGCAGGTTTTTGTCATGAGAATGTTGAACTGAAAGTAAAGAGACCTGGAGCTGAGTTCCAATTACAGGACTGGTTGGCTGTGTGACTTGGCATCAGTTAGTAAATATCTATGACTTTGACCTTCTTTGGGAGTAAGCTGGAACTACCAAAATATCTTTCTGTACTATTGTTGTGTATTTCTAAATGTGATAAGAAATATGCTCTGTCAAAACAATAAAGGGAAATTAAAGGTAAGATCTTATTAATGATTACTTTTCAATTTAGAGATTGACATGATCTATAAACTAAGTTTTAAAGCAATTATGAGAATGACAAACTGTTTAGAAAAATGAGCAACTTGGAGAAAAGGGAACTATATTTGAAGGGAACTATAATCGGAAACTCTATCTGAAGCTTTCTGTCACTGATGGTCTTATTAACCTTTTTACATTACTTAATGACTATTGTTCTTCCTAGGAAGTTATATCTCCTCTCTTTAAAATAAAACTATGAGATTTTAAACTGTATTCTTTGTATTCAATTGCTCTAACTATTTAGAATTGACTGGTTTCATAAGCAGTGATGTCAAAACTGATGAGTACTTTGTTAAAGAAACAAAACGAAACAAAACAAAACAAAACAAAACAAAATAATGTGAGACTGAGAGACAGACATATTGAGACCCTAGTAATGGCGTTAGAGCATTGGGTTAATTATTACTTCCCAGAAGTTAATGATAAGACCTGGTGGCTCAAACTTGTGAGTGAAGGAAAAAAAGAACATACACACACAAATAAATGCAATAGTAAGTTGTTTTACAAATGTAAGAAAGTATTGTTTGCCTAGAATGTGAGTATTTATTATTATGGATTGATAGATAACTTTTAGGTACTGTGCCCAGTCAGCATGGGACATCGATAATGATTGTGCTATAACGCATTCTTGATTAGCACTACAAAGCAGATATTTTCTGAATGAACTCTTCACCTAACTTTTATTAAATGTAAGCATGCATATCTACTGTTCTCCCACCTTACTCTACTTGTTAAACATTTGTCATCCATCTTAAAAATAATACAGAAGACACAAAAGCCCTTTGTAGCCCTATAGCTTGAATAATAAACTATGCAGAGGAAATAGTAAGTTTAGCTAGCACAGGGACAAAAAGACTTGCTTGGTTTTATGCCATGTTTATTTATCTCAACTATAAAAGCAGAAACGATACCCAAAGTAGTTTGATAGATAATAAATTTGCAAGAATTAATGTGACTAATTATGTTTAGCCCGTTTGGTTAAGTTAATTGAAAATTAAGGTGGAATTTCTCCCTAGAAAGGTTCTATATTTTATTACATTTGTAAAATCATAAAATGGTTATGTCATCCTCAATTTTCAATAATAATTATCTTCTTTTTGAAACTGTCAACATATTTCCTGACTATGTATTACATCAACAGGTAAGCCATCTGATATTGTGACCTAAATGTTCCTGGTTTAGGCATTTCAAGACTTGGTGGTTTTCTGGCTTCTGTTTGTAAACAGTAAATCAATTGTATCTTCCATTGGATGGCTTGCTAAATACTGGAGGTTTGTGTTCTATAAAAGATCTCAGGAGCTTAACTTCATCATTAGAACCACACATTGTACAGACTTCGATGAAAGTGATATTTTTTTTCCTTCTAAGAAAAAAAAGGTATCATTTTAATTTATTTTGAGAATTCCAAACTTTGACGGTCTTCGATTTGGTGGACAAACTTGTTTGGGCTTTTGACTTAATTGATTGATCAGCTTGAAAATTTTCAGTTAATTAGTTTACTTTCACTCCCCTTCCCCAGCCCCTCTTTATCTGAGAAACCCATTAGTCTGGTTTTATGTATTTGCATAGTCTCAGGTGAAGAAGCTTATGCAAACATATTTATATTTTGATAAAGCATTTATTCAGTAGAAGGGACCATAAAAGTAATTATCATATTTTTGATATAAGTCAATAAAGTGCATTATTCATTTAAATGTCACTGGGTGCAGTCTTAGATGGGGTGCAGGCTCCAAAGGGAAGGTAGAGACCTTCCCTTGCTGGTGAGAAAGATACATCTATATCTAGCACTATTCAAGTTGCAAGGACGCTGGGAAGCAGGCAGCTGGATGAAATCCTGAATCACATCTCACACAGCTGCTGCTTCACTTCTGTAAGAGCAGGGCTATGCTGATTAAGCCCTGAGTATTTGAAGGTTTTTTGTTTTGTTTTTCTTTTTCTTTTCTGGCCATCTGTAAATCATGGAAGAACAGGAATAGGTGACTTTCTCTCTCAGCACTAAGTCACCAATCCAAACATTCCTCTCCCACATACAAATTTACCCTGGCCAAACTATTTTCATTTTTCAATGGGATTCTGCATTTTCTCATATCTTTCATCCTGTTTCTTTGGCCTAAAATGACTTCGCTCCTATCTTCATTAATCAAAAGGCATCAGCGACCGCATTTTATTGAAATCTTTGCTTATCCTATGTTCTCATATACTTACAAATTCTTGGAATGTTTTGCCTATACAACGGTTATGAAATTTTTCACACATAACTTTGCATTACTTTTTGTAATGATTTTAAAGATATGTCCACAATTTCTTTGGTATTCCTTGTCACAAAAGGTGCAGCTTATTTCAGCTCCCCTTGAGCAGGAGTTAGATTTACTTTATTCTAGTGACTAGAATTTGACAGAAGTAATGGAGTATCACTTGCGAGAATAGGTTATAAAGATCTGTGGTTTTCTTCCAGGATGTTATTTCTTGCTCTCTCTTGAATTACTCATTCTGGGAGAAACCAGTATCGTGAGAACACTCAGGCAACCTTTAGAGAGACTCATGTAGTGAGCAACTAAAATTTGCCTATATCAGTGACCTTGAAAAAGAATCCTTCTACTGACCTTGAGCTACTCCAGCTCCAGCCAACAGCATGGCTGAAAGACCCCAAGGAAGAATTACCTAGTTAAACCACCTGACTTCCTGACCCTGAGAACTTTTGAGATAATAAATGTTTGCAGTTTCATGGTCTTAATTTTAGGGTAATTTGCTTTACAGCAGTAGATAACTAACACACTTTTATTTCTTTAATTTTTATTTTACTAGATTATGAATTTTTTGAAGACAATACCTACTACTGACGCTCTATATTTACTCAAGATGATATGTGCATGAAGCTGTAGAAAATAAAATCTCAAAAACTTAATCCAATAGAAGTTTACTTTTTACTAATATCAAATCCAATTTTGGCATCCTTTCTACAAGTGGTGGCTCAGGTATTTAGGCTCCTAATTATCTTTTGGCTCCACTGTTTTCTAGAGTCACCTGAGAGATATCTGTTTCTTTTCCTGTATACTAATATCTGAGGAATAAAACGAGAACTAAAAGAGGCACACTGGCTCTTTAATGTCTTGGAATGAAAGAGATCCATTTTATTCTCATTCCATTAGAACTCAATCACATTGACCCACCTAGTCACACAGGAGACTAAAAAATGTAGTTTTTGTAGTTCCCAGGAGGAAGAGAACCAAATATTAGAGAAAATTAGCTGTGTCTACAATAGCTTTCTAATCTTTATAACATTTCATTTAATGTTCTGCAAAATAAGTGCTCTAAAGTACTTGTTGAATGAATGAGTAAATTAATTAATTATCATAGAAAAATATTATTTCAAATTAATTGTATAATGTTACAATTTAATATCAATTCAAGCTAACAAATATTTGTTGAGCATTTACTATGTGACACTCAGTTCTATGTGTTAGGAATACAGCAGTGATTAACACAAACAAAACTGATTTCTTACATTCTAGTGCACAGAGAGATACTAAAAATAAACAAATAAATAAGATAATTTTTAATAGTAATGCATGCTCTGAAAGTATAAAATATTAATTTAACAAAATAACTGACAAAGTGAAGGTGAAGAGCATATTTAGATAGAGTGGTCAGGAGGGCCTCTAGGAGATGGTGACATCAGAACTGAAATCTGAAATTGACAAACTGACTCTACAAAGATCCAGAGAAGAGAATTCCAGACTGAAGAAACAGTAAAAGTAAATGTCCTGAGAAAGGATTTTCCTTCTTTGATGGTTGACAGATAATGATGTCGGATGGGTAGGCAGACATCAGTTAAAGCAGTAATTTATAGACAGTGACAAAGAGTTCGAAATTTATTGGAGAGTTTTAGGAAGAAAAATACCATAATTTGATATAGCATATTGATTTTTACTGTCTTAGGCTGGTTTTCCTAGAGGCAGAGCATGAGATAATCAGCATATCAGGAGTCTGGGAGCAATGGAAGCAAGAATGTGGTTTCAGTGGAGGCTAACTTCATTCTAATCCCGTGGGAAAGCTCTAGAGCACAAATTGCACCATGGAGTTGGTCCCTGTGGCAGGGGGCCAGGCTTTTTTTGCATTATCTATCAGTCACCGGCCGTTTTCTATCCTGAGGCTATAAGAGGGTGCAGCCTGGAGGAGGCAGCTCCCGTTTCATGTAAGACTATTCTCTAGAGGAAGCCAAGGTCAGCTATGTGTTATTATCAGTCAATCCTTACAACAGCTAGGAAAGGAGATTAACATGGGTCACCAAGAACATCTACTACAATCACACTAGCCATTGAGTGGAGATTGATTGTGGTGATGGTGGGGTTAGGTAAGTGGAGAAAAGGAAAACCAGTTAGTAGACCTGTAATATTATTCATGAGGGGAGAGAGTGAATTCAACTATCTTTGGACTTAGAAAAGTGAAGTTGAAGGCCAGCAGAGAGATTTATAACATATTTTGAAAAGAGATTAATGCAATTAGGTTCATAGATTGAAGGAACATGGGAATTAAGGATGACTTATTTTGGTATGTATTACTAGATAATATTATTTACAGAGAAAATTTATGGAAGAAAAAGTGGAAAAGGGAGGTATAGGTCAGAAAAGAAAGGGACAATTAAAGAGATAATAAGATAGAGACCAATAGATAAGGGAAAGAGAAACAAATAAAAATATATATGACATGAAAGGAAAAATGAATGGAAAGACAAGGGATAATTAGTGTGAGGAGATGAATGAAGAGAGAAAAGTGTAAATAGAAGGACAACTGTAGAGCAGTGGTTTGTAAAGTGTGATCTGAGGAGAACTGGAGGTCCCTAAGACATTTTCAGGGATCTGTGTGGTCCTCCTTTGTCTCACTCCATCTCTGTTTAAGATCAGATTTTCTTCATAAACTTCAATCAAACAACAAATTCCAACAGACTGAATATAGAAATGGTTATAAGAATCCAGTTATTTCATCAGGCAGTTATTAAAGAGATTTGTAAACATACAAAACAATGTTATTCATAATTTTTTGGAAAAATACAGTTATTTTTCATAAAATGTCTTTATTTTAAAATGGAGTATGTTCTTGATATTTATTTTAAAAAACACTTGAAAATTTTTTTCATTATATTTTCTAACAAGAAAAATATCCATAAATACAACCCACAGAAACAAAAGCTCTTTGGAGTCCTCACTAATTTTTAAGAGGAAAAAGAGGTCCTGCGATCAAAAAGTTTGAGAACCATCACTATAGAGATTATCTAGGTTTTGTGGCAAATGATAACTTAGACACTCTTCTACTGAGCTAGGATGCTATTCACTTGGAAAAAAATATTATCATCTGGTTGCTTATTAATCATCTTTCAGAGGTTCCATTCTAAAACACATATCCAAAGTTGCTAGATAAGAAGTAAAATACTCTGAGTATTACCAATTTTCCTACAACTGTATCATCTCAAAGTATACTTACTGAATGGAGTCAAGCCAATACAAGAATGGGCCTGATATAACAGAGCATTCTGTTTTTCTCTCCTATTTTCTTTTTTTAATCTAGCCAACTCCAGCATTCAATAATTGAAAATGGTAGATATTTTAAAGTGTAAGAAACAGAGGAGTTGAGGCATCCAAAATTTATTAGTAATTCAAGGAATTCTCTGAACTTATGAATTGCTTTTGATGAGATATGAAATTCATTTAAGGCATGTTAAGAAGAGATTTCAACATAAAGATATATAGATCTAAAAACAGAGCCATCACACTGTTAAGAACAGAGGGTATTCTAAGGATCAGCTAAATACTGATTCTCCTGGCCCTTGTTGTTTCTCCTTTTATTTATTTATTTATTTATCTATCTATCTATCTATCTATCTATCTATCTATATCTCTCTATTATTTATTTATTTATTATTTTTTACTTTTTATTTTTCAACAACATGGTATTATTCCCTGTATTTTCCAGGGCCAATTCTGTAGAGGGCCATTTGCTCCAACCATTAAATCCCTAAGGGAAGGCCTCCACAGAAGTTTTTGGCAGCTCTGTGCCCATTCCCAGCTCATCTTTGGCTACCCCTCTCAAAACTTCTCTCAAATCTGAAGCGAGGGAAGTTTCAGTGAGAAGGCAACAGAGCCCATGAAAGACACAATAGTAAATGATTTATTTTGCACATTTATTTAATAATGTTTAAAAGAAGCTAGAAATTTTCAAAAATCACAAAATCGTGAGTTATTTTGAAAGTATTCATTGTTACAATTCATTTGTAATATAGTCCTTGTTATTTAGGCTAATTATTTTTTTTTTCCATTTAAAGAAAAATAGAATGGGACATACGTGTTTTGGCTAAGAATTGGAAATAGAGAAATCGGATGTATTTCCTCCAGGTTAAGTCTTAAATATCTTAAAATTGTTCCATTTTCTTTGGTTAAAAATATAACAAGTTATTGAAAAAAAATGTCTGTCATTTGGTACTTAAAGGCAGGTTCTATGAAGAAAACTTTTTTTTGCCATACAAGCATGTATTATGGTAAATTTTGACAAGGAAATATTCTGGTACATGTCATATTAATCATGTGGTCATTATCACCATGATCCCTGAAAAATAAAAAACATAATCTGTAAAGCATGAATATATATACACACTGCCCAAAACATGTCATTGATTCAGATTTGCAAAAGCAGGCAGCTTCCTGTTCTATTGTACTAATGGAAGCACTAGATTGCATCTAGTGCAGATGTGCGCTGTAAGCACGCAATTAACTTCTACTGAGATCCATAATCATGGATTGTTTTTGGTTTTAAATACAGACTGTTTATCGGAAGATGTATTCTGTATACAATTTTAAGCCATGAGAAGAGATTTTTTTCCAGCCTTATTGAGATATAATTGACTTATAACATTGGGTGAATTTAAGGTGTACAACGTGATGATGATATGATGTATATATTCTGAAATGATTACCACAATAAGTTTAGTTAACACATCCATGACCTCACATAGTTCTTTTTGTATGTGCAATGAGAACATTAAAGCTCTACTTTTATAGCAACTTACAAATATATAATACGGTATTATTAACTATAGTCACCCTACTATTCATTAGATTCCCAGAATTTATTCATGACTGAAAGTTTATACCTTTGATCAAAATATCTCCTTTTCTACCCCCAGCCCCTTACAATTATCAATCTACTCTCTGTTTCTATGAGTTCACCTTTTCTGATTTTTTTTTTTAATTTGGCAAAATAATATTTAGAGATTAGAGATAGATTTTATTTTACAGAACTTTTTAGACATGTTGAGGTTCTAACATATTCAAATACTTTTGATTTACTTTAACCTTGGATAAAAAACACTAATTAATGTGACAAGTAAATTATAGTTACGAAATTTTAATTAGATTTATAAAACTTATTCTTAATACAAAGATAAGTATACACATATCCATGATAATATTCAATTAAAAAATTGCTAGGTGGAATTCTTTTAATCTATATAAGATTAATTTATAGTAAATAATGCATTATCATAACAAAATGTATTTCAAAATATACTCCATTTATGTTTATAACTTATTCAGTTTCTCTGCTTTAATATTAGGTCTCATTCTATTTAAAATTGCTTTGCAAAGGTTTTACTGAATTGCTGGGACTATTGGTTAATTTTAATTTTGAAATTAAATTATAAAATTTTGTTACATGACAAAGAGAGCTAACAGAATTAGGACAGTGATTAAGTAATTTTGAAATAAATGTATATTCAGTAGTCATCTCCTAATTCATAGAATTTTTAAATGTAGGTATAACCTATCTACCTACCTACACACAATAATACACATTAACACACACACACACACACATTGACACACACACACCCCAAATGAGGAAATGGGGAGAGAGAGGCTCAGATAGGTTAAGAAACTTTGCTAAAACCACATAGCTAATGTTAATTCAAAATCTGCTTTATAGTAAAACAAATTGAATTTTTCTTGTTTTGAGAAATTTATACTATCCTAAGAAGTGAAAAACAGTAGACTAAGCCAATCTTTCTGATTCCATTCCCTTGCCAGTGACTGCTGTAAGAAAGCTAAGTATTTTACCTCTAAAAAGGCAGACTAAAAGTTCAGAAGGAATGAGTCCTCCAGGGAAATAATAGTGAGGCAATTGAAGCATTAGAAAGCAAAGAAATCTACCAGAATCTGAAATACATGAGAATGCATGTAATAATATTTGTAAATATAATGGAACACACATTGCAGAGTAATATTTTATTATTCCACTATGGCTGCGGTGGAATCTTAGAAAGCCACGTCAGAGTTGATGGTGTCTCTGTTCCTTCTATATACTCTTCTATATACTCTTGCTTTGAGTAAAACAAATTTGTGGCTGAATCTTTATCTTACTTCATTTATCATATGATGCCATGTTTAGGAATATAATGGAGACTTTGAAGCTGGTGTCAGAGTCCTATGTGCACAATGGCAGTAACAATTGTCTGAAATTTAGATTTAAAGGATCAGAGTTTTATGCCATGTGAAGACTAATTGTACAAATGCCAATCTTTCTTGGGTTCATTAAATTATGATTCTTAATTAACATCAATGTCAGTGAAAGAAAAAATACCCAAAGCTTTCCTAAAAGCTGTTCATATTCAAATCTATGGTGATTGATAGAAACCTATTGTTTCCTACTGCTTAGTAATGTTCCTCACTGCATATATTACCTGGAGACTTCACCAAACACTGAGATATTTGGGACTCTAATGAAAAAAATAGCTTCCGTTGTTAGATGGAAAGTGCAATTTTATGAGCAGAACTAGTGACTCTCCCTGTACATCTATTGAGCATGTATCTACAACTTGATTGATTTCGACACATTCTTTACCAGCCAGTTATTGGTCACAGAATCCCATGAATAAAAATAAGAATCTATTTGTTGGTTGGCATATCAGAACATGTTAGGAAGGCATAGTTTCAATTTATGAAGTATCATACTGGCTTTATTTCTAGATAACATTTAATAATAATAAACATGCAACTATGTGATTTATTAATTTCAATAGATTTATCTAATGTAACTTAAATTAACTTTGTAAAATACTAAGTGATAACTAAACAGTGAAAGCAATTAGGCCAGGAATAGGGTGAGATTATAAAGAAATCATGCTGCTATCAAGTAAGAGTGTTAATAGAAACATGAGTCTAGTCTCATCTTTCTTGAGCCTTATTATTGGTTACATAAAACACACTAGTTCTATGATATTTGTAAGTAAAATAATAATTCTAATTTTTTTTTCAGAACAGCAATAACATGAAGTGATGAGACATATTGAACAATGCAGATAGTAGATATCTTTGATTAGTTTCACTGTATATTTGCATGATTTGAGATGGGTAGGTTATAGTAATCACAATGATCCTGTAACAGAGTAAAGAATAAAGGACAGAGAGTCAAATTAAATAAAAATCAAATGTATTCATTAAGAATCGAAAATATATGGCATTTTTTATTTTGCTTATAAATATATAGTTTATCAAAGCCTGCAGCATATGGCAAAATGAATTTTTCTTTCTATCTACCCCTAAATGCCTTTAAAGTTATCAAAAAGAATAATGCAACACTAGAGAATAGGCCTAGAAATAGAAAGAGGAAATAGAAAAAACACAAACAAGAGAACCTATGAACCAGCAATCTAAGTAATAATGGAGAGGAAATCTATAAGAATAGATCCAAATAAAAGCTACATTTGTAATATACTGGTAACCTCTAAACAAAATGTAATTAAATGTAGAGGCAAGACCTACTTCCATAAATAGCTATCTATAATCATATATAATTGGCATGCTCTTATTTTCAATTAGGAAAAAAAAGAGTAAATGAGAATAAAATGCAATATTAAATATCTGATAGAATTGAGCTCCTAATTAAGCCTTCATCTGAACTAAGTAAGCATCTTCCTTTCACTTTTTCTTTATGTGTCATATATAGGCTGTTAAAAATTCTTGGCATAATTACAGTCAAAATAGATGTATTTTGCCTGTTCTGAACAACACTAAGCTTGGCAGAAAATGAAGATTTTAAACCATAGCCAAATTACTGAATCCTTAAATTGCTAATGCAAGAAAGAAAAACCTATGGCCTCTTAAGCTGAAAAAATAATTTTACTTTTGTGATCTCTTCTCTGTTTAGCACATAATTTACAACGTTAAAAATAATCGACTGTAAGCAGTAGTTTAACCTATTGAATATGTATTATAGGATCATCACTAACATTCCCTGTAAAAGTAAATTTTAAAGAAATGTTTAAATCCTTCACCATTTGTAAAGGATTACTTTTTCCTCCAAATTGGTCACATTTCATTGGACCGTTATACTTTGGCCTTTTTAAATAGGCTTGAAATCTCTATATTTCAATTCCTGGAAAGTCTCAATTTTGTGGCTGAGGGAACACATAATAGGATATGTGGTCTTTCACCTCTAAGTTTTACATTTAAATCTACTGTTCATTGTCAGTAACCAAATATTATTGCCTCTCATGACCATCTTAGAACTGCTACAAAATATTTAGTTGCTTCAATTTAGTTTCTAGTGAACATGATGTTTTTATTACTTCAAACTAAAATCATGTCTGGCCAAAAGACTCAGCGTGGTCTACATTTAAATAGGTCAAGAAATAAGCTATACTTTGAGTCTTAGTTATGTGTGGAGGTACTAGTTCATTTGGGAAGGTTTGGTCTCTTTTGTTACTTTCTAAGTACTCCAGAACAAAACAAATACAATATTATAACTCAAAAAATTTCCATTAATAGATCAGAGGTATAAAAAAGTTAAAATTTTTTGATTAAGCTATGAATCTTTAAGGAAAACTGTTTATCTTATGTTTAAAAAAAAAATACTTGGGCTTCTGGTTTTGACCATGATGAAGTAGCTGATATTATCTTTATTATAGAAGCCTCATTTTCTTATCATAAACAACTATAAATAGTGGTAATATATGTAAAGCTACTGTCTCGGGCATTAAACAGCAAACAACAGAGGCCTACAATTCTTGAGAAAAGAGCAGCACATAAAGTAAGCCACACGTTTATTTCGATTTTCTCTCAGAAACCATTTTCTAATTGTGTAAGAAATAGAGTTTAAGCTGAGAGCAACTGTCTTACTGGATGTGGAAGCAGAGATTGCTATTCAGGTTTGCTAAAGGGGGCCAAGTTGCGGAGGCAGGATATAGAAAAGAAAGGAGCCACAAAGACTAAATCTCAAAATTCTGCACAAAATCTTCCTACAGATCCTTGGCTAACTGATAAGTTATGCATACACAAGGCATGACTCTGTCAGGCATAGTAGAGCCGAATAGAGATTTCAGAAGTTGCAAATTGCTATAGTGATGGATTCCCGCCCAACCAGAGCGGAATGACCTTAACGACCCACCCAGGCATTGAGTTCAGATTTCAAAAAGGTTTTGGAGTCAGGGCTATCCCCAAGAAGTAGGATGAAATTAAGATAGACCTACCCTAAAAGAAGCTTAAAACTATATCATTAGGTGCCTACTGAAAAACAACCTTTTTATATAGGATTATAACATAGTCTAGAGCCTCAGCAATGGCTGGCATTCAATACAGATTCATTAGGCATGCAGATAAGGAAACAAGTGATAGATATTCAAGAGATAAAGCAGTTTGTAGTTCCAGACCCAGAGGAACCTGATGTCAATGTTAACAGATGATTAAATGTTAAATTACATAGTAAAGAAAATAGAGAAAAAGTTGAACACAATGGACCAATAGATGGAGTAATTAAATGGAGAATTAGATGTATCAAAAAAAAAAAATCAAAAGACACTTTAGAACTGTAAAATACAATATCTGAAATTAAGAACTTATTTGATAGCTCTTGATTTTTATCGAAAGTGTCACTGCAATTCAATGGGGGAAGGTAAGTACTTTAAGTAAATAAAGCTATAGAAAGTGCATATCTATATAGCAAGAACAGAAATCTTGACTCATACTTTGTGAACAAATATTAATTTGAAATGGATCAAAAACCTAAATGTGAATGGCAGTAAAATAAAGTTGTGTAAGCAAACATATGAAAATATATTTATACTTTGAGGAATGCAAAAATTTCTCGGTAATATATAAAAGGCACTAATAATAAAAGGAAAAATATAAATTAGACTTTACAAAAATTTGAAATTCTGCTTATCCAAGATACCATTAAATTGTAAATTCAAGGCAGATAATGGTACGAAATATTTGCAATACATATATCTGACTAAGAATTTAATCCAGAGTACGTAAATAAGTCCTAACAATCAATTTGAAAAATATAACTTTTTTTTTAATGGACAGAAGATTGAGCAGGCACACACACACCAAGTCAAAAGTAAAAAGGAATATCTAAATGGTCAATGAGATTATTCTTCAATATCATTCATTATCAGGGAAATAGAAATTAAATTTACAAATTAGAGTTAAAATACAAACTAAAACATACTTTCTAGCTTGGGTCAACTAAACAGACTGATAATATCAAAGGTTGACAATGATGTACAGCCATCAAATGTCTCAGACATAACTAGGAGAAGCTAGAAAAATATGTTGACACAGTTATTCCTTTACTTGATGTATATCTCTCAAAATTAAGTGCATTTGTCCAATTCATGGTCAATTTATTCACAATAGGCCACTATTGGAAACAAACAGGCCAAAACTCAAAAACAGGAGAATGGATAAATAAATTATGATACATTCATGTAATGGAATATTCCTCAGGAATAAAAAGGTTAAAATATTGTTACACATAACAACAGCATGGATAACCCTCAAAAAGCATGATGTATATTAAAATTAGCCACGTAATATAAATATTTAGTGATCTGAATTATTTTAAGGTTAAAGGGGGCAAAACTGATTTATGGAGATAGAAATTGTAAAAATGATTACCTCTCTGAAAGGCAAAAGGAAAGGAGGCAATTGACATAAGGGATTATTCTAGGTTAAATGAAATAGTCTATACATTGATTGAAGAGTAGTTACATGAGTATATGGATATAAAAGATTTATTATCCTGTAAACTTAAGATTTGTACATTTCAATGTATGTCAATTATATTTCAATTTTTAAAGTCCATTGGATAGCTTTAACAGTTGCCTAGAAACTGCAAAAAATTTTTTTGATTCGTCAATTTGAATACAAGTAAATAAAAGATTACCAATTTAAACACTCTAGAGAGAAAGCAAAACGAATGGGAAAACAAAGTCAAAGACATGTGGGATACTTTCAGATGATATTATGTATGTTTAATTGGAGTCCCAGGAAGATAGGTGAGAGTGTGATATAAGTGATATCTGAAGAAATAATAACTAAGAATTTTGTAAGACTAAAGACAATTTCAAAAATCACAGTGAACTCTAACAAGAAAAAATATTAAAAAAAAAAAAACTTCATATCATGCTCAAACTGCTAAAACTCAAAGATAAAGAGAAAATCTTAAAAACATCAAGAGGAAAACAAAGGTACATTACCTTCAGTGGAAGAAGAGAAATAGGGCTAACTTTTCAATGATACTATGGAAGCCAAAGGACAGTGGATTGGCATCTTTAAATGGTAAAAGGAGAGAAAAACTTGCTCACCTAGAATTCTATATTTATTCAGAATATATTTTAAAATTGAGGATGATATACATTTCTTTTAAACATTGAAAGTATCCTTCACCAACAGACTTGTACTGTAAGAAATACTAAAGAAAATTCTTTAGCCTAAAAAATGATTTTATATGAAAACATGAAAGAGCAAGAATGAGCTAACAGCACAGAATCAGTGTCTGAAAATCTGAGAAGAAACTGACTGTTTAAAACAACCCGAATTTCAATGTTTATAGGTTTATAACATGAAGAAATAAAATAAATAACATCAATAGAATAAAGATGGGCATGACAGATGGAATTAAACTCTTCTAAGGATTTTTGCATTGTTTGAGATAAGGCAAAAATAATAAATTATAGAGACATTGAGAAGTTAAGAATGTATGTTAAAATTTCATGGTAAGCAATAAAATAATAAAATTAAAATGAGTAATAAAATACTGATAGAAAAGATAAAATGGATTAATGTGAAATTTCTGATTAACACAAAAGAAAGGAGTAATGGAGGAATAAAAGAATAAAAATACCAGTGGCACAAATAGAAAGCAAAAATGGTAGAGCTAAAATTATATCAAAATTTGCACTAAGAAATGCTTGTGAACATCTGACATAGGTGCAAAACTTACTTTTAGAGTGCAGCCTTGTGTTAAATATTCAGAAGTCCAGCAGCTACAAACAATTTTTAAAAGTTACAGAAGAAAAATTTTTAAGTGGAGTGTCTGCTCCCACATATGAGTATTTGCCGTGTTTAATTTCTTAGGTAAGCATACTATATTATTATGAATAATGAATAAATAAAAATTCTGGTTGATACCATAAAAAATATAACTACTCATAGAGGATAAATATGATATAAATTTCTATCCTTGTGTTAAGAATATTCTTCAGCTTTTGCTTTAACATTTTAACACAGTTCAATAAATTCAGTACATAAGCATTTCTGTATCAGTTTGTATTTGTGTGTCAAGATATTGCTACTGATTTAAGCATCATAAACCACTGCATCTCACATCACAGAAAGATGGTGTCTTAATGTGATATTGATATAAATCAAGGTCCATAAATATAAACAATACTCTGTGAAATCAATCAATGTGGTTTTCAGTCAACGGCCCTGTTAGAGTAAACCTATGAAACATCCTTGAAAGCTCTTTTCATAGGCCTTCATTTGTTCAGTTAGTTTAGGTCTCCATTTGCTAGGACTTAATATCTCCATAGGGCTCTGTAAATTTTTCATTCTGATTTTTAAAATATTTTAGTATAGAAATTTTTTTCAGAACATCCCAGAATTACAAATTCACAATTTTGACAATTACACTCATAAAACTGTTATTTAATAATAGACAATACTTTATTATTAAATTGTGAATAGAACCATCTTTTTCATCAAAGGAGAGCTATCAAGGGAATCAAAATATATTACAAGCAAAATGCAAAAAATAAAATAAAATAAGGGAAACAGGATTTTGCAATGTTTAGAGGCAAATTCTTTCTGAGCTTCTAAAATACAAACTACAAACAGCTTGGTAAAATATAAACAGCTTCTAATCTGATAGTGTATTACTTCTCATTGCCTCAGCAAAACTATTTTTGAATCTACAAAGCATTCACCACCATCCTATTCATGGGAAATCTATCACAGTTCTGCAAATCACTCAGATTTTGCAGGAAATTATAATGCTGAAAATGATCACACAAGGCTCCATTTTAGCTTTAGCCTAGTTCTGTTCTTGGATATCAGAGTATGTTGCAGGTGTTTAATCTTGAAATGATGCCACAAAATTCGGTTCTTATTACCAATGAAGAAGCCATTACCTTTCAAAAGTGATCAATCTCATATCAATTATATAATTGCATTTTATACACTCTTTATAGGTCTAATATTAAAACATTTAAGTTTCCAATTACTTAAGCATCATTATTTTTATATTTGTTGTTAATATTTTAATAGTGAAATATTACATTATGAGTATATTCTAATTCTGAATCTATCTGCCTTGAGATTGAACAATATTATCACAGTATGATAGGATAAAACAGGATAGGCAGTTTGAAAGAAAGGAAATATCTATTAAATGGAGTTAGAAATTGATACATAAAAAGGTTAATGATGGACTTGGGAAATAAGATACACACATATTGTGCAAGTAACAGCTACTTTCGTTGGCCTTGACTTTACATAAAATTTTGCAATTACCTTAAAAAGAAAAGCATATTTTTTTTTCTTTTGTCAGTAACTGCTTAATTCTATCAGTTATTACAACTTATTATAAAGATATCATTTGTGGACATGTACATTTAGAATATAATTTTTAAAATAATAGAACAATATTTCTGCAAAAACTGCAATGTTCCAATAATTTTATAAAATGAGTAAAGTGACCAAGTAGTACACTGAGGTAAAATTAACAAATAGATGTCGGCATTAAGATACTAGAAGATACTGAAAATAGATTTAACTCATATGAAATATTTGACTCCCAAAATATTATTGAATGTCATGAATATCATAAAAATTTTAGACAAACTTTATGTATTGGAATTAGGCTTAAATCAGAAACTAAATTGTCGTAATTATTCATAGTCTCATGTAGATCCTCACTTATCCACTATGGCCAGATTGTTCTTTTTACAATCCAGAAAGAAAGTTTTGCTATAATCCCCATAAGATTGGGATAGAGTCAAGCAAATATAGGATAGCTTTGTTTCTTCCTCCTTATTACTCTCTCTGATGTGACAAACTTGAGGCTGAGAGAGCTCTCGTCTTCTGAAAATTATAAGGAGCACAAAATTCTCCGGACATTTTCCAATCACTACTGCTGCTAGGTTGATATTATTAGGAACACATTTATTTTGACGATTATACTCATAGTAATCCTTGAATATTTATTTCTTAAATTATTTTAGTTAATCAACGATAAAAGGCCAAATCTATTTGAACTATGGTATCTCACAGTTTTGGAATTTCCAACATATTCACTCAGCTCGTGAGATGTATTCTGAACGGGTAAAGTAATACTTTGCAGGAAGAAAATCCTTATATTGACCTTAACCCAAACTCAGTTCAGATGATCAAGTCATGGAAATAAGTTTTTGAGATCACACAGGCAATAAGAAAAACGTGATTTTTTTAAAGAATTGTATCAGTATGGTGTAGTTCTAAAAGAGTTGGGCTTTATAGTTAAACAAACCTCCATTTAGTTCCTAGCTGTGCTACTTTACATATATATATAAATTGTGCAAGTTTCACAATAGTCCTAATTCTTAGTTTTCTTAATGTTAAAATAAGTTTATTAATTTAGCAAGGAATTTATTACTTTCAAGAAAAAGAAAACGCAAAACACTATGTAATGAACAAAAACAAAGAAAGTATGGTGGTGTTGGGATATTAAAATTCATATTTCATAAAACTCAAGGATGAACCTAGCAGTAGGACTCAGGACTATCTAGAGATAAGGACTTAAAAAAAGGCATTAATGGTAAACCGAGGATACGCTATGTGATGTCTAGGGATACCTGGTCTCATATCTTCGCTTCTGTCTCTAATTCTACTTTTCGTTAGTTTTTCTGTGGATTGTTTTTTCTGCTTCAGTTGTATAAGGTAGGTTTATATCACTCAAATTTTAGTATTAGTAACCTGATACTATTAGTAATCTGCAAAATAATCTTACACCTTACTTAGTAGTTTAATGTCAATAGTGATATAGATAATATAATTTTGTAACTATTTTATAAATATTATAGAATAAAACAAATATGTACTTTTGCTAATCTTAGTAGGAACTAATTTCTAAATGTAACCGAAAGGAAATATAAATAAAAATCAAATTAAGTAAAAACCTGTAACAACAAATTTGACTAGAATATTTTAATATGAACTCATGATACTTAAAAAAATATATTTTATATTTATGATTACTGAAAGGGAATAAAAATTTGACACACCAAAGAGTTTAACTATTGTTCAGAACTTGGGTTGTAAATACCTGTCTGTTAACAATGTATCAGGGCTCTTTGAGGAAGTGGCTGATTCCAGGTCTGAGCAAAGGAAGTCCAAGATGTGTTTAAGATATTTTATAGTAACAGATAGCAGAGAAATATTCAAAAACAAATGGAGGGATTTTAAGGAACATAAGAGCGAGCTACTCACGGTTAACCACGTAACAATTCCAGCATAGAGAATTTCTTCATAAAAGAAATGAATGAAAGAAGAAAAGAAGAGAGGGATGGAGAGAGGGGAAAAGGGAGATAGAGAGAAAAGGAGGAAGAAAGGAAAATCCATGATCTTCAAAAGAAAGAAAGTGACAATAAATAAACAAACAAAATTCAAACAAAACCAAATAAATTTTCTACCATCAGAGATAATTACAATACCAATATCCTATTTTTAAAAATGGTAAAGAGAAACAATAGAGATATTTACTTTTTTTAAAGAAATATTGTGAATCCCCAAGTGATGTAAAAAAATCTTTTTACAAAAGAATGCTAACTAATAACTCTTTTAAATCAACATTTTTCAACCCTTAATGAAGTAAAGGATTCAGAAAACGGCTCTCAATGGTTGCTAAAATCATTTAATGTTTTTTTAATTGAATAATTCAAATTATTGCTAAATTAATAATTCATAAAATGTATATTAATTAACAATTAAAAATAAAATTATTACTAAAATTATTTGATTTTTAATGACATATTGTCTTTTTTATTACTTGATGAGTTCTTCTTGATAATTTCTGTGGGAATGTTTGCATGTGCTCATGAGAGATATTGTACTTGTAGGATTTTGGAATTAAGTTATGCTGAACTCATAAAGAGAGTTTGGAATAGCCCCATTCCTCAATTTATAAAAGTGACTATTAACATTGGTATTTTTTATTTATTTGCTTGTTTCAATATCTTCACCTGGAGTTTTATCTGGAGGGCTATTTTAACTAATTTGAGTGTAATAGGACTAATTAGATTTTCTATTCCTTTGGTCAATTTCGAAACAGTTTTTTGTAGAATTTTCATTTAAATTTTCATCTTTATTGGCATCAAAGATGTTTATAATACCCTAATATTTTGATAATATATTCACAAAATAGCTCAAAGAAAGAAATTACATTAAGGCTTATTGGCTTAAATAATGCATTGCATTTTGTGCATTGACTTTGTGTCCAGTGAACTACATAAATGCATTAATTTTCGCAGTTTAAATGTAGGTTTGGGTTTTCTACATAAAAATGTATTATCTGCAAATAACAAGAATTTTGTTTCTAGCTTCTCTTTTTTCTGTCTTTCTTCCTGTCTTTCTTTGTTTCTCATGATCTCTCATCCTTTCATGAAAACTTGGCTTGTTCATAAGAAGAAGGAGGGTGTCCAACAGAGACAGAGAGTGGAATAATGGAAGGTCTCTTGAGATATAGGCTTAGAATTCACATACCATAATTTTTTTACCATATTTTATTAGCTAAGAAAATTACAAGACAAGACTCAATTCAAGAGATTTTTAAATAAACTCAAACTTTCTGTTGGAGGAACTACAAAGTCACATTGCAAAAAGCAAAAATAGAAGATAAAATGAAAACAGAAAGCATTTTTGCAATTAATCTACCTTGTTTTCATTGCCTCTATTAATGTAGTGTTTTCATGTTTTTTCATTTTTGATATTGATAACTTGTGCCCTTTTTATCTATTTCTTGATCAATTTTTAATGGTTTTTTTCAGGTATTAATCTTTTTAAAATGCTAAATTAAGCTTTGCTGATTTTTTCTGTTTTTATTTTCTATTTTATTAATTTTTACTCTATCTTTATACTTTCTTCTTTGAATGTTTTGAGGCATTAATTATCTATTCCAATACTTTATAGAAATTTAAAAATAATTGACTCTCAAATGTTTTTTCACCTAGTATATACATTTCCAAATATTTTCTACTTTTCAATGTGATTTCTTATTTGATAAATAAGCTATTTATGTTAGTCTCTTTCCTTCAAAATATTCGGAAATTGTTATCAATAAACATTTATTATTTATTTACATATAATTCATTCTTATCAACAGTAAACTCTACATATTTTTAATTCTTTGATATTTCCCTAGCATATAATCAATGTTTTTTCTCATTTTTATAAGTACTCGAAAAGGATGTGAAGTCAATCACTGTTGGTTGCAATTTCCTATGTATACCATTAGATCAAATTTGCTGATCATTACATTGAAATATTCTACACTCATTCTGATTTTTGCTGCCTTTTTTCTTCCTGAAAAAGTATGTTACAATTTTTAAAATTATAGTAGATTTGCTTGTTTCTCTTTTTAGTTCTATTTTATTTTAAATTAGTAAATATAAACATTTTAAAATAAGTACTGAATATTAGACAATTTTAGGAATTATTACTAATTTTCTTAGGTATGATAATGGCATATTTATAGAAATACTCTTATTCTTAGAAGACCAATAATGACTAATTTAGGAGAAAATACATCTGACATCTGAAAACTATTATCGAATGTTTTAGGAAATAAATTTTTTATACATGTGTAAATTTTACAGTAAAAATTAATAATTAGTGAATCTAGATGTTAGGTATTATAGTATAATTATTTCAATATTCCTATGTATTTAAAATTTTCATAATTTAAAATGTTGGGTCAAAATTCAGTTACATTCTAAATCTCTGAACTTTTTAGAGGTCTAATTATCAGGACTAGAGACAAAAAAAAAAAGCCTTTTATAGCAGGATGGCTGTGAGTTTCTTTATATGTATTAATACCATCACTCCAGTGTTTAAATTAATATTTTTCTCAAAATTTTGCCTAACATATTCAGAAGTAATCATCTAATCTGTATTACCAAAGCCTCAGTAAGAGAGGAAATTTGGGATGTTGTAACTTCTTAATAAGAGATTGGTTTAAATTTCTTTTCTGTCTTAACTTTATCTCCTTTTCTCCTTAACATCTTTTCTCAGATTTATCACGGGAGACTATTTGATTAACTCAGTCCAATAGATGGATTGTTATTCTTTGGAGCAGGAGTCTTCCCCATCTATTTGGGTGTACTTAGATTTAAGGGAAGGCATATGTCCCATATTCAAAATGGGACAGCCATAGGCGATAGTTGAAAAGGTTCTTTTTTTTTTAAACTCCTGCAGCACCTGATATTCCTAGGTGGTCTCCCATCCAAGTACTAACCGGGCCCAACCCTGCTTAGCTTCCAAATCTGACAAGATCAGGCATGTTTCGGGTGGCATGGCTGTGGACAGAAGGTTCTTTTAGAGAAGACTGAGAACTGGAAATAGTGACCATAACCTTCAAAA
This sequence comes from Pteropus medius, assembly GCF_902729225.1. NCBI lineage: Eukaryota > Metazoa > Chordata > Mammalia > Chiroptera > Pteropodidae > Pteropus > Pteropus medius. Next base: position 4,511,790 of record NW_024354500.1, on the reverse strand, counting down.
TATCTTGTCAACTCAAGCATTTTCAAGGCCATTAGCAAACAGCCAGTTTTCAGTAATCATTCTAACTTGAAAAAGCAAGGATTACACCTGCATGTGAATAAATTCAGCTAATATTTTGTTATAAACGATATAGGAACTTTTTTATCATGTATGTATCATGATCAGCTTTCTGGAAGAGGAGGCTACACTGAATATATTATTTTATTAGTATTATAAGAAATGCCTCAGATCTTCATCAAGGTATAATAAAATGTTCAAATAAAATAGCCAACTTGTAATTACAGTAGTAATAGAATCTGCTCTGTTATCTGATCCATGGGTCTGCCACAGGAAGCTCTGCAAATCTTTGCCAAAGAAGAGAGAATAGATTTACATTCACATCCACTTTTCTCCAGAAATGAGACTCAAAAGAACTTCATGCATTTTGAAGAGCATTCCAAGGTGCACTCTAGTTAGACTCGCCTGTCACATAGAAGTATTTCATTCAATTTAGCAAAAATATGTTTATTGTAGCTTAAGAATGCAAGTTTTGTAGGGAGATTAAAAAAAAGAAATATGCTCCTAGAGCTTAAGTATTTATGATTATAAAATACACATTAATTTATGAACAATGCTGTTAGAATATGATAAAGTGTTAATGTGTGTGATATAAACTATGTGAAAGAGTAGTTCTGAGCAAGAGTTATTAAGGAACTTTTCCAGGCGTGATGTGCAGTGACTTTGATGAATGGATAAGTTTTGGATAAATGAAGGGAAAGAGGAAGCACCCTGAGTGGAGGAATACCATAAAGTGTGTTGCATTAAAGATTAGGATACTAAAAACAATAGGCTGAAACTGTTTATAATTTTGCAAGAAATCTTTGGAGAAGTATAAGGAGAACATATACTCTCTGCCACAATTTTATGAGGGATGTTGTTGTGCTTTGTGAAATCAGCCCTGGAAAATTATGCTGAACAAGTCTGATGAATTTGAAAAAGAGGTTTCATATCTTTGCTAACCTAACTGAATATTTAATGACTCAGGCAAGATGCGTGTGTCATTTTTGTGATTCATTATTATCTATTTTTACAAATACCATCCAAATACTGAAATGAACAGAAAGACAAGCCATGGATTGTTTGCTGCTTCTTGGCTATAGTGCAGTAAATGGTTTTACTAAATTATATGTTTATTGTTTATTTAAATATTATAATTGAAGTCTGACAAAACCTTATTAAATAATTTTTTAATTAAAAGATATCATATTTTGTACATGTCTCTTAATTTAAAGCATTGAGGGTGCTTTTGACTATTTGTCCTAGAAATCTCTCAAAACCCTAACAGTTATTTTCCTGTTCATATTTTTTCCTACTAGCTCTTTAAAACTTGCACATTTTAAAAAACTATCCTCTACATTTTAATCTATTAGTGAGAATTAATTCAAATAGTTGCATAGATTTAAATGTATGAACCAGAGTAAGCAGTTAATACATGGAAGCTACTATAATAATCTAATAATAATCCAACAACAGAATATATACATGGAGAACAATTTTAACACTATTAATACTATGCCAAAGATAGCATCATGTAGTCTCACTACATTATAATCATGCCACCTTCTTTTTCCACTCTTTAGACATTATTTCACATTTATCTTTTATTCTTTAAAACCATTTCGTTTTATCACTAGACTTTAAATATCTCTTTTCTCTCCAGCCAAATTATTATCTGTCAACAAATATTCATTTAATATTTAGAATGTGAGCCTTTAAAAGTAAAGTTTTATATGCTTCAATATAAAATACTGTTCTCTAAAGATTTCTTTTAAAATTATAAACAGTATATTTAAGTTCTGTGCTGCGACTTAAAGATGTGAATTGACCTATAAGAATTCTGAACCAATTGATAAATAAATACAGGTTCTTTTATGGATAGGAGAATGAGTTAAGTTGCTACTGCTACAATGGGGAGGGGTTAAACTTGTAAGAGCTGGAGGAAAGGTGAAAATTTTTTATCTGTACTCCCCTGGAAAAGCAGAGGTTATTAAGAGAAATTTTTTTTTCATGGGCCAAGGAAAGAATGAAAAAAGTAGAAAGAATGTGCCCTCCTACATTGTGTCAGGTAGCAGTGTTCAGAGCTGGGAAAGAAATATATATGCAGTTTCTTAGTGATCAAAATAATATTTATACCAAAGGGGATGTTAACAAATATTCTGAGGTTTGAAAATGCATGATTCTTTTTATATGCCTGTGATAATTCTACTTGGACCTATGTCTCATCCCAATATTAATGTTTCCAGCAAAATTTCAATCTCTATACTATTTTAATAGATTGCTGTTCCTGGAACTCTAAAAGACTACTATTTTAAATGAGTCTATACATTTCTTCTTTTATTCTAAGACCTGACAACCCTTTCTATGAGAATAGCCTAAGGAGTCTCATTACAGCAAACCCTGTTTTGAATGTCTTTAGACCTCATAAGCGGTCCTTAAATTAGAGAACCTTCATGATCACTTAAAAAAAAGCTGTCTTTTCTATTTAAATTTTCAGTCCTTTCCTGCAGATTTAGCATAGAGATTTTAGTAAGGAATAAGTCCATATTACTTGGAGCCTCTGTGAATACATTAACACGGCTAATATTTTACAAGATAAATTCTCTCTGTACTTTACTCCCCTTCTTGACTTTCTAGTTAATGAGACTTAACCTTTTTTTGTTATTGATATACTTTTAATATTGTTTAGATATCATAATTTATTATTCATTTAAATTTTATTCTTTATACACTGAAGATAAAACTATTAATGGCATAATACGCTTAATTAACTGTTGGTGGTTGTATCTGATAAAATGACTTTAGCTACCTGTCATGGAAAATCTGACTCAAATTGGTTCCAGCAATCAAGAAATTTGTTGGCTCTTAAATGGCTGTTCAAAGGTAATAAATTTCAGAGCCAGTTTACTTTAATATGCTGGTTCCCTGTAGTTTGTGATCTCTTCATTGTGCATGTTGGCATAAAATTTAGGCAGCATTCCTAAAGGTGGCTCCTGTTTTCACATTGGCATACTTCAGCATGCAAATACAGAGGTGAATGCTTTTATCCTAACATTGCCAGAAAAACTCTAAGATTCACTATGATTGGAATGTTAACATCATATATGTACCCTAATTCCAATCATGAGAATAGAATACACTGATTAATTTAGGCGAACATTGGCCATCTTAGGAATTGGGAGTATGGTCAGTTATACCCAAGGTTTGGCTAGTGGTAAAACTCAGATATTTTAACCAGATTACAATTTTTATTACTAAAGGGAGGGGGCTGCACAAGTGATCAACCTGCTTACAGTGATCCTTTTTAGAAACAATCTTTGTCCACTGTCTTTTCTTCATGAACAAAAGCAGTTTTATTCCACATTGTTTGAAGGACAAGAATTGCTTCTGTGTGTTAGTGTAGAGAATTTTTTTTCTTTTACAAATCTTACAAGTACATATTTAGTTAAATATCATGGTCCTTAGCATCCTATTTAAACTCTTGGCCTAATTATCTCAAGAGTGATCCATTAGATGATTGAGGACAACATTTAGGTTATTAAAATCTATTGATTATTTGTCTAATTTATTCACAGGAGTGGTGTTTCTAATCATTTCAATCAGAATGTGGTATCTTACTCATACTTGCTAAAACTATTTTAAAAATAATATTTTATAATCACCTCTTAAATATTCTGAAGTTGGCATTCCTGGAAAAGTCAGTGTGAGTTGAAATGATAAATATCAGATCTGATGTTCCCGTAGAAACAATTTTATAACAGGAAGTTTTTGCAGACAAAGGGCCTGATGCATATTCAGTTTTGTTTTGTTTGGTAATGGCTACAAATAAATTATTTTATCTCTTAAACCAAATATAGAAAAATATACTTCTAAAGCAAATAGTATGATGTTTCTCAGTGTGTTTATTGAATTGTGCAACATGATATCCAAGTACATCAAGTTTTATAAATTCTGATATCAAATTGTAGAATATTATTTTCTTTTTACTTGAAGAATTTAGAAATGTAAAGAAAACCTGTTTCAGAAACATAGTATTAAAATGGATCACTTAATGAAATTTCAGCACAAAGCTTTAAGGTATTTTTAGGAATCTCAAGGATGACTATTGGATTCTGTTTGAATTTTTCCTTATTTATTTGGAGGTTGGCTCATGGATGCTTATTTTGATAGCTTCTATTGATCATTGCAATATCCTCTATAGCAAAAATATATGTAGATTCTTCTGCATCTGACACTGTGACTAGGTAACATTATTATATTATACTTAACTTGTTTCAGAAAATTTATATATATTAAAATTGCAGTGTTATAACTGCGATTGCCAATATTTAATGATTTATTTTTATTTTTTCAGCTTTTTAAAAATGTTCTTTAATGACTATACCAGGACCATTACAGTGGATGCCTGAGAATTTGCTCACCCATTATCCTGATTCCATATTTTTCTACTATTCCACTATTAAAATTGTTGTTGTAATAAATGTCTTTTGCATGATAGTGGTCATTATTTATATAATTTGTTTAGAACATATTTACCAAATTAATTTGCTAAGCAACGCACAGAGAATACACATTAAATAATGTGTAAAATTTTATTTACATTTTAGCTTTGGGCATTATATTTTAAAATTTCATTTAAGAGTGTTTATATTGAGAGTCTCCCTCTCTCTTTTTTCTCTTCAGGAGTGTGTTTTACGCAATATGTCATACTGTTTGTACATTAAACATCAGTAAAATAAACATTTGTTTAATATGAATTAAAAATAAATATTTACCATATGCTGAAACCTATATTTACCTGTAGCTATAAGACAGAATAAGTTTTAAAACGTATGCAAGTTGTCATATCACAGTCCTATTCAATAAACTATATTTAAACAGACAAAACTTTAGATTGACTATATGAAATATTTTTATAAGTTAAAAATCATTAAAAATAGAACTTCTACATGGTTAAACCTATTATATCAGTTAGAAACTTAAAAAAAACTGCAACAAAGAAATAACTGAGCAATAGTCACTTAAAGCAAATAGAAGCTAATTATTATTATTGTTTTTTCTCGCAAACAAGATTTCTGGAGATGATTGAGGATCTTGGTTCAGTAGAACGGTGCCTGCAGAGATATAGGATACAGACTCTTTCCATTTTTTCTGCTCCATTGTGTTTTGTGTATTGGCTTTCATTTTTATGCTTGTTACCTCACAATCACAAAGTTGTGGCTGCAACTCTAGACATAATGTTTTTATGATGAGGAAAAAAGACAGGGGCAGTGTAGAGGTACCATGCTCTATTTATCTTTTTTTTTTTTAATCAGAAAAGAAAATCTTTTTCCAGAAACTCCCAGTACCATCTGCTTACAATTCATTGACTAAAACGTGGTTGTGGTCACGTTTGTCTGAAAAGGAGGTTGGATTGCAAGTATTTAGATAGCTACGTTGATGTCCTAAATGAAATCATGGTTCTGTGAATTAAAAATAAGAGAGAAATAGATATTAGAAAGGTACAGAGTATTTCCTCACCGAATCCAGAATAACTTTAAAATCTCTATGTTAAAGTTATGTGTAAAAAGCCTTTTAACATGGTAAGAATGATTTTAGGAATTAATAAACATAAACAAACATAAGCATAATTTTAAATATTAATAAACTTATACTTTATGTCTTACACTATGTGTATGACAGAAGGAAAAAGAGCTTTATAAAATTGTTCTCATGATTGGCACACATAGTGATATTTTTCCCCATTGAAATGCTGTTGTTACTACTTCAAAGGTAATCCTGCATTATGGGTACTACGAATGAACTCTTAGCTGGGCGACCACTGTGGTTCATACATGACTAAACAAATTTGGGAAAATTATGGAGCCGACCCACCAGAGGTCAATTTGCATCAGGAAATCTGAAGCCTCCTGAAAAATGAATGTCATCTTTAGTGTAGAAAGTTTCAGGTATGAGATGTTTGGTTTTCAAGCAAAGCTTTTGTTTTGTGTGAATCAGAGCCTAGCACTATTCTGAAACATAATTCATTTCTCAATCCAAACTATTCTCTTCCCACAATTGGACTCATTTATACCTGAATGTTGGGATATAGAGGGAAAGTGTGATTTAGAAATGAGAAAATATTTGTAAATAATTCAGTTATATCTGCTAAATAAATGTATCGGGACCCTAGTTGTTCCCTTTAGGTGAATGTGACATAAAAATAGAAGACAAGTATTCTTCTCCACTCAGTAACACATTGATTATGAAGGATCACAGTGCTTTTAATACAGCAGGTGATGGTAGTGACTAGGAAACTGAGAGATACCTGAGGAAAGCAGCTTTTCCTGCCATGAGTAACTACACATCAGTATAGGCAACAATGCCAAGTATTAGAGGAAAACCAAAAGCAATAGCAGTAGGTAACATGGCTACTTAGTTAAAATGGAATCTAACATAAGGAACTGTGAAACTTATAGAGGGGGCACTGCCAAGTGGTCATAGTGACCTCCAGCGGATTGAGCTATAATTAAGAAGTAAGAAATAGAGCATGTCACGTGGTAGCTGATTAGGAAACTAATCAAACTTGCTTGTGATAGGGTAACATGTGCTCTAGAATTTCTTATGTGCACATTTTCAGTAGTTAAGACTTACTATTACCAGGAGGCAAGTCATTGGAATATACATTAAACCTGTCAATGAATATTTGGATCTGAGATGAGCTAAACACAGATTTATAAAAGCAAAACAGAATAACAGCAGAGATTTAGCTCCACATATGTATTTTTCTGTGGCTCTATAGAAAGTTCCTAAATGACCACAGCATTACGGTTCTTGATTTTGGAGTTTTTCTTGCTCTCAGGTGGATTCTCAAATGAAAAATGAAAAAAGTAACTGAACTAACATTTTTTCAGCATTTCATAAGTGTCTGGCATCATTCTAGAGCAGGAGTCAGCAAATATTTTCTGTAAAGGGCAAACTAGTAAATAGGTTTTGTAGGCCATATGGTGTCTGTTGCAACTAATCAACTCTACCATTATAGCATGGAAGCAGCCATAGCCAATACATAATTGAACAGCGTGGCTGTGTTCCAATAAATCTTTAGGGACATTGAAATTTAAATATCATATAACTGTCATGTGCCATACAATATTATTCTTATTTATTTAAAAAAAAAATTTCAACCATTTAAAAAAGTGAAAACCATTCCTAAACTCTCAGGCTGTACATAAAACAGAGACAGCAGGCTTTAGTTCTGACCCTTGTCCTAGGAGCATAAATGAACTCATTTTTATCTGTAAGAACTAAGTAAAATAGTTATAATTCTTATTATATATGACTAAACTGAGACTCAGAGAGATATACTGTCTTACTTAAGGACACACAGTAAGTGGTAAAACCAATATTCACACAAAGGTATGTCTGACTTAAAATTTCATGTTCTTCCGATGTATGGACATTTTAGAGTTTTCGTTTTTATAATCCTTCATGGGGACCGTGTTGGCCCTGTGCTTCTCGATGGGTTTTTTGATCTAGTTCAGCTGTTCTCTCACACTGGTGGTGGTGCCTTCGGAGACTGACCTCTTGTGCCGACATGGAGGTTAGGTTTTTGCTCCAGTTCAGCAGAAAGAAATCTAGTGATGAATTTGTGCGGTCTTCTGTGAGTATGGGAGGTAAGAGTGGCTCTAGATAATGATCTCTCCATCTCTAACAGGTGAAAATTGGACTTCCAATGGTCTCTGGTTTAGAAAATTCTGGAATGATCAGGATTGTGTCTGCATTTCGAGCAACTTCATTTGCAGGGAGACTTTCACAGGGGAGCTGGTTTTAGTTAAGATGTCCTAGTGTCTGTACTCTGAACAAGTTAGCATGTGAGGATCACTCTCCTACCCCCATTTTGACACGCATCCCCCACCTACTTTCTCCGGCTGCTACTGCCATTTTAGGGCTACTTATAGGCACAAGATCAAAAAAATAAAAATTCTATAGTTTCTGATACTGTATCTCTAGCAGATACATCGTTCAGTCCCAACCTAACTCTTAAAGGCTGAGTGGGGGAGAATCTGTGAGACTAATTCTAACTATTTGCCCAGAGAGTCTGTGCCTCTATTTGTTTTCTAAATCTCCCACCCATCCCCATACTTATATAAAGAAATCCTGTGGGCTCCCAAGACTGAAAACAAGGGGCAGAATGAGGGATGTGAAGAGGGCAAAGAATCCTCCAACTTCTTCAATTTTTGGTTATCTCTCCCCCAATTTTCTTATTTGACGTGCATATAATTTTTGAACTCACTTTTGTTTTTGTCATTTAATATTTTTGTTAATCTTTGGCTTATAACATAAATTTCGAGTCCTTCGGCGTATTGAGCTTTAGCTTTTAAAGCTCATAAATGTCATCTCTAGTCTATTGTGTGGATCAAGAGGTCCAAAGGCCTAATTTGAATTTCAAAGCTGAAGATTTTTTGTTTTTATTTTTTTTCGAGACAATCCTTCCCTTCAGCAACAGATGAATCAGCCTCACACCTAATTTAAAGAAGAGAGATTTCACAGACTAATAACAGAATTACAGTGAAGAACACTTGGTCTCATATAGCTAAAGGTCGTTTTGTCACTTTGTTGATGGCTTTGCTCTGCTCCCTCCTATAAGGCAGATTTACCCTCCTGATATATTTCCAGAATAAAAAATAATAATAATAAAGTGAAGAAAAAAAGCTGACTACATTAACCTAATTAACTACACTGACCTAATCAGTGTCAGTAGGAGAATCAACCCAAGATAATATATGTCCCATTTACCATGAGAGAAAACTATGCTCAGATTTTTGCATACAGAACTCGCTGACTTTATGGCATTGATAGGCAAGTGTCATATTGTATTAATTTTCTATTACTGCAGTTACAAATTACCATAAAATTAGTGTCTTAGCAATAACTATTTTCTTATAGTTTCTATGGGTCAAATATCCAGGTAAGCTTAGCTGGATACTCCATTTAAGGTCTAACAAAAGTGTAGGCTGGTTGAGTTTCTAGCTAATGGTTCTGAAGAAAGATCCATGTACAAACTCATTCAGATTTCGGCATAATTTGATTCTTTGCAACTGTAGGACTGAGGTCTCTGTTTCCATGACATGTTGCCCTTCCTTCTTCCAGCTGGTTAACAATGTTTCAAATCTTTCTTGCCCTTTGAATATCTCTGACTCCTTTGGTCAAATCTCCCTGATATTCTCTTGTGCTTTAATGAACTCATGCGATTACATTGGGTCCACCAGATAATCCAGAATACTCTCACTATCTTGAATTTAACAAATCTGTCATTTTAACTACATTTGCTAAGTCCCTTTTGCCATGTAGCATAATGTGTTCACAGGTGTAACACTAGAGAACAAAGACCATGGAGGCTTACCATACATGTGTCTATATAAAATGAAAAAAATGTAAATGACAGGTTAACAGGCAGTATAGTTATGCTCTAAAATTTCAACATTCATGCACAACATGTAATCTGGTCATTTAGAGAAGCAGAAAAACTTCTAGTCCTTGTTTGATGAGTGTATGCCTTGAGCTACATTATTTAATCTCAGTGCTTCTGTATTTTTATCTTAAAAAAGGAATAATCGATTCATCATACCTAACTTACTGAACTGATGTAAGAATCACAAGAGATAAATATATAGTGATAAACACAGTATTTTAAGAATTTAGCACCTGTCTTTTATTTCTTTAAGACTAGACAATGATTAGAACTACTGCTCTTGGTTAGGAAAAGAGTCAAGAAGAAAAGTCAATGTTTAGAGGCATGTATATTTAGAATTATTTAACTCTAATGAACTTTGAAATCTTATGGAAAATTCCATATGGTATGTGTAACTGTGAATAGACAGAAAAAAAATCAGATGAGAAATCTATTTCTTTCATGTTTTGTAATGCCAAGAGATAATGCAATCCTTGCTCTGGCATCTCATCTGTAACACCATGCTCTCTAAAGTGACATGACATGATGTGACATGGTGATGAGACCCAACATGACACAGGGCATGATTTGTGGTCTGGGTGTAGACACAGATAATTAGGAAAATTCTAAAAAAGGGTAGTATTGGTAGGATTTAATGAAGAACTGTTATTATAGGTGGAAGAGAGGTAAGAACGAGCATACCTTTTTTAATAAAATAAAAGATACAGGATATTAGATGTTCACCCCCGACCCCCAAGGCTTATAATCATCTGTTTGGCATTTAACCTTCATATATGATTAAGATAGCAAACCTCATACCATAGCATTCACTTGTAAGAAGAGAATATGGCGATACAAGGTAATTGAATTTTGTTCTGACCCTTTTTGGCCTCTGTGCAGAAGCAATTTGTGAATTATTTAGGAAAAAAGGAAAAGGATATTTGCCTCAAGAGAGAAATGCCGGGTGGATAGAAGAATTTAGTTCAGTGGCGCTGTCTCTTAGAATACATCTGCTTTCCCAGCTTGAAATGAAAATCGAAATGGAAATTTCTATTCATCCTTATGCATTAACAAGATTCCTCCCTTTCACTGACATGCTTCATATGTCCTAAGCTAGACCAACAGCAGATCTAAAACTTTACAAAAATCATGCTGTCGCCTTTGTTATTAAAACGACAATCTATGACTGAATGAATAAAAAAAAAAGTAAGCCTATTGTAAATAAATTCAGCATGAACATTTGGGTTTCTGAAACCAAAACTAAAGCAAATGAAGAGCAGTGTAGATTTTAATTTTAGCATTTCTGTTGAGTTATATCTCTATATTTGTACAACTTTTGAAAAGAATGACAGCTTTTAGGTATAAGAATAGTGGTTAAATAAGTAAAATAATTGTTTTTTTTTCCTGTCTCTTTTTTGGCTTTAAAGTACTTTTTAATGTTGTGATTACATAACTTATTGTTTGAAAGAATAAAAATGCTAATATTGTCATTGAAATTTAAAATAAATCACGAATATGTCTACAGAGCACTGTTCTCCAGAGATTACAGATACACTGCTTTTTATAGCCATCAACAGTATTGGCATGTGTGTGACAGCCAAAGGTCAGAATGAAAATGATTTAATAAAGAAATTCAAAACTAATGTAAAAAATGAAATTGCAACCCAGCTGTCACAGCCTTAGAGAATTGAGGGTCCAATATGAAACATTTTGTTTTATTTCTAAAGCTTTGATTGGCCTGCCAACATGCATTTTCGCTGTCACTCTGAGGACACTTCTAGTAGCACTGAAGTGGCAGACAGCTCTTGATCGATGAGTGTTTGCATGCATTTTATTATTTGTTACATATTTTTTCCCTGCATGTTTAAATGAAAAGAATTCATACAAGAACTTATATAATTATGTGAGTCAACCCACAGCAGAAATCCATATCAGTGTGTTTAGGAAACTGCAGCAAAAACAAACATGCACACAAACATACAGGCTCCTTGGAGATAGGGAAGACAATGACAGTTCCCTAACAGTATTAATGTATTCCTGTTGAAGAAAAGGGGAACAAAGAATTTAATACCGAAAATCAAAAAAAGTTGTAAATAACATAGGCTTGACTAAGAACTTTCTGAAAGTGTTTTAATTTCTTTGGTAGTGAGCTATCTTGCTATTTCCTCATTGCATTTTTCATTTGCAAAAGGCAAAGGGCTTGAAGATTGAGAGTTTAAGTTGCAGTGTTTGATTCTCTAAATATTAGTAAGCAGCGTTTAGAGACAACAGAGGCCATGTAATCAAAGATTCAGCACTTTCATTTCATGAGCTATTACAGGTTTGTACAATGTTAAGCTCGGAGTTGGCTCGAGAAGCAGACGGAAACATACACAGAGACTTCGACTGAGTCTTTTATTGTGCTGCCCTGACTGAATAAAATGCATAAAATATATATTCACTCCTTGATTGTTCTACCCTATAATAAGGGAGCAGTTTCTGTATTTGTTGGGGCTCTTCATGTTTCAGCTAAAAAGAAAGCAATTCAAACTGGCTGAAATGACACATGGTAGAGATGGGTTTTGCTTGTTAGTTTTTGGCTTTATTACCAGAAGATCTGGGGGTTGAATGGAAATCAAGATTGACTTGCTTTAGCCGCTCAGGATGCTGCCACTCTGCATGCCTTGTGCAGTGTCAGCCATATCTTCAGACTGGCTTCTCTCTCAGTACCACAGTGACTGCCACAGATATGCATTTTACATTTCCCCAAAACCACTGTCAAAACTAGACACAAAGCCAGCTGCTTTCTCTGAATCTGCCAGAAAACTTAATTTTCCTAATCAAGTCAGATGTTTTTTGAGTATAAAGAGCAGTATAAAGAGCATGGCTGACAATCACCAAATACCAGACACAAAACAAAATTAATTTAAGGGAATTTTAAGGCTCAAGAGTTAAGGATTAGTGTGTTGATTAGCTTGGTGAAGGAATTTTTGTGGGAATTTAATTAATGAGTATTAAATGTCTTCCTGGAGGAAATCATATTCTTAAGAGATACTTGAAATACAGGAAAGAAGTTTGATGAACTAAGAAGAGGAAATTGGAGGTGTGTTTATGTGTACCCAATCACTCCTACTTCAATACCTTTGTACATGAATCTATGAGACGCTTAAAAATAGCTGCACTCTCAAGCACTTATTCTAAATCCTATGCTAAACTCTTTATAAATATTTCATATTATACAATGGCCCTGTTTAAAATTAGACTATTATTTTTATTTAGCAGATGAGGAAACTGAATTTCAAAGAGGTAAGTAAATTTTCCAAGATCGTTGATAAAAAGTGGTGGAAGATAACTTGAATTTGTGTCATCTAATTTCAAAGTTCATGATCGTAACCACTGCATTATTATTGTACTCGTATTTTGGCTCATTATTGTGAACTCTCCAAGGGCAGGGATTTTTTTCTGCTTCATTCACTACTGTATCCTTGGTGCCTAGAATAGAGTCTAGATTAGAGCAGAGACTTAGTTAATATTTAAACATTGTTAATTAAGGATTGCATCCCTCTGGAGAGAAAAATGGCATTTAATGATAGGCTTAGGGCAGCCCTGGAGTTGGTTACTATATAAGATCGGAGGGATAGAATTTACCACAGAAAAAATAAAATAACTACAATGTCTACTATAATCCTTGAAAGAAAATTCTGGATTAAAAATCTGACATAAACTTTTATTAACTATATAACTGAAATATAATTTCTGTAACTTTTTTCTCATTTTAAAAATAATGGTAATTTATAGTACACATTTCAGTGTCTTATTGCAGGTTATTAAGATAAATAAAGTAACACATATAAGTCAGTTATGCTATCTGCTGAGAGTGAACACTTACTGACTATTAAATATTATTATTCTTATTGTTATTACCCTCCTCTTCTCTTGTACTTTGTCATTACCCTTATCATCATCATCATTACCATCATTATCATCAGGTCAAAGTGGTATATTATATATGCTATTTTTACTATCTATTTTTAAGTGTAAAATGTTTTTTAATAGCATTAATAACCTGTATCAATTGAATAAGTATGCTTGAGAAGAATATTTGTATATATTTGTCCTAAATCAGTTACTCTCTAGGGACTGTCCTCATCAGAAGCCATTTAAAATTCTATCTAATGAGGGCTTCGCCAGTAGCAACACAAAGAACTTAAAGGATGCCTTTGATATCCAAACAGAATATTTTAAATTCTGACTTAGTAGACCCAAGCAGCTGAAATAAATTACTTAATTTCTCAGTTTCTGGAAAGGTAGGATTTATAAATTCTCTAAAATACATCTGATTGTGAAAATTGAATGAAATTTTGTTCCCGCTCCATAAGACCGATCTTACATTCACCTCTAATTTAGAAACCTCTTTTTAATCACTCTGCATCTACCGAAATGTTAATGCTGGTACCTGACATGCGTAGATTCTACTTATCACATAAGATCTGACAGTGTTAGTTGTTGTTTAATGTGTGTTATACTTGTTTTTCTAAAAGTTTTGATCATTACGTACTCTCATGGTGACAGCATCTTCCCACATTAAAAACTTACAATATAGTTAATTAATGCACACACACACACACAGAGTGCTCAAGAGTGCTTTTAAAATACACAACTCATATATATGACATAGTCAGGGCAGGTAATTCTATTTTACATTGGAGAACAACCTAAATTTCAGAGCATTGAGTCATTTCTTCAAGGACAGTTATCTAGGAAGCAACACACCCCATATTTTAACTCGGCTAGATTTTTATGTTTCAAATCCGGTACTTTGGGTTCTTTTCTAACACAAATATTGCTGCTACATGTGTATATCATTGTACAAAATAGGGAGATTTCTCTGTACTTTTCAGAATGTTCAATGTACTTTTCAGAATACATATGGTGAGTATTAAAAAATATGCTTAACTGACAGGAAAGGAAATTCAGCAGCATGAACAGAGGTTGTATGTTCCAGCAATCTAGTCCTGTCTTCTGTGGAAACTTTCAAGAAATAGCTTCAGGCAAGGCTGAAATTTAGCTTCTTAGTTTACAAAACACAGAAAATGACAGTCAATCTGGATAACTTGATCAGAGTTTATTTAAAAATATAGTGATTACAAAAATGTGGGAGGGATGTGGGGGAATTGCGAAGAATAGTATAGTAACCTGGAGTTTTCTCCATTCGTAGGCTTGAAGAACTTGGAAGGAGAGGTCTGCAGAGCAGACCCCAGCCAACTGGAGGAAACCTCACAAGAAGGCATCAGAGAAATAAGGGATATGACTTCACTCTTCCTCCTTTTATCTGCCAATCTTTTCCCAGGGAGAAAAAATCTATTCACATAGTCCATAGAGCTTAGTTTACTCGGGCAAAAGAAAGGATGGAGAAGGATGGAGGTAGATCTGAAGTTTCAACAAAGATATTGATCACATTGATCTTTCTGTATAGTTGTAAGGAACAGTGAGATTATCTATGTAAATGTGCCTGATAAACTATAAACTGAAATAAATAAACATATCTATTATTTCATGTTATTTGAATGTTTAGTAAGTGTTAATTGATTCGATCAGAATGCATTTTATTAAAAAAATACAGCTTTGCAACTTATTTAGCTAAAGAACAAAATTTTAGTTCTAGGTCTATTATATTTTCCAGGAAAGGACGGTGGTTCAAAATATTTAAATTATTATTTTTTTAATTGCTGACTAAACTAGTCTACAGTTAAAAAAAAAAAAAATCACATAAAAACAAAAATTACATTGGGGCTGCAAGTGTCATTAGTTCTCTCCACTCCTCTCCACCTACTTTCACAATCTTTTAACTGTACCAAAGTAACACAAGCAGACACATTCATCTGAAACTCAGAATTTCACACTTAGAAGAAATTAAGTCCTCCGTTTTCTGCCTACAAATCACGGAATTGAAACTCAGAAAATAAGTCCCTTGTCCAGGGTCAGGAAATTTCCAGATGAGGCTGAGGGTGAAGAAACCAACTTTCTGCGTGGGGCTTTTCCCATTACTCCATTTTCATTCTATACTGATTGAAGAGTGCTAATTTACTTAGGCAACTTCTGATTGTTTTTAGAAATTGGGACTTGTTATTATTTATTTCTTTTTCCAGTGTTCTTCTTTTTGACATATTTATTATAATGTATTAGAATGAGAATGATGTGTCACCACATCAAACCCCCAGAATTGGTTCATTCTATTGGACAGTGGTTCTGCTTTCTCATACTTCTATCACAGGTTTTCTAGTACTACATCCTCAAAGAAGAGACCATCCCATAGAGATGAGGATGCAGATCTTACCAAAGCCTATAAACAACTAAATATTATTTAACCAGCCGACTATCAAACATTCATCCATTCTTTTATTTGTTTATTTATTTGATAAACATTTATTCAACTCCTATTGAATCAGTGGGAATATAACAACAAAGAAGATATAGTCTCTGACTTCAAATGGTTTATAGTCTAAAGGATAGAAGAAAGAAAATTCATAAAACCGTAGAGATACAATTGATCTGTGGGCTAAGCATTGGGTATCATGAAAGCAATTAATATGCACCAGTTTCTTCTAAACATTTCACATGTATTAGCTCAATTAATATTCACCCATATCTGAGAGATAGGTGTTATTTTTCTCAACATACAGGTAATACAATGGAAACCCAAATAAAGTAAAGTAATCTCTCAAGGTGTATATAGTTATACAGTGACCAAATCAGGACTTAAAACTACGCTGTCTGGCTAAAAATTCCAAGCTCCATATTACTTCTATGCAAAGAGTACTTTGTTTATACTATTATGTCATTCACAAGATTCTATGAAATATATATCTGTTTGTGCACACACACCATTTTTTTTTTTTTTGCTAGATTTTAGCTCCTCAGAGAAAGGTAGTGTATTTCATGTATCTGGGACTTACCCACAGTATCTAGCATAGAGTCAATGACCACTTCTCTTTATAATTAAAGAAAAGTTATAAATAATATCAAATATAAAGAACTAGACAAACCCACTGGGAAAAATTTGCAAATACATTTTTAATAGCAAAATGTAAGCTCTTATAGTAATGTAGGATGATCTCAATACTCAAAGAATACTCTTGTTCTATTGTTAAATCAAATAGGATGTCTAATTAGCTAAGCATAGATTTTTCTTTCTTTTTTCCTCCCCCAGAAACCCATTCAATTTTTAAAATATTCAAAATTCCTAAATGAAACAACTTTAATCATCTATCTGTAAGTTGGTAGCACTATAGGAAATTGACAGCCTGGCATCAGAGTTAAACACCCTTTTAATTCTTCTTACTCCTAATTTGTATCATTAGCGTATCTTAGTCTGTCAAAGTAATCAAAGCCATCAGCGGGGGAGATAAGGTGACTTGTATGCATGACTATCATGTATTTATTAATATGATTATTTAAATTATATTGTTAGAGAGAGTTTATTTGTAATGAGTACAGTCGCTGACCATGTATATATCAGTGTCTTTCCACCACAGCAAAAATCCCATCTGCAAGTAAGCAATCCAGAACTGGCATCAAGAAATGATAACGCAGCTCTGAGTAATGTGTGTTCATGCACTATAAAGGCATACATGTGTGGCCTTTGCATGTGGCATAAGCAAGCTAGTAAACTCAAAGCAAAGCATCAAAGCATCTGGGATAACATCTCATTTTATTATTCTTGAGTCAGAATAATATGAGACCTTGCGGGCACATTATCCACAATGAAAAACCAAGTTTCACCCTGAGCATGCACACATGGTGCCCCTACATTGTTGACATAGAATGTTTTTCTCCTACTTCGTAAGTGTCCTTTTCAGCCCATTACTTTCCAGGTACTATGATGTGGATCTGGGGAAGAGGCTCTCTATAGCACCAGATGGAGGATTGTGAACATCTACCTGCCTTACTCTCTGCAGCTTCTCATGGAACCTGTGCTATTTTATGCCACGACTGCAATCTTCCAATACACCAAACTGAGTTTGCTCAGTACCAGTCACTAGAACTGTAAAAGCAATTTAAATAAACTAATGTTTGCTTTTGGGTCTCTAGTATGATCTCCCTTTTCCTCTTTCTCTTGTCCATTGCCTGATTCTCAGAAAAAGAAAATTATACATATACATGTACATATGTGTGAACTATACGTATGAAAATATATAGTCATATTCATAGTTGAGAAACACACACTTACCCATTTAGAATTCCCTAGGAAGAAGAGTACAACTTAATAGAAAGCAGTGTTTTATTTTTAGTTTTCAGGAAGTATTCATTAAGAGTAAAACAGGAAAGACGATCAAAGCGCATGAAAGAGAAGCTATATTCTTTGTACTTTCCTTGTTGTCTTGACTGAAATTTAGTCCTCTTCACCTCTTGCCCCACCGGATTCACTAACCTCCAATTTTCTTCTCCCTATTGTGCTAAACTCAAAAATGTGCCTAGAAACCAAAGAATAAGGTTGCTTGTGACTTATGTATGTTTGGAATAGGAATTACTATGTACGTTTTCTCAAATACTTTTGATACTTTTGAATTATTTTTCACCCTCAAGGAAAGGGAGCCTTTTCTTTCTTGTTTCTTCCCTTACCTCCCTTCTCCATTGTTAATTTAGAAGCTGCCTGAAATAGGCACTGTGAAAACACTGGGTGGCAGTCCCTCTCCCTTCCAGTCACCAACACCGGAATGGACTGTCATCACAAGAGCTCCAGCTATATAACATTATATTATTTCCCTGCATTTGCTTGCTGCACTGAAACTCTACATTCCTCTGAAGCCTAGCTGTTCAATAGGGAGACTGGGCAGTGCAGAGCAGCATAAATAACAGGTTTTCCTAAAAGCATGTGCCGCACAGCAAAACCATGAGATTTCCTAGGTCAGCCAAAATACAAAAAATGGAAGTGAAAAATGTCCTGTTCAGTGATCCGGTCAATGGGATTAAATCACAAAACTCCCATCAGTTATTTTCGGTAACCGCACCCATGATTTTCTGAGTAGAGATGCATATCTTGTGATCCGGTATCTCTTCTCCCTTCCACATCTATTCTATGTACTGTCATCATTTATATGAGTTTCCTGTAATCAAAGCATCTGTAAGCTCTAGCATCTGAAGCCTCTGCCATACTATGTTTCCTTCTTTTAACTCTCAAACATTCCCTCTCTCACACTATTCAAGACATGAATTTGTGTTCTGAGGTTCCAAAGTACGCACCGTCCAGCTTTCCCGCTGGGACTCTACAGTGTCCTAGCACAGGGCTCAAGAGTCAGCTCCTCTCTAAACTCCTGAGAATTGGTGGATAAATAAATAAATAAATAAATAAATAAATAAATAAATAAAAGATTTTTTTCAATTAATTTTAAAGTTTAAAAAAATGACAATGCAAGACATTTAGAAAGTAATTAAATAGGCTATGTGTGGCAGTATAAATACTGTAAGCAAAAAAAAAAAATTCCCATATGGTATATCTGATGTACACTATTTAATTAAAATAACCAAGATCTTGAATTTCCATCAAGAAGAAGCTGGTGGTTTAACTAGGTAGCATAAAACTCACCTAAATGGGAGTTAGCTATATTTGTATTTATATCTAGTCTTTTTTATTGTTGATGCTATACTACTAACAGTTATAACTAAAAATTAGAAGACAAACAAAAAAAAAACTCAAATCAATAAATAGGTAATTTCAAAAAAGCAAGGGCAAAGTTTTCTAGCCAAACAAATCCATCATAAAGAGTTCTGTGTCCCATAAAAGTATATTTTTCTTTATCTTCAACAGTCCATAAAGAGCTCATAGAGGCAAGATTTCTTTAATATTAATTATTGCAAAATTAAATTAAGAAAGTAAATTAATAAGTTAAGATATAGGCTCCAAAATCATGGATAACAGACAGACAGGGCTATAAAAATGTATTACTCATGAAAATTTTAAAACAATAAGAATGTATTAAAAATTCCTGTTTTTTTAACAAATATTTCTTGAATACAGTCTATGTAATTGATTTTGTTATGGGTCCTGGAGATTCAGCTGTAGACAAAATAAATTAAGAAATGCTCATGGGGCATACACTTCACATATTAAGCACCTGTCTCTCATTCTACATTAGAAGGTGAGGATATTATTTCTTAAAAATCATTTAAATTATAAATTGTCTAGTACCTTATCTAAGTCATAGGAGGTGCTTAAAATTTTGTTTTAAAAATAATTCAATGACTACTATCTTTGACAAAGAGATTCTTGCTTGTAAAAAGCAGTATGTCTTCATGTAGAATTATCAGCTAAAAGATATTTTAAGTGCATACTTAATTATAAAGATAAATCACATTCAAATATGTATTATAATATTACAATATGTAGCATTTTGATAGCACATTCCTAGAGGCATTAATACTTTGCTTACTCCGTTGCCTGCAATTTAAACTTAAATATTTATAATATACACAGAAATGGTAACATTTTACTTTTACCAGAAATTCAATATTGAAGTTTTTATATATAAAGTAGAAAATCTTGCCCATGTGACTCATACATTGTGCCTGTGACTTTAATGCCTTTAACAAGACAGCCTAATGGCCCATTATTGTTTTTAACATGCCACCTTAAAATAACCTTTCGGCAAATTTTCTGACATATTTTATCTCGGCCTCCATTTATTTCATTTATATTGACCCTGGTCCCTTTAAAATAGCTAGTTTTTGAGAAACACTGGAGTAAGCACAGCATTTCTGCAAAGACTTTCGGATTCTTCCAGTAATTCCACGTTGAGTCTGCTTAGTTTTATGGGTAGCAATCTGCTCTTCTTTTGGAATCTGTCAGGATCAGAAAAATACACATTAATCATTTACTATAGGAGCCTGTACTGCTCCCAATGTCACTTATTTCAGGATGACAATTGGACACTTATCAGAAATTACCCACATCCTCATAAGTGAAGAGTTAGCTGTGCAGTGTTAACCGAGACTCTGCACCTCCTCATCTTCCTCAGATGGTGTTCTTAAAGACCCCAAGATGGACCTATACATGTTGTCGTGTCATATATTTGTTCTTTGTGTATCGATATACTATAGGAACTGTTTAGATTCACTTGCAGCCTGAACCTAAACCCTGAAACATCTCCAAAGGGGTAAGGTAGCTTTTAAAAAGCCTTTGGGTCAGGAGCAGCACTAACTGCAAAAGACCTCCTTACACTGGAGTTGGGCTTAGTGGTGGAGGAGGCCAGGAAGATTACGGCTCTAAACTGGACAAGTAGTGTTGTAGAAATTCAGGGAGCGATTTTGCTGATTTCTCCCTCAAAGATGTGAAAAATATCTCTTTGACTCTTTGTCATTGTGTAAAAATGTGTGGTCCAGGAAATCATTAAACAGAGGCTTCTGGAATAATTTTCACCTACTCAATGTCTTTATGTTGCTGTTACCATCAAGATTCATCTTCTGCAAACTTCTGGCCTAGGTTCACAGGCTTTTAATTCCTCTTTCCATTTCCAGCAGATAGGACTGTCCATCAGGAAAAAAAACAAAACAAAAAACAAAAAAAAAAAACTCTTCCACATTGCTCTTGGAAATGCAAACTTCAGAATCAGCTATTGAGAATGCAAATTATTACTATTCTAAAATATATGATAATGGAATAACTTTTGTGTGTGTGTGTGTGTCATATAAGCCAAGCAAAACACCCAGGAAAAATACACATGTTATTTCTTACTTAATCCTAGATTATTCTGCCTCTGAAAATATATAATTTTTTATTTTTCAAATTTTGACTCATGTTATCTCTAAGATTACTCTGTCATTTATACTATAACTCCTATTCACATGTTCAGATATATGTTTCAGTTTGAAAGAGAAAAAAGAGAGAGACTAACACATCTATTCATTTTATTCTATCTTTTCACATT
The DNA here is from genome assembly GCF_902729225.1 of Pteropus medius. Classification (NCBI taxonomy): domain Eukaryota; kingdom Metazoa; phylum Chordata; class Mammalia; order Chiroptera; family Pteropodidae; genus Pteropus; species Pteropus medius. Next base: position 4,490,421 of record NW_024354500.1, on the reverse strand, counting down.
TCACTTACATTTATTTCATTCTATTCAAATCAAGAATTTAAAACTGGAAAGTAAAGATTTAACGTGCAGTAAAAAATAAATTACAATAAGAGGTGGTAATCAAGAGTCAAATTAATATATTAAATTTAAAAAATCCCGACAATGGAAGTTTATAAAATGTGAATTCATTCAGTGTTGTTGTCAGATATGCATATAGGTAATATTTTTTTAAAAGGTTATAGAAGATATTGAAACTCTGGGCTTTTAAAAATTTCTTTGGATAATTTTTAAATAATCTTTTTTTCAATTCATTTTTTTCAATTTTTTTTTAATAAAAAAATCAAAGAGTGTTTTAAATGTTGTATCCAAGGAGTATATGCAATTCCAACACACACTAGGACCTCAAAAATTTTGTTGAATAAATAAGTGAATAAAGAAATAAGTGAATAAATAAATAAGTGAATGAATGAATAAAATTAAATTATAGGTAGATAGATAGATACATAGATATATAAATACATAGATACATAGATGATAGATAGATGATAGATAGATAGATAGATAGATAGATAGATAGATAGATAGATGATAAAGACACAAGAATAGGAAAGGTTTTTATCTGAATTTCATGAATAATCAAATCTGGGAATGAATGAAAGAAATCTGAAATATAGATACAAAGAGTGGGGTGTTATATTAACACTCAATATGTGGAGGTGAGAGTAAGGAAGGCATTTTCAGAAACTGAGGTTTGAAAAAGAGGAAATACTTTTTATGAAAATTATATGTGATGCTTTGAAAGTGATATTCAGGGGAAATTAATTTGGCAGAGTAAAAATAAAAATTAGTAGAAACTTTCTATAGTTTGAAAAAACATATCAAAACCATTTTGAGTGTTCGTATTTGCTTCACAATCTAAATTTTAAAATTTATCTTAAGGAGATAATTAGACATACACAAGAGTATATAATTAGAGATATTCGTTTTAGCATTTTTTTAAGGATTCATTCAAAAGAGAAAAAATAGAGCAAACCAAATAGCTACAATCAGGCTACAGGTTAAATAAATTCGTTTGTAAAATGTGAAAATAATTTATTGATGAAGAAAAAGTACTCATACTATGTTTATTGTGGAGAAAAACAAGTATAGAAAGGATTTATTACATAATTCACATGTGAGAAATATATACATTTCTGGGTTTGCTTTTTATCTGAGTTTTTCCATAATAGTGCGATATGACTTTTTATGACATCCAATGATTTCCTTTGTTTGTACTGAATCTTCATTTCTAAGATTCTATCTGTCTGTCTATCTATCTATCTATCTATCATCTGTCATCTATCATCATCTATCTATCATCTATCATCTATCTATCATCTATAATTTATCAATTGACTCCAGTTCAGAAGCCCTTGTCCCTAAATATAAATCTCTGTTTGTCATTTCATCAGTTCTGCTCATTTGCCTCCAATGATTACCTATCCGCTATGATTTATCTGGCAAGGTGCTGTTAAAACCATCCTTGATCTTTCAGGCCAGACAGGGTTTCTTTTATCAAGACTTCCAAGGCACTTTGACTATAAGAGAATCCTGATGTCTGCCTCGGTAACACAGGTTTGACTATAAATCCCATCCCTTATTAGCGCTGGTTTGAAATTACTGAATTATGTTTCCCAAACTTCAGATTCTTCATCTTTAAAATGGAGCCATTGAGTGCCAAGATCACAGGGCTGTTGTATGGGTAAGGTATGCAGAGAACTTGAATAGCTCCTAACTCAGGTAAAGGGCCCTAGACTTGTGAATTCTTCCTCCATACTTTCTATTTATATGTTTTCCTAACTGCACTGAACAGTTTTTAAGAGTCAATAAATTGAAATCTTTTTATTCTTGGTAGTGTGATGCAGTACTACATAGCTAATAGTTGTTCAATAAATAGTTGACAGTGTGAATAGAAATTCATCATGATGGACTTTTAAAACAACTTTTAAATACCCTTTTGGGAGACATGCATAAAGTGGATATTTCCAAGAATATGAATTGTTTTCTCTTTCTAGATGTCTTTATCTCTCTAAAATAACAGAAATATGTTTACTAATGCTATAGGAAGCACAAAGCAGTAATCTTGGTAAATTGAGGATTTTCTAGTTGGTCATCTACTCACTTGGGTCAGGCCAATGGTGAAAACCACAGAAGAGGCAAATCAAGGCTCATAAAATATGACAGAAATCAGTGAAAGAGGTTATGCAATTTATCAAAATTATGAAAATAGCTTACTTTTTAAGTAATGTGATTCCTTAAAAGAGAGTTTTTCTTATTGATGAAATGAGCGTGTGGGTTTTGGTATTTGGCTAAAATTTACCTCCTTGGTCAAGGTGAGATGTTTTGGAGGAAATTACTGTGAGACTTATTTATTTATTTTTTTAAATTCAGTTATTTCCTTAAATGGCAAGCAAACAGACAAAAACGCAAACAAAAAAAATCCCTGAGAGAAGGGAAGATTTGTCAGCTAACTTGCCTTTTATTTACCCAGCTGATAGGAACAGACAACTGTGACCTTGTAAATTTATTTTTTTTAAATGAACACTAATACAATGTAATACTCTAATCACCCTGAGGTAAAAAAATATTGTTTCTCTTTTTAGGCATTTACCTGGCTAAAATGAGCTGAGTAACAGCTTTAGAGAACAAAACATACTTTGTTGGTATGCATACGAGTGTATTTGAAAAAAACAAAAAACTGCTCAAATCATTAGAGAAACTAACTACAAGCTATATTGAAAAATAATTACAAGTCCTGGCTTCCACATTTAATCAGGTGGCAGCTATTGGGCTCTCAGCTAACAGACTCAAAATGAATTCTGTAATATTATTAGTAATTGTAGCATCACATTTCACAAAACAAGTTAAAAATAATAGCAATGTGTAAATCTCATTGTCATGAGGCCCCCGCTGCTGAGGAATTTATTTTGCATCATATCCTAAAAAAAAAAAAAAAAAAAAAAAAAACCCAGACCTGATCAATAGAACTGTCACTGAGTCATCAACACTTCTTAACTATGTTCCTTCCAACAGATCCAGCACCTGCTGTTGTTTCTGGTTTTTCACTCTCGCTTGCCTGGGAAGCAATGGTATTTACTAGCAGTTGTACGAATCCAAGAAGGGTCTGACAGTGTCACAGAGGCCAATGTATCTTGCACCCCGTAGGTAAGGAGAACTGCCAACAAAATGTTCTTAATTCACTATGAACAGATTATGAAAGTGAAACACAAGCACAGAAGCTGTGTAGGAGGAGGAGGGAGAAGAAATGAGTAGTAGAAGAAAGTGGCAGATGTAATTTTTTTGTTTTGTTTTTTTAGTTAGTGGTACTGGGATTTGATAAACCACTAATGATCTGAGCGTTTTAGCCATGATTTTTTGAAGACAATGTTTAAAGGTCCATCTCCGGATAGAAGGTTTCGAGATACTACTTTGAACTCTGGTTTAAGAAAATGTCTTTTTTTTTTTTTTAATTTTTTTTCCTCCCCTCTCCTTCCTCCTTCTCTCTTTCTCTCTTTTCTTTCCTCCCTTCCCTTTCCTTTCATCTTTCTTTCCTTCCTCCCATTATATATAACTGAAACATGTTTTGGTTAAATCATTTTGAAAGGAAGAGAATATTTTAGTGTGGGGGGCATGATTCAATAACATTTTCTAATTTATGTCTTTGACAATTTAACTTCCTTCCTCTGAGTTTTTTTATTTTGCTAGAAATTTGTCATTCTTTACCTAGATTAAATAATTTAAAATTTCAAAACCTACAGGAACATATTTGCTTATAACACTTTTTCATGTGTTAATATTTGAGATTTTTAAATATTCTTATATGTAACTAGAAAAATATTAAAGTGATGACTACATCAACTCTTTCTTGGAATAATTAACTTGTGTCAGTGGAAACAGCACAAATTTAGCCTTTTGACAATGGGAGAAAAAAATTGGTTCACTCTTATTTTACTGAAGCAAAATCTTGTTATAACAGACATTTGTAAAATAATAGAGCAAAATCTGAATCTCTAATATAGACTGGCAAGAATTGTTTTGTATTTCTTGGGTCTGGATTACATAAATCTAAATTATAAAATGATTTGATGCGTAAAATATTTAGCAAGTTATTGTACTTTAGAAAGAAATCATTTAAACTAGTGCTATTTTCAAAGAATCTTCCAGTCTATAGTACATCAAGGATGAGAAAATGACTTTATATGTTAGAAATTGGCCTTTAACGAGAAAAAATATTAGGCAATTCTAAGTGCACAGCTATTAACTGGCTGATTTCTGATCCCTGACACAGAATGTCATCCTCAACCCAGTGCCTGGCTGTTCAGCATCCTGTGGGGACCGCAGGCTTCCAAAGATTCCTCTTTACAAATAACAATCAGTTCAGATAGAGGAGACACAAGGAGAGCCAGTTAAATCTTTCACATCATTACTAGCCTCATTGTTTTGCAAATCAGCAGCATAAAGTAGAACACGTGCATGAATCCTCTTACAGGTTTCTGAATGCTAGGGATTTCAGATATGTGAATCCTGTTGATTAGCAGTAAATGAATAAGCACATGACCACTCACTGCCTTTACCAGCTAAGTGGCTGGTTTAAATTAAAGATTACAGGTTATTGTTTGAATTCATCAAGACTTGTCCATCTAAAATGATGAGACTTTCCCTATTCATATGTCAGTCCATCATTATCGTGAAGTCTGCCATATCCGATCACTAGCTCACTTGAATATCTCAAAACAGCATTTTGAAAGTATCCTATTTATAGTAGAGATATGTAGAGTAATCCAAAACACTGTCTGTTTAACATGCTAACCCTCTCTTGGCAAGAAATTTTTCTCAGGAGACTCTTATATCTGAAATGATCAAGTCCCAAAGCTGAGTGCCACAACTCTGGGCTAAAAAGTGATTTATCTGTATTTTAACCAGCTGTATTTTCCCCCTTTGTAATTTGCTTTTACAAATGCAATTATTCATTTCCTTCAGTAGGTGACTAAGTTGATCATATTTCACTTAAAGGTATTTAATATTCATTTTCTTGTAATGATTTTTCAGTACTATTTTCCACAAATGTCAAAATCCTGAGTTGTTTATTTGAATCCTGAGTTATTGCTCTAATAACGAGAAGCTCTAATTATAGAGTGCAGTGAACTAGGCAGCAGAGAGCTTGCATCCCAAATATTACTATTAATATCAAGACACATGAAGAGTGCTCGTAACTTCTTTAAAATTCTTTCTTTACTTTCTGGTATTTGAATATAGACTATTGTCTTACTTTAGAGTTGCAGTGAGCTCTGGAGTAAGAAACTCCTTATCCTTGTTGGTACTCTATTCAAATTCAGCTTTATCTCAGTTTAAGCAAGAGAACTCACCTGAAGTGTTACTGCCCTGTAGTTGTTGAAGACTGTACTTTCTCACTCAACTAAAGTAGCAGCGTAGAAAGCAGAGCTGGTACCGACCCTCACACTCAGTTATTTGTGTGAGCAATACGCTGCCACTCCACTCTCAAATACTTCTGTTTGTTATGCATATCCAAGCAATATTAGTTACAGGGAGCACACAGGAAAGAAACCATTTTCCCCTCCCACTTCCCATCTGTTGTGGAAAACACAGGTTTTTCCACCACAGGTTTAGAACAACCTCGTGTCCTTGGAACACAGATTCAGACTTCATTGTAATGACAGTGTGAGCTTTCCACCCACTTCTCACCCACAAACCTATTTTAAGGCTGTATTCTGAGAATAGCCTTCACTGTGATGCCTTTGGAACATAAGCCACCATGTTAAACAGCAATGGCATGAAACTGACTCATGGTGAACAGACCGGCTAAGTAGCTCTTTAGAGCAGTTGTGACTACAAGCCTTGCCCTGTATGTACTGATTGTACATTCCTTCAGAGGTAAATGGTACAAAACTACCTCTTACCAAGGCAAAGACTAATTTTATTATTACTTTTTTATATTTAATGTTTTCACTAGATATTTACTGAAATTTTATAAAAAAATTAAATATAATGTCCATATCGATTATTAACGTATTGCCTCATCCATGGACTCAATGATCAGAAATTAAAAATGAAGAATAAAAATGACTTAAAAGATTAGATATTAACTAAGAACATTGAGGAGATAGCTAATTGAGTAATGCCTCCGATTACAGAGCAATGAGTCCAAAGGCCTAGATTCTATTCTTAGCTTAATCACAGATAATTTGTAGAATCTTTCCTAACATTTTTAACCATTTCTCCATATTAAAATGAACTCGATATTAATTTAACTGTTATTCTTTTACTTTAAAAATGCATTTGTTAGCAACCAACTCTATGGCAAGTTCAAGAAAACAAGATAGATATAGTCCTTATGGATCTTACTATTTATTTTGTTCTAACACATTTTTAGTATTACTCAAGAATATGTAAATATAATAATGCCTGAATTAAAACATGAGACACATAACTTCCAAAAGCTATTAGACATAATTTATGTTGTTATTAATAACTGTACTCTGAAATTTAATTATAGTTAAATTTTTAGATAGTCAAATAGGTGACAAGATTCTATATATAACATTATTTTACAATTAAAGATTGTTTTAGAATGAAACTTGAAACTAATTGCTAGTTTAAAGACATTATAAACAAGAATGGATACACAGCACCCCCTACTGATTTCAATGGAGACAAAAATTTGAGAAGAAGGGGGACTAATTTTTGATTCTGTTGCACATAATATCAGCTTATTTAAGCATTCAAAGGGGAGAAGGCACACATCACTTTTACACAGGCTAAACTGATAGTAAAATTTAAGTTCTGTGTGGAGAATTAGAATACTAATTTTTTTTCGAGGCAGCTCTTATGTGAAAAATTAACTCCTCACAGCTAAACTTTATATACCTTCACGTAAGCTTTCATTACTAACTCTTCATAAATAACCTTTTATAATTAATTTCTCATAACTAACACGTCATAACTGAAAGATATGGTCTTTTACCCTTCGTTTAATTTGCTTACATCCTTTCACTCTTTGATATCTCCAAATAGTGCTAACTGCTTGGGGCTCTTCTTTTCCACTCTGAAATCTGAGTGGAATTCTCTCTTTGTAGCTGTATCTGTAAAGATTTAAGTTCTTACCTGGAAGGTCTCTTGAAATATTGTTAATTAGAAGGAGATTATGAGAACTCGCCGACAGAGACCATCTCAATTATGCAAAAATCAGTTTATATTAATACAGCAACTAATTATATGTCAGAATAACTGTAAAATCTTTCATTCGTATTTATAGAAATATAAAAGAAAAATATTATTTGGAGAGAAATAAGTGGAAAAATAAATGGAGATCAATATAAACTTCGGTGGTGGCCTTGATATAAATATATATTTTTTTAATTAAGTGGTTAGAAAATGAAATTTTTCAATGGCAAGCTTCCCTTATCCACATTTAGAGGGGATAATTTGTACCTCAATGTCATTCATCTTTTCTTTTCTTTTCTTTTTTACCATAATAATCAGGAAATATAGACCAATCTCAGTAATGATAGTTTATTTGAGTTTACACTATATAAATGTATATACCCCAAAGAACTTGTAATGCTAATGGTATTTATCATGTATTGTTTGTAAAAGAATAGTCCATCTGGTATATTCCCTTTTCAGCAGAGGAATCATACAAATTAATGTTGACCTGGATGTAACCCATTTAAGATGACACATGAGAGTTGTAAAAATGATCTCTCTCTCTTAAAAAATTCCCTAGCAAGAATTTGTTCAGTAGTTATTTTTCTGCTTTTTAAAGGTCCACTTTCAGGTTTCTTAACTCTTGTCAAATGCTTTACGATGATCTGGGAAAAATATCTAACAACATCAACAGGGCAACAGCATCAACAATAATATTAAACTTATATTTACAAAGACCTAAACTAAGCTTATGCTGTATTTATATTACACACACACACAAAAATTTTAAAAGAATATATGAATATCCATCAAGTATAACAACATAATAACAATGAAAACTAACATTGAGTGCTTACCAACTACTTTTGAAATATTATCTTCTTTTTGTTTTCATATTATCTCTTTGAGGCAGATACATGGATTAACCCCATTTTACAATTGAGGAAATAGATTCCTAAAAAGCATAAAAAACCTTTCTGAGCTCACACATCGAGGACATGACAGAGCCAGCACTCACACTCTTGTATGTTTTTCAACGAACTCATGCCCTTAATCATTGTGAAATATGGTCTTTGTAAATAGACTGGTAGAAAGCAAATCTAGATAATTAAGTGGTATAGAATGACAACGCTTTATGATTAAATGAATTTTATTTATTGGTTATAAAAATTGCCTATGCACAATACTTTTTAATATCAGTAAACCATATATACTAGGAATAATTTATATTGGTTTTCATTGAAAAACCAATATCTTCCCTTTTTTTCAAGTTGATCTATTCCTTTCCTTGTTCCATCACTATTTCCTTTCTTTAATTTACTCACTACTAATGTTATCACAGTGTAAAGAATTGAAGCAGAAGGGGAAAGATTAGAGTATATAGAATTTTTTATTCTAAATTACAAAACCTATTGTTTGAGTGACTTCCATTTGGGCAATAGAAAAATCTCTCTTACTCTTCCTTACTGAATTGGTGTGGTTGAGGAGAAAAAGCAAAAACTATGGGTTCACAAAGTTTGGAATTAAATTTTAGCTCAACTACCTACTCTGTATAAACATTTGAATAAGCAATTCTTGTATTCTTAGTCTACCTCCGCATTGGAGCTAATAATATTATGCTTATTTTTTAATTAGTTAAAGATAATTTATATATTTAATTCAACTTCAAAAAGTGTATTGAATGATTACTATGGGTCTGGTACTTTTCTAGGTTCTTAGGCTATACTATGAACAAAAGTAGACAATTATCTCACTATTTGTGAAATTTGTCATTTAAAGAGGAGAGATAGAAAGTCAATAATTGATGTAACTAATAAATAAAGTATTCTTATGCTAGAAAGTGACTTAGAAAAAAAGAAAGAGTAGTCTAGGGTAAGAGATTTGGGAGTGTTGGGAATGGGACACTGCAATTTTTAATATGTGATATTGAGTAGGTATCATAGAGAAAGTGGCAAAATCAAAGAAAGTAAGATAGATGTCTATGTGGGTCTCCCAGAAGGAAGACAACAGCCAGCGGAAAGCCTTGTATTTGAAGAACAAGCAGCAGTATGACAGGAGATAACTCACAGACATTACAGAGGTTACAGATGATATAGGGTCTTGCCTACAGAGAAACACTCAATAAATGCAACTCTTATTGTGTTTATATAAGATATATTAAGCTTATCAACAGAAAAAGTATTATTCCGTAACCAATAAGTAAATAAACACAGCATTGTATATATTTTTTAATACTTAATGTATGTCAAGCATTGCACTGATTTCTAAAAAACTGTTATTCCCCGTGAAAGCCCTACATGAAAAATGTTATTCCCATATCTACTATACCGATGAAAAAACTGAGGCTCTAATAGATTAAAATAACTTGTCCAGGATCAAACTCTTATTAAGTAACAGAGGTATTATCCATGACCTTAACATGATTCCTTTTTGTTTAATGTTAAATGCATGTATCACATTGTTCCTATCTAAATCACTTGTCATGTCCTTCTTGTTTCCAGATTAGGCCTGTACTTTTACTTCTTAGATGGGATCTTTTGAGCTCTCTATCATTATATTCTTTCCATAAAAGGCATTCGGTGTTCTGGTTGTGGGAAATAAATTTTTCACCTGCTCTCTTCTGTATTCTTCTCTTTCACTAGAGACTGAACTTAATTGTCCTCTAGCTATAATTAGCTCATTGTGCAGGGATTTTACTTTAAATGGGGCTACCCAACAATTTTATGATTTCATTTCCGAAATCATATATTTTAGGTATCTTTCTTTTTATTGTTGATATTTTATTACCTCTCAAGGTATTCTTACTTTCATTAGCATTGATTCATTCATTAATTATCTTTTGGATATGTTTTTTTCTCTGAATGATTTTACTCTTTCAAAAAGAATTATTAGTCTTTTGTTGAAATTTCTATTTAATAATATGCAAATATGTATTCAGATTTTAATGTTGGCAATATGAAAAAAAACGTTTTTTGAGGCCTCTATAAAATAATTATTTAGTGTTTAAATGATGTAAATATTACATTTTCTTTTAAAAAATTATTGTCTTTTCCTATTATCAACTTGATATTTTTAAAATTCACTGTAAAAGGAACATAAGTTCTAATATATCTTTTAAATCTAGAATGGCATTTGTTAATTAAAACTTATTATTCCAAGGTCAATGTCTATAAAAAGAAATAATGTCTCCTTTTTCTTTTCTATTTCCATATAACATTCAATAACCTAGTTTAAGTTATATTCCCCCTAATTTCACTCCTCTTGTTTTTAAATCTATATGCTAAACACAACAACAACAAAAGGTTTGAAACATTATCAGAGGATTCAAACTTTAATAAAGAATAAAGATCTAAAAATAATATACTTATCAAAAGTATATGTTTACTTTTGAAGACATTTAGATAGTTGAATTTTCTACTCTTAATCTTTTTCTTTTAGCATGGTACAGACAAAACCAAGGTTTTATTTCCTTAGGAAAAGCCAGTATGATTTTTCAGTATTCTGAGACCTACACCAGTGCAGCAGATTTAGAATCTACAGTTTTCAACACAGAAGTTTGTCATACTTCCTCCCTAAAGTCAGTGTGCAAGATCTACAATTTCAAACAAAATTAGCTGCAAATCTTGATCTCCACTCAATGACTCATGAACCTATTGCTTATTTCCCATGCTATGGTACCCAGCTATTTGAACCATTGACTAATATAACTTTCAAGGTTTAAGAAAATAAAAAGTTTACATGATACAATCCTCTTATTTTATAGATGGGAAACTTGGAATTCTCATAAATAAAGGAACTAGTAAAATCTACTTGTGACCTTACTCTTAAAACAGTTTAAAAATTGTTGTCACATAAATGTGTCAACCAGCAATATTTGTTGAATATTTAGCATGTGCAAGGTACTGAAATATTCAATTAAACCATGGCAAATACTCATGATTTTTAAAAATATCAGTTATCAGCCAAAAAACAATCTCCAAGACCATTTATAGTTCTCAAGAATAGAGTACACAAAAAATTACTTTTTGTAATTTTTATAATTTTGTTAACTGTAATGTTGGACTATATTAAAGCTAGGGCAGTGAGAGGTGAAAAAGCCAAGGCATTACTGAGATTAATCAGTGAAAATTGAAGATCTAAAAAAGTAACTTAAATGTTCAATCAAATACTTTACCCAAAGGACAGGAATATCTATCATGTTACAAATGAGAAAGAAAGAAGTGACATATTGAATCAGGAAGAAAAGGAACTTTTTATTAAAATAATTTTAACTATTTCATGCCATTCTAACCCTTTATTTCTAATAGAACATTGAGAGTAAATCTTTAGGTATGAATAAATTAAAGCAACTACACAAATAAGAAGCTTTGAAGTAATAGCTTATTACCTTTGCAAAATATTTCTTTTTTAAATGTAAATATCTTATTTCAACATACCCTCTGTAGCCTATCACCATTTTTTTTCTATGATTTTTTAGCATCTTGAATTAAATAAGGAATATTCACAAGAGGTATTTGTTATTGCAAGTAGAATTTGTTTTGGAAAAAAAAATCTGTATGGACTACAGATAAAAATCCCACTGGATTTTGAAAAATGAATCAGCCACATTATTACAAAATATAACTAGTAGATTTGATTTTTTTCCCCCTAACTAAAATGAAGAGCTTCATTGTTTTTCTTCTATAACATTTGTTTTGTTTACTTTGGTTTATATTTTTACATGTCAGGAACTTCGCCTGACAAATTAAAATTTTTTAAGTTAAATAAATCTTATTGAATTTTACTTCCAATACTTACAAAAACTTATATCTGATCACCTCCACTTTACATATTAGGAAACTAATGCTCATTGATTAACTGATTTATTCAATATTACTGAGTTAGTATGTAGAATTAAAGAAATTTAAACTCCAGAGACTATGCTCTTTCCATTATATGAACTTCCTAATTGTTACATATGTTATATAAGAATGTAAAAATATGTAGTCAGTTGATAATGATTTCAACTTCATTTTTAGGCCAGCTCTTCAAAAAGATGGTTAACCATTTACATTTTCTAAAACAATATCTTGGAATGAAATGAGTTTATCTTCTTAATTTTCTGACCAACAATGATTACAGGCTCCATTTAGAGCCTCTCGTCTTACAGAAGCAGGAATGTACTGATCACTTCCTTGTCCATGGATAAGGTTGAGGATAAGGGTTATGCATGAAAATATAAGGATTCTGTAGATACTGGGAACTTGAAGGATCAACTCATCTGCACTTGGCACATTTAGAATTCTTGTTTTCAACATCAAAGGTGAAGTCTGACAAGTGGAACAAAGTTAGCTGAATGATGAGAAAAGGAACAATAATACAGTGAGCAGAAAAAAATAGAGGAAGTCAAAGAACTAGATCACTAACTAGATATGGGGAGCAATGGAGAGAAAGGAGTCAAGCACATGAGAGAAATAGTAGTGCCAAATCAGTGTATAAAAAGAAGGGAGAGAAAAGAACCACTTTGTAAGTAGCTGTCTCTAGTTTTAAACACATTGGGTTTTTGGTGAATATGGGAATACACACTTATGTTTTATTGCTTATAAGAAGCATATTTTTTCACATTTTAATATTTGTAAAATCCAAATGCATGGCACAAGCAAAAGAGTCTTATAATTGCGAGTGGGCTTTCTTTCTTGATTGTATGTAAAGTATTGGTGCATATTACAGTGAATAGTAGCTTAAATTGGATGAAATATGATATGCCATGGATTTTAGTCTCATCCTAAATCATTCATAGCCAACTCTTCTAGCTATTAGACATCATTTGTGATATCTTTAGTGAACTTCAAGCTCTCCTCACCCTGAAACCAATTCCAAAATTCAGGCTGCACAGCACATTCTAAGTCATGATTAGAATCCCAAAACAGATATGCTCTGATCTTGCTCTTTAAAGAAGAGTGATTTAGAGCCACATTATCATTTTAAAATTCTCTCTCTCTAAATCTCCTCCATGTGTCTGGAAAAGAAAAGGATATTATTACCTGAGAAATTGTTCAAATACCTTGCCATGAATACACCATATCTTACAGGCAGAAGCCAGGGTGAGGATCAACGTCTTCTCAACTGCCTCCTGCACCAATCGGCAGTATTCTGAAACTGTGCACACCACTTAAATCATGACTGCTTGGATTCAGAGCAAATGTCCCCTAGATTTCTTTTCATCACTTCTTGTCAATGTATTTTTTAAAAGAACCACGCAAAAACTCTGAGTAATTTTCAAAATGGCCTTCTTATCTAGTGACTTCGTGAGACCTCATGCTAATAAGGAGCTTAAGGGTGATAAACTAACATAAAATATATCCCAGACTCAGTCTCTTGTGAGATTCCAGAAAATGTGCTTAGTTAAAGATTAAAGCTTAGACCGGAATGTTATGCTTGAATTTTTGTGCGCCTTCTTGTAATCAAAATGAGTAATGTGTTTTCAATGAGCAGAAAGTTACTTGATAACTAAGATAAGTTACTTATAGTCTCATTATAGCAATAAGTTAAATAAAGAGTGTATGTGTGTGTGTGTCTGTGTGAGAGTGTACATTACTATGAATACAAATAAGGAAAAGATGCAAGACACATTTCCTATCATCAAGTGGTGGACACACATATAAACATCCCCTTTCAATTGAATGAGGGGAAAGCAGAGAAACAAGCATTATGCTTTGAGAATACAAAAGCACAAAAGATTTAATCTGAAAGTGAGAGGGCTTTAGAGAAGAAGGTGTAGTTGAGATATGCTTGATAGGTGGGTGATTAGGGGAGGGCATTACAGGCTGAGGAATTAGGTGCAAACGCCTGGAAGCATATTATGTGTCCAGGCAATGGCAACGGTCCTCTGTGTTTGGAGTACAAATTCTACAGAAGGCTGAAGTGAGGAATGAAGCTTCAAAGACAGTTAATGTAGTTAGGTCCAGACCACTGGTCTATGCTAAGTTGTTTGTTTATTATTTTGAAGGGAATGAAGACAATATTAAAGGGTTCTGAGGAATGGGGAATTATGACTGGACCCATGCAAAGCTTTTACATTGAAGAAGACCTCAAATGTACAGTCTTACATCACTCCACAAATGAGAAGTATGGTCTAGAAAAAGGGCTAGTCAGTGCGAGTCTTGTTCAGCTCACTGTCCTACTGTTTGAGAAATAACAAATTAGCCTTGACAGTATTTTATTACTGAACAAAATGTACAAGGTTTCCAAATGAACAAGAAATGTTTCAACGACCTAATATTCAGTTACACAGACAGACAAAATATTCTTAAGTTAGAGTTACTAAGGTGTCTCTATAACAAAAAAACTTCCATAATATAGCTCTCACATATCATGATATATTGGAGGCATGGGATTCTACACAAGGTAATTGGAAGGCTCAGTTTATTCCTGGTCCCCACCCTCCTGTTCACATTCTAATGAGAGAGTCAGGAGATAATCTCTCTATACCTATACCTATACCTATACCTATACCTATACCTATACCTATACCTATACCTATACCTATACCTATACCTATACCTATACCTACCTATACCTATGTAAATTTATCTATCTATCTATCTATCATCTATTTATCTAATCTATCACCTATCACAATAACTTATCTGAGGGAAAAGAGGTAAATATACTAATTTTCTAAGCCTGTATTTGAAAACAAAGTGCACGTGTATAAATTTGGTATGAGGGATGGCTGAGTTGAAGAGGAAGAAGAGAATTTGTGTTTTACTTCTCTTTTGACTGTTTGTTTTAACAATTTTGCATTATCCATTATTCTTAATTTAAAATATATTTTTCTAATTGAATCAAATCACTGAAAAAATATATAGTTCATAAGTGTGAACATAAGAGTGCCAATTTTCAGTAATATAGCATCGCTAAGTCTGATATAAACCTGATTTTGTCCTATTGGAAAATAAATACAGGGTCATGTTAATCAGCTTAGGTTGCCAAAACAAGACACCATAGACTGGGTGGCTTAAACAACAGGAATTTATTTTCTCACAATTTCTTAGGCTGGAAGTCTGAGATTAGAATGCCAGCGTGGTCACATTCTGGTGAGAGACTACTTTTCCCAGCTTGCGGATGGCCAGCTTTTCACTGTATGTTTTTCCTTCATGAGTGTGCATAAATTCTTTTAAAGCCACCAATCCTATCAAATGAGGACCACACTTTTTGGACTTCATTTAACTATAATTATCTTCAAAAAACTCTATTTCCAAATATAGCTACAGTGAGGGTGAGGGCTTCAACATATGAATTTTGGGAAGACACAATTTAGTTCTTAACAGGTTATTATAGAAAATTTGCAATGTAGAATAACATAAAGAACATACCATAATTTTTCATCTTTCCTCTCAAAGATAAACACTTTAACCTTTATCAATTGATAGTTATTAATAGTTTTATAATACCTGACATAATTTTTCCTTTTAAATATCAGAGAATTTGAAAGAATTTATTAGTAGTATAGTTTTAAAAAAAAAAACCTGAAAATAAAACTGAGGAAGTCAGATATATAAATGAATGATATATGTTTATTCATTCATTGGTTCATTCATTCACTTAGGATTCACTGTGTTTCAGGATCCATTCCTGCCAATTTGGCAATAAACAGGCAGGAATTAAACAAATTATTACAGTTTTAACACAAATTTATAAATTTAATGAAAGAAAAATGCAGTATATGGTTAAGTAGATTAAATTAATCCTGCATGTGAGGGTAAAAAGGACAGAAGAGGTCAGAAAATTCTCTTTAATGAGAAATACTGTTAATTTATTGAGGATTATTTGTATGTGATGGATGTATGATTATATTCTTGCTGCTTTCAATATTTTCTTTCTCTTTGGCTTTTGAAAATTTGACTATGCTATGTCTTGGTATAGATGTCTTTGAAATGTTTCTACTAGAAGTTCATTGAGCTTCTTCTATGTAGTCTAATGTGTTTTAATAAATGCGGGATGCTTCCGGTCATTATTTCATCAAGTATGCTTTGCATTCCTCTCTTTTTTCTGTTCTCTGGGATTCTGGTTACATATATGTTGATATGTATAATGGGAGTATCCCTCAGATTTGATAGGCTCTATTCATTTTTCTTTATTTGTTTTTCTTTCTATTTCTCAGACCAGATAAGCTCTATTGATCTATTTTTAAGTTTACTGATTCTTTCTTCTGCAAGTTTAAAACTAATGCTGAGTCCCTTTATAGATATTTCATTTCAGTTATTGTACTTTCCAACTTCAGAATATTTGTTTGGTTCTTTTTTATAATTCCTGGCTCTATTAGTATTCTCAATTTGATTTTTTAAAAACGTATATGAATTTCTTTAGTTCTTTAAACATAATTATAATAACTGATTTAATACCTTTGTCTAGCATGTCCAAAGTCTGGCATCAATAGGGACAGTTTCTATTGATTGTTTTCTTCCTATGTATAATTCATATTTTTCTGTTTCTTTGAAGTCATTCAATTTCTTTTTGCTAAAAACTGGACATTTTAAATAATGTGATGTGGCAACTATGAAAATCAAATTCCTCTCTCCCCAGTGTTTGTTGTTATTGTTCTTTTTCGTTTAGTTAGTGACTATCTCAAACTACTTCTATAAAGTGTGCATTTCATGTGACATATGCAAAAGCCTTGAGGGAATAAAGAGCCTAGTGCCTAAGAGAAACTTAGGGAAGATCTATGAAGTTGGAGTAAAACAAAATAGAAGGATAAGGCCACAAAAATGATTTTGTACATTACAACAAATTATTACAGGTAATGACTAATGAGTAATTAACGAATAACATAAATGGATTTTATTTTTTATTATTACTTATGCCTACAGCACCTGGTCTTCTTAGGTGGTCTCCTATCCAAGTTCTAACCAGGCTCAGCCCTGCTTAGCTTCCAAGATCAGACATCGGGCTTGTTCAGGATGGCGTGGCCATAGACCATTGAATGCGGCTCCACTGGGGTACCATATTTCTTCTGCATGTAAAGCAGACGTGCTAACCGCTACACTATGGAACCATGTCCATAATTGGATTTTAGTAGAAAGATCACTTAGGCTGCTATGTGGAGAATTAAGTGAATACAATAAGAGAAACACTGGTTTTCTAGTTAGAAATGACCTTCTATATAGGCCATAGATGATCATGGCTTAGAAAACAACAACAGCAAAACATAGCTAAAATATATTGAACACTATTTCAATATTGACTTATGTATATTTGTGCAATGTCCTGTAAGATAGGTACTATTATTAGCCCTATTTTGCAGGTAAGTAAACCAAAGTTATAGACAGGGTAAAGAGTTTTCCTGGGTCACAGAGTTATTAAATGGAAGAGAAAGCATTGAAATACAGGCAGTTTGGTTTTGGAGTCTGTACTCTTAACTACTATACTATACTCTACTCTACTATACTATACTATTTATAAGTTAAGAATAAATTAGCGTGAAGAAGATGGATAATTGTATAGTGGAACATGTTATTTTGAAGATAGGATTGTTAGGAGTTGGGGATAAATCTATTAGAAATATAAAGGAGAGAGAATAGTTATTCCAGATTCCTGGAATAAATTACTTAGATAAAAAAAAGATACTAAATGGTAAATGCTGGAAGATAAACACTTTTGAGAAAAGAGGAAATTTAGAATTTAGTTTGAGACATGTGCAAATATTCATATATAATATTGTATATACTTATTGATGTAGAAATATCAAATGGGCATTTAGAATGTGGGTTCTAGAGTTTAGAGGACCAATATGGGTTGGAGGCATAAATGTGTGACTGGGAATATATTTATTCTATGTGGTCATGGCAGCAGATAAGATGGTTTTGTAAACAAGAAGGAGCAAGAAACTTGATGATGCTAAGGTGTATCAATGTTTAGGGTATGGGTAATGGTTTCTATAACACAAATACAGAGCAATTACCTGTCTCCAATAAATAATGATCGACCCTTGGTTGCTATTAGTTCATTTGTAGAAAATGCATTGAGATTTAGAGTCGTTAATGGATTGTGTGGCATATGGAATGTTAGTCATCTTGATGTGATTAGTAAAAAAGATTAGAGGTTCTCTAGATGGTTCCTGATACAATCATTTAAAATCAAGTAGGCAGTACCAATAAACCTACTAAGTTATATGTAGTGGGATCAAAAACTAACAGAAAAGATTCATGTCTATTGAGGAAAGATTGGTTACATAGCAATCCTGAAATACCAGATTCTAAATTGAGGTTGTTTTTTGTTAGTTATACTTTTAGTAAAGTGCAAAAAGAAGGGGAGAAGGTAAGAACTATTGGCCAGAACTTTTCTAATTTTATGAAATCTATAAACTAACAAAACTAAGAATTTCAATAAACTCCAAACAGAAATAATTATGAAGAAAATTTTTAAAAAAGTATATCATAATCAAAAACCAATGATAACGAGATAAGCTTAAAATCATCTGGGTGGAGGGAAACAAATTATGCACATAGAAAAAGATAGGTACAACAGCAGAATTGTCATCAAAAACCATGGTTTACACAAGATAATGGAGTGAAAATTTTAAATTCGATAACTTATACTATATGATTTTAATGCTTACAATAAAGGTACAGTAAGCAAGACAATGTAGTTTTGGCTTTTCTGAACTCAAAAACAAATGAAGACCAGCCTTGAAAATTCCCTGAGCAGACAAAACCAGCTTAGTCAAACAAACAAAGCTTAATTTAGCTTATTTTGCAAGACTAACTTGACCTGGGTTATTTCTTGCTCGTGCCTCTGGAAATCATAAATAAAACTGAACTATTTCCCAAGGTCGATAAGAAATAACCATAGAAAATTCTAATATTACAACTAATTACTCTGAAGAATAAATGGTCACTGCTTTCTCACTATTTAAGCTGCTCATTGACAGCATAATCCTGAGCCTCATTTCAAGGTTTGTTGTGAGTGCTTTTGGTTCGTAAACTGTCATTTTGGTGTGTGCACAATAAACTTTTACTAATTCCTACTTCAGTGATTCACTGGTTTTACTTTGACTATTTATGAACCTTTGACCATTTAAAGACAAACGACTAGAGTAGTTCAATAAAAGTAGACCTGTGCAAATACAAATGATTGATTTTCACTAATGTTTCCAAAGGAATTTAATAGAGAAAGGATAGTTTACAACGACTGATGTTTAAAAAAAATAGATATCCATACACAAAAGAAAAGACCAAGAGTTCACATACTTTTATTACACCATATACAAATTTTACGTCCAAATAGATCATAGTTCTATACACAAGACAAAATATAAAACATTATAGGAAAATTGAGGGAATTAAAAAAAGAGTAAATTGATAATTTAGACTTCATAAAATTAAATGGTAATTCTACTCTTCAAGAAACACTGTTTAGAAAATAAGAAGGTAAGCCACTGACTGGGAGAAAATAACTTGCGATAAATATATCTGATTAATGACTTTATACAAAATATGTAAGTATCATTTAAAACTCAATTATTATAAAAAGTCAACCCAATAAAAATGAACAAAATATTTTAACAGATGCTTCACAAAATGAGATGAAAGAAAGGTCAAAAACTCATGAAATGAATGATGTTCAATTTCAGTCATGAGAGAAGATGCAATTTAACACAAGAATGAAAAGACTCTACACACTCTTTAGAATGTCTAAAATGAAATGACAGGCAAAACCAAAATACTGACAAGATTGCAGGGCAACTGGAACTTTTTTACATTGCTGGTAAGACTGAAAATTATACAGACATGTGGAAAACAGTTTGGCAATTTTTTATAAAGTTAAATATATACTTACCATGAGACCCAGCCACTCCAGTCCTGGTTGAAATGAAAGCATTTGTCCATGAAACATTTAAACATGAATCTTCACAGCAACTTTACTTGTCAGAAGTCCAAACTGTAAATAATATAAAATAACTATTATATGGATAAACAAATAATGACATGTTCCATACTTAGAACAGTTCTCAGCAATAAAAAAAAAATTAACTATTGACGATATGCAACAACGTGGATGATTCTTAACAACATTATCCTTGGGGAAAGAAGCCAAAAACAAAGGAATGCATACTGTATGATTCCATTTATTTGAAAATCTAGCAAGGACAGATAAAATCATGGTGACAAATGGAAGATCAGTAGTTGCTATGAGTGGAGGGAAATGGACTGGGAGGGGTTGTAAGAAAACACTTTGAGATGATGATAATCTCCTGTATATTGATTGTAGTAGTGGTTATACAAATGTACCAGCTTAACAAAATTCATGAGTATAATGTGTTGCAGTTTGGACGTCTATAGAATCTGTAAAATAAACTGACATGGAGAGATTCAGAGAATTGACCGAAGTGTGAAACAGCCATCTTGAAACATCTGTATAGAAGAGAATTAAAAAGTTATAAAATAGAAAGAAAAAGCCAAAGTTTAAGAGTTTAGTCAAAAAAATGAAGATATTTAAAATTTTTCAGAAAAAAAGATAATTCTTAATATATGGAAATGTTTATGTCAATATTTCTCTGCTAGGCTAAGTAAAAACTAAATCAGTAATAATTATTTTATTAACATTTTGATAACAAAGAACACTTTAGATATTAAACATTTATTCTGAGACAAAGTATTTTCATTAGAGATATTGTGGGCAAAACTATGGAATACATCCAATGTTTAAATAGCTTGAAAATTTGGCAGATCCTGGTTTTCTCTCTCTGTTACTATTTCATGGCATTCCCACATCGATCAGAATGTCTTTGGAAAAAAGAACATACCAATTTCTCTACGTATGTTAGCAGGCTATTCCACTGTCATTGTCATAATATCTACTCCCCAAATATTACTAGCCCTGACATTCCACTATAATTTTAAATTGAATTTTGATGTTAAGAACAATGCCATGAAAATCTCATCCCTAGAATTCCCTTATTTAAAAAAAAAAAAGTAAAGCCATAGTGAACTAATTGGCCAAGAGAAGAAAAAAACAGACCAAGAGTTTACATACTTCAGAAGAAATAAAGAATTAACTCAAAATAAGGAAAATATAAACACTGGAAACAGATGGCCTTTATTAACTGGATATTGATGCACTACTTGAATTTAGATAACTGCATCAATTTATTTTCAATTCTAAAGCCATTCTGATGTCTCTATATCTATCCTGGTCCATTTCTACAGTATCTCCCTCATAAAATATTTTCATTTCCAATTCTTTTAAAGTAATTTTATTCTTCTAGCTGACCTTCCTACCTGCCTTTGGTGTTGCCAATATTTTCTTTCTATGACTTACCTTAATGTTAAAGCCATGTATTCATTGGGCTTTCTCTTTTACTCCCTTGAGCTTTCTCTTTTCTACATTATTTTTTAATTTAAAGTCCACCTCTTTAGGCATTTCATTGTTCTTCCAATGCTTCATGAGTGCAAGTAATTTCACATAAACCTAGTCTTTACTCTGGGATGTAAGCCTCACATTCTCTTTTTATCTTCTCAGAGTGGTCTGGACAACCTGAATATAGCAAATATTTGGTTGTAACTAGTTATTGATAAACTGCTATTATGAAAAAATCAACAACATCTGAAATAACTCAAAACTAAATAATAATTACTGATGAAGAAAGGTGAACTTTTTTCTTTTCAGTGTATTTCCAGTTACCATAAAAATAAGATAAACTTATTTTCGTAGAGGGAACACTGAATTTTTGAAGGATATATCTGAGCCTAAGTTTGATGACTAAGTCACTAAGAAATTTTTATGAGAAGTTTTAATTTTTTTAATGTGCTAAATTCCTTAGTATCCTCACATTTTACCTATTATAAAACCACCGATAGTTTTCCATGTTACAAAAATGTGTATTTTACACTTTAAAAATTTTTACATCACATTTTAATTAATATATAGCATACGTTAAATTAATATAATAATTTCTAAATCCTTATTCTATTATTGGTAATGTACCTTTTTTTTTAACATTCATTAAACAAATATTTACGTTGTATTTGGCAGCACTGTCCCAGACACTGGTAGGTATGATAGTGAACAAGACAAAAATCTCTACCTTTATTGATTAGTGCTGCATAAATTTTTTTAATATGTCAGGGATTAGGACTTTTTAAAATCCAATTTCCTGAGTTGTAATTTTACGAATAACTTTCTTTCTTGGGCAAAAATATTTTACATCACTAAGCCTCAGTTTTCTCATCTGTAAAATGGGAATAACAGCACAGACTTCATATGTTTGCTCTGATGGTTCCAAAGACTAATGACCATAGAGCACTTAGGATGGAGTAAATACTAAATAAAACAAACAAACAAACAAAAATGATTAAAGAATTACTGAATCCAAAGGAACTTCCAGCGTCTGCTACAATTGTATTTATATCACCTGATCGCCGGCTTACTCTACCACTTTCCTGTCACTGAACCTTCTGTGGAGTCTCCTTGGGCTATTGTCCTAACCCAGTCCTTGATATCCTAATAAATCTGTATTTTAAAAAAATGGGGAACATCTGCTGCAAAGTGTTGTTATGAGTGGAGTGAAATCTATAAACTAACAAAACTAACTCTTTTCAGTAGGGTTGATGATAGACATCAAGGCAATTTTCTGCCCAAATATGTGATAAATATTTAGCCACTTCTCTAGTTAAAGAAAAAAGAATGTATGTATGTATGCAGTTTTTTCATGTCCTAGGAGATACATTATTGAAAAGCAAATGATTTACTATGATTTTAACATTATCCCCAACTTCTGGTTCTATTACCTATGCAATCTTTATTTGTCTTGTTTAAAAAAATTGGTTTCTGTTGTTTATGGGAAATTATTATAAATTATAATGAAGAATTTTCCTGACTCTCTCTTTCTTTCATTCTTTCTTCCTCATACCCCTTTCTCTTATATCCGGGTCATTTCCCTAGTCATGGTCATTTTTAAATTATTTGCTATCCATTGCTTATTTTAACATCAAAACACAGTACTTAAGATTTATGTTTCTTTTTCTTTTTTCTTTTTCTTTTTGGAACAGGGGTTTAAGTGCCATTTAGTTTCCATTTTGTGTAATAGAAATGCTAAAAGGCATTTTAGAACTAAAACAACTACTTCATTTTCCTTACATTTATTATTACAGGCTCCCTTAAACTCAGCAGTTTTAAAGCTTTGCTTTTAAAGGCAAGTCACTCTAGATGGCAGGTGACTGTTATTTGGCACTGAAACAATGAACTGTGTCCCATTCTTCTTTGAAATCTTTTTCTTTTTCTTTTTCTTTCTCTCTTTCCCTCCCTCTTTCTCTCTGCCAGAAAATAGCCAATTGTGAAGGACCTATTTTTCTGTTTTTACTTCCAAGTTCCCATCAATCATACCAGACCTGAAGGGATGAAGCATCATGTGTGCACTAAGATGCTTACAGCCCAAAGCTGTGCTGTTGCTCTCTCTAGCAGTACCATCTGCTCTGAGCCAAGTTTAAAGCCAAGGGATTCCAGTAAACCCACGCGTCAAAAACTTCCCACTATGCAAGAATCATCCTAAAGGATCTGTGTGAAATGTGAGCCACACACTTCAAAAAGAAAGCAACAATGTTTGGAATAACACCACAAAATTCAAACAGAGCCTATTACAGAACTCACAAAGAAGCAGCTACACCAGGAGGTGGCACACTCCCAAGAAAACTACAAAAATTAAAGGATTATGAAAAAAATAAAAATAAAAGCTAATCTAAATATTATCATTAAATAAATGTAAGCATAGTTTAATAATACTGAGTAAAAAAAGAAAAGGACTTTCTAAAGTTATGCAAATAGTTTAAGATCTTTTTCAACAAAAGTTCTAGCTCCCTTATATTACTTAGAATATTTTAATATGTAGTGATATTTAATTTTTAAAATATTTTAAAAGCATGCAATAGTATTAATTAAATAATTAAGAAGAAAGTCAAAGATTAAAACAAATGTTAAAAAAGTCCTAAAACTATGAGATGATCGTGTTGTAGGCTCAGAATCTTTAAATGAAGTAATAAAAATCTTATTCTCTTTTTCTAGAGCTATGAAATGCTTTCATTTTAATGATTTAAGATACCTTAAGTTCTTTATGTTTGAATGTATTTTCCTTTGGAAACAAATAGAATTTATGTTACTAATCTGAGCTTCATATAAAAGAGCTTAATATATATAAATGATTATTTACATCATATTTAATTGTGTCATGCACTTTTTTTCCCTGAAAGTTTAACTTTGTAGTACAACAGCAGTGTGCACCTCTTATTTTCCTGTAATTATTTAACGTTATCTTCATTAATAGGACATTATCTTGTATAGAAAGCTCATGATGAAGCTTGTGAAAAAAAAGGGTAAGTAATAGAATTTTAGTAGAGGAGAGAAAATTTAAAAATCTTCAATAAAATAGCAGTGTGAAAATCATGAACAAGAAGGACCCCCAAGAAAAGAAAATCTAAAAGCAAGAAAGTCTCCTAAAGCTCAAGAATGAGGGGATATTTTATCACCTGCAAAAAGATTGACCAAGGATATGTGTTGTTGTTGTTTGTTTATTTTTGTTTTCTGTTATGAGTGTTAAGCATTGCTTCAGTTATCATTTTGCTGTGGCAAAAAATCACTCCAAAACGTAGTGGCTTTAAGATGACATTTATGATAATCTCTTAGAACACTATATGTTGACTAGGATTCACAAGGTGATTTTTACTGTGTCCTTCATGCAGATGTAGTGCAGGTGGCAAAAATACTCTTTTGATTATGCCACTACTTAAAACAAACATTGGTGCTATATTTTCTATGATACAAACATTAACATTCTTGTTTAATTAAAGTATAGTTAATATACAATATTATATTAGTTTCAGGTTTTCAACATAGTTATTCAACATTAATATACCTAATGAAGTGATCACTACACTGTCTAGTTACCATCTGTCATCGTACAAGGTTATTACAACATGAGCGACTATATTCCCTATGCTGTACATTACATCCCAATGACTTATTTATTTTATAATTGGGAATTTGTACCTCTTATTCTGTTTAGGTTGCTTCCATATCTCAGCCACTGTAAATAATGCTGCAATGAACATAACGGTGCATATATATTTTCATATTAGTGTTTTTATTTTCTTCAGAAATATACCTAGAAGTGGAATTGCTGGTCATATGGTATTTCTATTTTTAATTTTTTGAGGAACTTTTAAACTCTTTTCCATAGGGTCCATATCAATTTGCAATCGCACTAAGAGTGTATGAAAACTTCCTTTTTTTCCTTCTTCCTCACCAACACTTGTTATTTGTTGTCTTTTTCTGATAATAGCTGTTTTAACAGATGTGGGATGATGTCTCGCTGTGATTTTGATTTGCATTTTCCTGATAATTAGTGATGCTGAGAATATTTTTATGTATCTTTGGAAAAAATGTCTATTCAAATTTGTTCATTTTTAATTGGATTGTTTGTTTTTAGCTATTGAATTGTATGAATTTATACATACATTTATACATATTTATACATTTTAGATATTGGCCCCTTAGCAGACACATGATTTACAAATATTTCTTTTCCTCATTCAGTAGGTTGTCTTTTCATTTTGTTGATGCCTTCCTCTGCTGTGTCAAAGCTTTTAATTTGATGAATTTAATGTAATCTTTTTTTTTTTTTTTTTTTTTAGATTTCTTTCTGTCACCATATATTTGAATTACATGTAATCTTGTTTATTTATTTTGGCTTTTCTGCTTTTGCTTTTGCTGTCAGATTAAAAAAATCAGTGCCTTTTTTAGCAGCGGAATCCTTCATGTGCTTTAGAATTTTTTTTTCTTTTTTGAGTGGGGAATTCTTTCTTTTCTTTCTTCTATGCACATCCCTTCTTGTTTAACAGTTGCCTCCATCATAATTACTTTCATCTCTGCCCTCCTTTATAGTTTTACATTTGGCTATTGCTTATTCTCTGCAATAATATGGCCCACCCAGTTTTCTGGACAACAAGAGGATTGATTTTGTTCTGGAATTAAGGTTATACATATGTCTTCCTAACTATGTAAAGCTGCAGTGGACCAGCAGCCATAATATCAGTCATATGCCCAATAGCACTCTTTTTTTAAAAAAAATATTCCACTCACAAACAGGAAGAATACACTCCTAACACCTGAATTCCAACCATAAGCAAGGCTTTGAGAACACTTGTCTTGCCCTGAACATTTTTAATCTCTTTACCCGCAGTAGTCAAACTTCTAGCCACCAGGAAGCCAGAACCCTTCAGTATTATGGCTTCATCTTCACTTTTATGTTCTCTTTGTGCTCTACAAGATTATCTTTGTTTTTGAGACCAGTATGTTTTGTTTCGTTTTCTTATTTGATATATCACTGACATGTGCATGGGGCAAAATTTATAGCAACATTATGAAATCTTTAGAATTATCTAAGATCTCTTCCTGTCACAATTCTGTATTTTAGTGTACACAATCCTCCTTCAATATCAGAAATATAAACCCACGTTCAGTTTTCATGCATTATGAACTCTCAGTATGGTCAATATCTTACATACTTCAAAATTTTTTAGCACAACATCCATAGAATAGACTAAATATTTGTTCATAATGATGAGTTTAAGGAAAATCTCACATAGAAAAAAAATAGAGGAAAGATGTACCTTGTAGTATTCAAAAAAAAGTAAAAACAACTTTGAAGTCTACTCTTTCATTAATATTTTATATCTTAAAGTACACAATTAAATTTCATCTTGCATTGTTGTAGAGTAGTAATGAAAAAACAGCACCCAGTAATAGAGAACAGGAGAACACGTACAGTTTTTGAAAGAAAGAGAGTGCCAGGAAATATCTAAGAATAGCATTTTACTTAAAAATAGAGTTGCCAGTGGGTTTCTTGCTGCTGTTTATATAGACATCAGGAGCCACTGTAAAGGTGCTGGGTGCTTCTGGGAAAATGGAGTCAAATGGGACTTATTACCACTAACACTGCCAATTTCTCAATTTTGCTGAAAGCTACCTTGAGTTGGTTACAATGCTTATGTACTGGTTTATTTCCCTGTTATAATTTATTTCCTGTTACAATAACTATTACAATTCTTATTTTTCCCTTAAGAAATTACATATATATTTGTCTTCTTTAAGGATTAGGAGAAAGGTTTAAATTCAATATGGATAAAGGAAGATAATAGAAAAAAATAATAGAGAACATGAAATAAGCTACTATCCAAACATTACTCCTAATTTCTACAGCACCTAAAGTATTTTCAGCAGGAACTCTCAGCATATGACCCATATCACTTTAATTTTCTTTTCATGACCTAACGAATAATGTTGCAGCATCAGAATGTAAACTTATTAAAATCACGGTTCTTCAACAAAGTATTCTTCCTGCTTTTTTACTTCTAAATTTGGATGTTATTTGTTATGTATTATAATTGACCTAAAATTGTTCATTTAAATATTATTGCATATTTAAAATGGAGAATTTACTTTACTGCAACTATATTTTCATGCTTAAGTTTTTATTGCCACCAATTTTCAACCGTTCAATAATCTCACTGTGGTTATTGAGACAAAAAGAATTTAAAAGACAAGCTTTTCAACCACCTGCTTAGCAGGGAAAGTAAATTCTGCACAACTCCCAAGCATAGATACTTACATTTACTGTACCTGAAAATTTCAAGCTTTTTAAAAAGTCATGACACAGATGAAAAGAGAATCAATATGAAACAATATTTGAAATTATAATATTGGATTAAAATATAAAAAATTTTTCTACGGTAACAAATTAAATATACATTTTTTTATAAACCACTTTTATTAAAAGTTGTTTTAAAGATTTATAACATTTAATGTATCAGACACCTGTTTAAACTAATATTAATTCAATTAATATAGTAAAACTTTTTAAATAATGCTTTTCAAGAGGGAGATTTAAAAAATGTTGAAAACTTTGTTAAATCTAAAGATTGTGATGGGACATTTTGAGAAAAAGCTTACATAAAATTAAATGTGTTATATGTCAATTTTGGCCTAAGTACTAAGAAAAGTGCCTATTGATAGCATTCATCAGAAAAATCTGGCACTAGTCAATAGCCCTAAAGTAGAAACGAACAAAAGAGGTGAGAAAGACGTCAGAGCATGGCTACACTGCTGGGATTTGAATCATGGCTCTATTACTAACTTTGAGAATTTGCATAAATTATTAAATTCTCTGTTCCTCAATTTCAACACCTGTAAAATCAGAATGATGATAATAATGGTATTCCACCTCAGAGGACTAGTGAGCATTAAAAGAAAGGCAGTGAGTTAATATGTGCAAATTATTTATAACAGTGCCTGAAATATTGTGTGCTCCCAAAAAGTGTTAGCTATTATAATTATTGTTTGTATAAATTATTAAAACTCAAAATGTTAAAAAACATGAAATACTTATAGTAGCTTTGGAAGCCTTTACACTAGTTCCACTGATGTCATCATGGCTCAAAACCTATTTACAAGTCTTTCTTTGAAACTGCTTTTAAGACCTATAGAACAAAAATACCACTTACACTGAATACTTAGCATATACCAAATGCAGATATTATTTTGGGTACTAGGGATGAAAAATGAAAAGATGTAATTCCTGCCCTGAAAATGCTTATAGTCCAGTGAGAGAGATAGAATATGCAGATAAGCACCACAGCACATCCTCTAGGTGTTTTATTACAGAATTTTTGACACTGAACCATAACTGAATCTCGTGAGACTGAAATATGTACAGAACAGCATTGGGACTGGCTCCACATAAGTATCTAATAAATGACTGAAGAAACATAGGCAGTAATAAATACATATAAAGAGTGGAAATGTTGGTGGAAACTGTCAAAGCTTCATAAGAATGGATGATGTCTTCATTTGGTTTTGAATGCTAAATAACAGTTTATGTGATGGGGAAATGTCAAATAACTGTATGTGTCCAGAGAATTGTAAACAATTTGGTATTGCTATGGTAAATACAAATATATATTATATTTTAAAGCCTTCTCAAGAAGTAGGAAAACTCTGAAGGAAGGTTATTTGGAGAAGAGAAAACAGTAATGAGAGACTAATCAAAGCCTCAAGATTTGAGGAGGGGAAGACAGACTCTGAGCAATTTAGGAATTACTATCTGCAAGATTTGGAGATGAACTGAATGGGGCAGGAGTGTGTGAGAGAGAGAAAACCCAGTGTGTTTTTAGATTTCAGTCTAGGGTGAAGCTTTGAATGACTACAGTGGTAACATCTCTGTGTTTTGATGGTAAATCAAATTGTAGAAAATGCCAACAATGGCTCATTTTTAGAGCCATTATGGTATGAATAAAGAGAATTGTCAAATTTCACAGTGCCATTTTTATTGAATTCAATAAAAGGAAACTGATTTTCTTCTTTAGTAGATCCAGTGGTTATGTATACATTTTCATTAGAAGAACTTCTAAACATTTTATTTAATAGAAACATGGGAATTTGTGTAAAGTTTTTATGGGATTAATTTTAAAAATAGAATTTAGTTGAATAAGTAAATTCTTGTTTATTTAATATTGCTTTATGATTGCATTATCACATCTAATATTTGTCATCGCTCAACGGCACTGGGAACTCAAGGATATGCTATAGGACCTTTGACTAACAAAGAACTACTCTTTGCCTTGCTTAATGCAGAGTTGCAAAATGCCAATAGAAATTAAGGGGACAATATTTGTTGTTTGTGTTGAGATGTCAATTTAGTCATTTAGGAAATTTTATCTGAGGAACATAAGACTGCTGTGACCTGGGCTATCAGTCTTTCTATGTAGCTCCTATATTTCAGAAATAGTAATATGATAATTGTGAGACATCTGGTTTTCTAACATAATTAGCAGAATCATTTTAAGGATTCATAAGTCCCTCTTTGTTTTAGTTTATTTCTTATTATATCTAAAATAAATTTTAAAATGCCTTTAGAATACTCTGGTACTTAAGTTTTCCAAAGTTTGTGAAGTTGACTCTAACAGTACAAAAAGCTTTTTGGGGTGGTGGAAATGCTTCTAAAATTCAGAACAATTCCAGAAACATATTTTAAAATTTTGAAGTGGTAAAAGTTACATTATTGTACATTTACTATGTGTATAAGAAGATAAATTCCAGGTTAGAATCTAAGCAAAAGACTTAGGTTCTATCATCTAAATTAAAGAATATTGACATGTTTGTTCTACAATTTTAAGCATTGCCTTTATTAAAAATAAATTCTGATAGCTGCACCCAGTTACCAGAGATATTTCTTTAAACTTTATATTATGCAAGGTATTCATATGCAACCCTTAACAGAGCTATATAATCAATTCCCACTGCAGTTCCATTAGATACAATACAATTATCACAGACACACAGGTATATTCAGTATACCAAAAATTGTGTATACATTTTAAATCAAAAATATACTTTTTGATATTTGGTGGGGGAAGTTTGATTATTCTCCAGTTACTCTCAAACGACATAGCACATCCCTAAAATCGGACTGTGAATCACTCTGTTTCATATTCTTTTTATTCAAATTTCAGTGATTTTTTTTAAACCATATTTTATGGAGCAGCTGTGGGGTCTGAGCTTCTTTTTGTCTTGAAAAAAATAAAGGCCTCATTTAGCTCCTGGTGGAGCTATGAGCTACAATTTGTTTGTTAGTCTAATGTATCCGTCCTTTGTATAGCTACTAACTCCAGACAGTCTGGTGACTCCATTCCCTGGTAAACTATGTGAGAAGACAGTAGGTCACTGCTGCAGTCTGCCATCCAACAAAAGGAAGAGAGGTGTGAAGAAAATGTTTGTGTACATTAGAGATGCAATGACTATCACTATGTAATTAGCATAAGACAGAGGCTGGCCCATAACCACAGGAAGGATAAGAAATTTTACTGACAGCTAAATTGGAGCTATGTTAATCTGACAAAGATTGTGTAGAAAGGATGCTTGTATTTAGTTAACAGTGCCATACTATGTTCGGTTTTCTTTATTGTTAGGCAATGTTCAAAAATCTCAGTGAAAGCAGGCAGTGTCCTGATCCGTGTGGTGTGAAACCATGGTCAGTTGTAACCATGACTACCCCGTCATGGGGAAGTCTGACAGACAATGGAATCCACTAATTATAACTTAATGACCTTACCCTATCTCTAGTTTACCAAATTCTTCACAAGATAATTGCATTAAATTTGTTTCTT
The DNA here is from genome assembly GCF_902729225.1 of Pteropus medius. NCBI lineage: Eukaryota > Metazoa > Chordata > Mammalia > Chiroptera > Pteropodidae > Pteropus > Pteropus medius. The sequence continues at coordinate 4,459,045 of NW_024354500.1, read as the reverse complement.
AGTGAATGACCTAGAAACTATACAGCTGTCTTACAAATTTTATCAGAGGCACTATGCACTAATTCTAGAAACCTCCCTGGGCCCCAGCCTCGAGACGGGCTTTGGACTTTCTTCTTACCCAGATGTCTTTTCAAGCAACACCACCTTCTTTCTAGTGGGAAGATTTACTTCACCCATTAATCATGTGTAATTGTTTCCATGTTACAGAGTTTTTAGTACATTCTCAATGATGTGATTTATTAAATTTTATGTTAAAAATGACTTAGTTATGCTCAGAAGCAGTAAAAGGCATGCATGGTGCATTCAGGAAATGCTACCTTGAGTTAAGGTGGTAATTACCTTACCATACTCGAGTGATTTCTTCCATTTCAGAGTCATAATTCACAACCATTTTTATGACCCAATTTTAAGATACTTGAAATAAAAAGATGAACTTTTATTCATCTTATACTTTTCAAAACTATGTACCTGCATATTTGTTAGTGGCTGAAACAGGAGTGATCGATTTATCATTATTAAATTGTAGGTAGGAAGTTCACACTATAATTTTACATCATGACTTTTGTTAAGTTGTCAGTTGGCAACTTAAATATCTCTAAAAGTAAGACTAACATTATGTCTGAATTATGAAGTAGCCATGAGACAAACTATATTTGAAGTGTTTTTAAATACCAAATTGTATGTCTGGAATGTTAGCAGCAGATAGTGGTGGAAGTAGTTAAAACATAAAACATCATTATAGCTACAAAAAAAAAAAAATGATCAAGCAACAAAACCAGACACCATATAGAGACAAACTTAATTTAAACTTAAATATAAAATACACCTTATAAAATTGTATCTAAGAATAAAAATAATGTTACGTCAGAAATCATAAACCATAAATGTCTTAATTCTTCAACTTTTGGTCTAAAATTCCATGTGACTTGCTATAGATGTAAGGTAAATCTTATTTTAGTTTACTATACACATTTTAATTTACTATGTGGCATTTAAAATCTCTGTAATCTTTCTGATAGTTTGATGTTACTTGAGAATTATGCCTTACAGACTGATATACTAGCAGTAGAGGTAATTAAATGCTTGAAGGTAAACATAAAAAAGGAGAGAAGTAACCTCAAAAAAGAAGCTGCTAGTAACTGAACTGTGTGCCCCCCAAACTGATGATGTTGAATCCCTAAACCCTAATATGACTATATTTGCAGAGATGGCTTTTAGGAGGTAATTAGGTTAAATGAGGTCATAATGCTATAGTCCTAATCCAATAGGATTGATGGCCTTCTATGAAGAATAGAGAGATCTCTCTCTCTCCATGCACACACAGAAGGAAGGTCATCTAAACACATTGCAAGTAGATGGCCATCTGCAAGCCAGGAAGAAAGTTTTCACCAGAACTTGAGCCTGCTGGCACATTGATCTCAGGCTTCCAGCTCCCGAACTCTGAAAAAGTAAATTTCTGTTCTTTAAGCCGCCCAGTCTCTAGTATTTTGTTACAGAAGCCCAAGGTAATACAGAAGCACAATATATAAATTATTCATTTATGTCTGAACAATTTTTATGTCATGAAAACTGTACAGTCCTACATTTGCAAGTTATTTGAAAATGCTACTTTCATTATAGATAGAGCAGAAATGCAAAGCATAGATTAGTGTATCACTTTGTAACAAAAAATTTTCATAGAAATTTCAATACCAGCAGTCTTAGGCTATAAGAAGTAAGATTTTTATCCACCATCTTCTCTATCTTACTCAACTCTACTGTCACATATCTGAAGATGAAATAGATGCATATTATACATTAAATATTCTCAGTTATATGACACTTCTTAGTGAGGACACTTATTGAGAACGTTTCGAAGATTACTATTCTTTGCTTTCTTTATTTTTCCTTAAATATATACAATGATCACAATGTATAAAAAGAAATAAGCAACAGTCTATAAAAGTGATGAAGTTAAGGAAAATAAGAGTGTTATATGTAAGATAGAATATTACTGGTTTTCCATAAAGGAAATGTGGTATGTATTTTTGATGATATTTTCGAATAATGTAATTTATTAAATTTATCTTGTGGGTGAAGAATAAGGTCCCCTTTTAGGAACAAGGAACTCTTTCCCATAGCTGCCTGGAATGCTTACTGATGACAGAATACACATCATCATTTGCTGAAAATTATCCCCTGACAAATGAAGCTGTTTCACCATAGGTCTTTTTCTTTCCAAGGGGCAGTCCGTATCTGCTACTAATTGATGTAGGATACAAAGCCTTGACTCCTCCTTAAACTAGGAACATCTCTGATTGGCCATTTCATCTTCACATCCCCTCTGGGGTAAGCTGATGACTTAGATGTATCAGATTTGGAATTGTCCATATACTCAATTTTACTCTCTTCACTCCCTTACAGGTGTGGCTGCCCAGAACACTCTCCAACAAATCTCTCTGGGCAAATTTTCATTTCAAGTGTCAATGTCCCATTTTTTTTTTCATTGAAAAATATATCTTATATGAAAAATTATGGGGGCAGGACATTTTATATGTATCAAGTAAGAATTTGTAAAAAGTCGCCAGGGAATGGAGATGTTTGCAATTATTTAAGAGTAACTCATTACTATGTTTTAAACATTTGTGGGTAAAAGTCCAAAGTCAAATTTCCTTCTGTCATCAAATATTTGACCCCCTTTAACCTACTGCCTCCCCTCTCCCCCCTTTCTTTCTGGTAACCACTAAACTGTTGTCTCTGTCTATGAGCTTTTGTTTGTCTTGTTTGTTTGTTACTTTCAGTTTTATATCCCAAATATGAGTGAAATCATATGGTTCGCAACTTTTCTTTCTGACTTATTTCACTTTGCATAGTTATCTCGAGATCCATCCATATTGTTGCAAATGCATTATTTCATCCATTTTTATGGATGAGTAATGTCCCATTGTATATAAATACCACATCTTCTTTATCCAACTATCGAAAGACACTTTGGTTGTTTCCATGTCTTCGCCACCATGAATTATCCTTAACTTTTAGCCATCTTTGGGGATTTCTTCAGATGAAGAAGACTGCCTCATCCGGTCATGCCTCTTTTTGAGGCAGCCTGCACCCAATGACAGATTACGTGAGTTAAAGGCTGTCCCAGCTTCAGAGTTACAGTGGGTTTGGAAAAGGAGTGGAAGAGTCTCCTTAGGCCAAGGACAATTCTCAGAAAGGAAAAGTGCTCTATCCTGTCAGCATCTAGCACTCTAAGCAGCTGTCAGAATGAATTCCTGATGCTGAAGGAGGAATCCAGGCAAAGAACTACAACATCTACTTTCCTCTGCCCATTGTCTCTCTTCACTTCCACATGTATTTGTCTCAAGAGCACTCACTAGTAAATATCTCACATGCTAAATTTTGTCTAGTCTTCTTTCAGGGAATGACAACCAACAATGATATACTGTGTGTGTGTGTGTGTGTGTGTGTGTGTGTGTGTGTGTTCACATTATATCAGCTGACTTCTATTCTGTTGCATATTTAATAGCCTATGTTTCAAAAATCACCTTTTCTGCTTCTTTCACACCTTACAAGAATTATATTTTGCAGAATTCTATATGGCATTTTGTATAATTTATATTAGAGTTGAGCTATACTCAATTTCTTTTTTTGTTTTTCTGTCCATCATGCACTTGGTTTATAAGATGAACTTAATGCATTTCAGTGAGAAGCCTGCTTGTGGAATGAATTATAATTCTGTTCTCAGTTTTGTTATCTTACAAGTAGGTAACTGAATAGTCCTCTCTCCCATGATAATTATGTTCCCTCAGTATCAAAAGTGTGGACTTAGTGAAATCATATTTTCTTCCTCTTGGATCACTTGGCAAATGTATTTTGCTAATTTTTGTAATGTAAACAAAGAACACATCTTCAGTTTATAAAGCTTTTAGCACTTGCAAGCTTTGAAGTAGGAATACAAGGTGCAGACGTTAAATAGTGTGCTTGGCCTTTGCTGTTTTCTGTAACAGCACTACTATACGACTGGGAGTTCCATATGGTGAATTACTCTTGCAACTTATTTCTCAGTTATCCAAGCAACCAATTTTGGGAAATCCTGTCTAGAAGAGAAATAAAATGATTCATATATCAGGTTGTCAGGTACAATTCAATCTTATATAGATATGTAGGCTGAGAGTGGGTATGGGCAAGACGCAACCTGGTATTGAATGCAATTATCAGAGAAGTCAGATTATAGTTGAGTCCTTATGAGATTTGGAGTAGTGATTCTGATAAACAATGAGGGCCATGATGTGCACACATGCTACATACGGTACAGATGCTCTTGGTTTAGTGAAGTGCACACAAAGCTTCCCTTGGGATAGATGGGTTCCTCATTTGAGAATTAATTAGGGGAAGTAGAGTGGTCCTTGATGGAAAGAACACAGGAGATATAGCAAATTGATAACTAATTAGTCTGTTGATGTATAATATATGAAAAGTGTAAAATAATAAATATATCTGTAATTAAACTACAATGTAAAAAATATGCTGGCAGATTATAGTAACTCCTATAAATGGAAAAAGGAAATGGTCAAAGCTACTACAATGGTCAAAATATGCTTCTGGATTCACAACTGACTGAATAACACTCTCAATAAGAAAAAAAAATTAATACTATTGTCGCTTTAATAATGATAGGCATAATTTTATTTTTAAAATCGTATTGTTATAGAGGCAATGAAATGCAGGAAAATAGTTGAAAAAAGGACAGAAGCAAAAAAATACAGAGCTTTTTTCATGGGGAGACAAAAATTTAGGAAAATGTGAAAGTGGGAGAATATTAAGTGAGCTATGTTAACAATAGGGTAATTAAATGAAGGACATTTATTTTATGGAGAAAGTGAACAACGTAATTTTAAAAATAAAACGCATGTAAGTAGTATGCTTAAAATTAAGAATTTTATATTTGGCAATGGACTGTTGACCAAATATAAATAATAAAAAGAGAGGAAACTATAAATATTTACATTCTTATAAATTTAAGAGGAGGCAAACAATTTAAGGGAGACAAGAGCACAACAGGAGTTTAACCAAGTTGTGTTTAATAATGTGGCAAAGGTTCTGAGGAATAGATTCCCACTTTATAATGAGACATATCACATGCAAATGAAGTAACCAATTACCAGACGCCAAGTCATAGCTGGTCCAGAAAGCCCTACTCTGAGGGAGGGGTAAGAAAGAACCTGACTGTGAGACAGTCAAAGCATATGTTGAAAAGTAGAATCTGAGTTAATGCATAAGAAGGTTACGGTTAGTTTGCAAATCAAGAATGCTTTTGGGTAGCTTAGAACTGATATTGGTCCTACTGAATCTGGTCAAGTTAATGCAGTCATATATTCAAGTAATTTCATTTGTTCTGCTTCCGGACGAGCAAGAGATCAAGAAGAAAATGTCAAGAAGGAAACTCCAGGGAACTAGACTGAAAAAATGCTGATGCTGCTTCTCCCCTGTTCACTTGTATGAGTTAATTCAAGGACAGGAATGGTGGCAATCAGTTCTGAGAGTCTTTTATATTCATCCAGGAGAGCCACAGTCAGAGACCAAGGAGTCAAGACATTATATGAACTTTCCCTGAGCCAACATAGACTCTGGGTTTAATTCTAGTATAAAAACTTCCTTCAGGGATTTTGTTCAGGCAATCCCTGATTAATTCTTTCAAGATTCTAAACACTCAAGTTTCATGTCTTAAGTTTTTAAAAATATATTAACAAACTGCATCATTTTATTTTATTTATATAAAGTCATATAATAATTTGGCAATAAATACCTTTTTAAACTGCTCGTATTATTTTCTTTAGCTTGGATAACACATAGAATCATATAGTCATTTTTCTGAATGTCTATTTTTACAATTAGAATATAAGAGCCCTGAAGGTAAGAACTGAGATAATATTGAGCACTTTGTTTTTTAAATATATGTATACAACAAACATATATTCAGGGATACATTTGAAATATCACCAGTAAGAGGGTAAAGAATAAGATGTGCGGCTACTCTAGCCTGTGAGAAACAGAGCCTTTAACTGTGACAACTGACATTTACAGGTCAACTCTCGTGGGCCATATTGGTCATAATGTCAAGTTGTATATACCATTAATATACCTCACTGAATAAGTCTGAACATTATGATTTTTATCATTAGTGTGAAGGGCCCATAACTCCAAAATCACAAATCTAGTTGAGTTATTAAAGAATTTCTCTTAGGGGAAAAAAATAGCAGCTTGGTTTATGATGAGATCTTTGTTGGTGAATTATTCTTTTTAAAAAGGAAAAACATGAAGCCTAGCCTTAAAATAAAAATGGAACACGGGAAAGTATAATAGAAGTTCAAATAGAATTAGTTACAAGCATTCACAAATTTTTACTAAGCCCATTGGGAAAAGTAATGAATGATTTCATGAAACTTCATGCTCAAAGCTTATTTAACACTATGCAGTGTGTTATTTCAAATATCATGACATACATGTTCAGTTGCTTGTGACATGATTGATGCAGATAAGTGCTAAAAAGACGTTGAATAATGACTTAAAAAGAAGCTAACTAACCTCTATGAAATTTGGTTCATGATAGTGATTTAGTATCTCCTAGCTAATGTACACAACAGAATCAGTATTCATTTATTTATCTTATGAACCTATGCAGAAAGAAGGTACTGATGTGTCTTTAAATTAGATAAAATGCAAAACATGTATGGAGGAATTTTAACACGCTAGATCTGAAGAACTTTAAGATTAAAAATCATGACGCTCTTTGTAAAAAATGTTTTAAATTAAAAAAAATTAAGTACAATAATTATCCCAAATTTCACAATTTAGAATTAATGACATGTCTACGTTGGTGTGATTTCTTACAAGTTTTTATCTATGCATATTTTTTACTAAATTGGAACTATAGTATGTAATTACCATTTGCATTTTTTCACTTTAATACTTAACATTATTTCTAGGCATCTCAACCTGAACATTTTCAAAAATGAAAGTGTATTTTTTCTTTTAAACCCAATCCCCTCCTAGTATTCTTATCTTAATAAGTAATACTACTCATTCACTCTGTTGCTTTTGACAGACATTTGAGAGCCATCTTTAGCACTGCTTCTATCCTTCTGTATTCTTGACTCAGTATAGTCACTCTAGCCCCTGCCAGTATCATTTTCATAGAAGAATCAGAATGAATTTTTCAAAATTAAAATATGGTCTTGCTATTTTTCTGCTTAAAACATTTCGATGACTTTGTCTTGTTTTTTACTGAAGTCCTTAGATCTTGTGATCTGGTCCTTATTTTGATTCGGCCTCATCTTTCCCACTCTGGTCTTCTTTCAGTGATTTAAATATTTGAAACTCAGTGATACTTAGAGAACTCATCTCAATCTGTTTCTCCTGCCTGAATGCCTACCTTTGCCTCTTTCTCATTGCTAATATTCTCAAGTGATCACCTGAAACATGTAACTTGTTCACTAAAATCTTTCTATTATGTGTTTTAAAAATATTTCTTATACTTCTGCTTTGTTGCACTAACCAAAATTTAACTTATATAACTCTTATATAATATTTATTGACCTTGTTTTTATTCTAAGATCTATGAGTACAGGGGAATGTGAGTATTTTTCAATACGGCATACACAGTGTATCTAGGCCAGCATCTGACAAATTTGGACACTCAATAAATTGTTGTAAGTCTCAATAAATGAAAGAAGATATTGATGCTAATAGTATTTTTCTGACATATTTATTACAAAAACCTCTCTCAATTTATATTTGACTTATTACTACATAGTTCTATCTACAGAACATTTCAGTTTTATATTTCCATAGATTTTAAGCTTGGATATCTTCATTCATCCAGATATTTTATAAATATCCATTTCTATTTCTATCTGATTTTTGTTTTAAATTTAATTGAATTATATTGAATAATATTGATACACATATAGTTATAATGCTAATATTGAATAATTTGACATTTACTATAAGATTGAATAATTGTCCCAAAACTATTTTTTATTATGTGCTTCCATTTCTCCTCTGATCTGTGCTGTCACCTGTTGTTTCTCTACCTATAGCAGAGTCTGACTCATTGACACATTTCAATAGGATCAGTTTTACATTTCAAGTATTTTAAAATTTACTCAAAATAATTATTTTTTAATTTTTAAATGATCTCCAATTTTATTGGAAATTGCCCTCCCCCCCATACACACACACACTCTGGTATAACTTTGTGAGTGAGTTTTCAGTGTTCTGTGCATGTATGTGCTTCCTTATGCTTATCTTAATGAAATTTTACCAGAAAATTTAGCAAAAACTCTGGGAAGCTTCCCTTTGAACTTGGCAATTTAAGAATTTATTATTTATTATAATGAAATGGAACGTTGCCTTAAACTTAGTTGAGCTTTCTGGTCAAACCTTCCTTTGAAGTTTATGTTCAACTAAATCGTTCTTTTCTTGACTACTTTTTTGCAATTCTCTTATTGGTTCTGTATTCTGCCCACTCCTACCTGTAGTATTATAAGATATAATATCGTTCCTACTTCTTGGCTTTCCCTAGCCAGGATCAGAATTGTCCAGCACAATTGATAATCCATCTAACCTCTTCTCTGAAGAAAACGTTAGTCTGGGTCTTTATTTTCTGTTACATGTAGTTGATAGGTGATTAAAGGGCTGTATAAAAATATTATGAATGAATTTCATACCACAAACCATTAACATATGTAACTTTGGGCCAACTATATGTCATAATCAGTGTTAGTCAAGTTATTTTTCTATTTAAAAATGCAGCATTATTATTCACAGGTATAAAGCATAACTTAGGATTAGAGACATCAAATAATTTCCTATAGCCTAATAAATTCTCAGGCCAGAATTTGAATCCAAATCTATTTGATTTCAAATTCTAATTTCATTTTTTTAGATCATGTATAAGTTACCTCACTATTCATACATTGTAGCACAAAATGCTAAATGACATTTTTCACTCTATAAGATAAATTAAGAACACATTCTTTTTAGTAGTTACCAGAGGGTAAGGGGTGGGGGAGGAGAAAAGAGGTAGACAGGGTAAAGAGGGTCAAATATAGGGGGTTTGGGGGAGGATGAATTGGATAAAGGTGATCAAATATATGGTAGCTGAAGGAAACTGGACTCTGGGTGATAATCACACAATAGAATATACAGATGTCAAATTATAATGTACACCTGAAAATTATATAATTGTATTAACCAATGTTACCCAGTAAACTTAAAAAAGAGAACATATTCTTTTGCATATTACAAGTTTTGTTATAATTAGAAAAAATTATGAAAACCATGTGCCATAAAATGGTTGGTATATCAGGTAACATGGAACTAAACATTTATTCTCATACTATTCCATGTATATAAGCTTCAAATAAAGATAGAAAGATGAGTATAAAAAAACTGTGGGGCACATAAAGCCTATGTTTCTGCTCAGTGATTGAATTAGTAATATGTATCCTTTACTATTATAAAATCCTGCATGCAGTAGATCATCAATGAATATATTGCATTATAACCTTTTCTGGTTTGAATCAATAACTGTTAAAAATGAATGTGTGGAGTCCTACTAACAGTTCAGAGGAGAAGAAATATATCATTTAATAAATCATATCCAAATGACTGCTTTGCAAATTGTAAAAAATTAATACAATCATTATTTTATACATCAAAACAAACTTGAAGTATAATGAATATTTACATATTTATAAAAACAGAAGATAATAAAAATGAATATTTATTAAATCTGGGTGGAAGAAGTGGGAAGCAAATGTTCTAAGTTCAGATATAATAAGGAAAATACACAAAGAAAATATGAATGAATTTAAGCACATTGCAATAGAAAATATCACTGTGTTTAATATGAAATAAAATTAACATATTTGAAAATTATTTGCTGCAACTATAAAGTAGATAATTAAAAAATAAATCATTCAAATTTATAAGCAACACCAAAACCTCAAAATATAAATGGTTAAATATATCAATAAAGTCATTATAACTAACAAAGAGTGAACTTGAAAAATTCTATTACTTATTAATAAGTAAATACATGCCAATTGAACCCTAAGTGAAACATGCATTTTCCCTTTCAATTTAGAAAATATTAAAGAACACTTTATGCTGATAAAAGAGAGGTAAAATATGTATTTTATTACTTTGCTGGTGGAAGTGCAATTTGTATAAACAATTTAAATGTAATTTTGCAATGTTTAAGTGACTTAATCAGTTCTACTTCCTGGCTTCTAGCATAAGGAAATAATCGTGTGTGTGTGTGTGTGTGTGTGTGTGTGTGTGTGTGTGTCGTGGGGGTGGTTGAGGTGAGGGGTGGAGAGAGAATAAAAAGCATTAGGTAAAAAGAAGTTTAGTGAGGCATTATTCACAATATTAAAATTTGGAAAATACTTTAATAACCAACAATTAGCAGTGTAAACTATGGAACATTCATTTGATACTATTACTCAGCTCTAAAAATATGTTTAAAGAATAATATCATTTCAATTTTCATGCAATTTTCCTCCATAATTTGATGGAATCTAGTTCAATGCAAAATAACTTCGGTCCACTTATCCTAGGAAAGTGGAATGCCATTTTACTCAATGAAATTGACAGAAAACATTAAAAAAATATATTTAGTTGTTTAAATGTTATGTTGATTTTCCCTAGTTCCTCCTGCCTGTGGGTATAAATTATTTTTATTAACATAATACAGAATCTCTTGGATTGTGCTGCTACTTGCAAATGAAGAAACTCAGTTTCCACTGCCTACCCTATCACACAACCCATCGCCTGCTAAGATTTCAGAAACTTGGGGAATTCCTCTAGTTTCTACATGTGCTTATGACTAAGCCTACTTCTGTTGGGGCTGCTTCTCTGTTGGAACTGTTTTCTGTTTCTAAAAGTGGTATTTATGTAAGTTGTTTCATAATGTTTGCAGTAGATCACCAAGCCTAGCCATCTCCATTCGAATCATCACAGTTTTAAAATTGCTTTAGATTTAACTGCTTTTATTTCTTCCTGATCCCATTTCAGTGAAATCATTAAATGTAATTTCTACTGCTTGTCCATAGGTCCTCAAAGTTGCCTTGAGTAGGCCTGCTGCCTTCTTTCCAGGGCACTCACATCCACTCAGAAATCCCCAATGCATGGCCAAAAAGTTCACCTTCTGCACCCAAAAGTTTTAACTTCTTTACCAGGTGCAGGAGAACTTTCACTACCCTTTCTGGTATGTACATCAAGTCCCATGCCCCTGCTTCTATCTCTCATTTAAATCTGCCACCATGCACTCATGGTGCCCAAATAGTAGTATAACTACATATGTATCAAAGGAGAGCTAGCAAGAAAAAGAAAGCATTTTCCCCTTAATATCACATCCTCAAAGCAATATAGTTTGTTATCCAAACTTTTACAAAACATGCTTTCCATTTTTTTCTTACAACCATTTTTATTTCAAAGATCTAAATTCAAGTGACAGCCCCCCCACACACACTGTATTCATAATTTATAGTTTTTTTTGATGACTAAAATCTTTTTTTTTTTTTTACTGCATTAAGATTCTCACATCTGGCTTATGCCTTGTACATTTTCCTAGGAAACCATCTGTCCTCTTCCAGTCCTTTTTACCACTACCAAGCAACTCTCTTGAACAGAATCTTTCCTGCATATCTCACATATATTCAATGAGAAGCACACACAAATTCCTTTCTCTGAGAAACTGGAGTCCAGGCCAAATCCAAGGCAACAACAACTTCTCCTGTGGATCATTATCAGAATATTCACTCAGTTCATTGCTCACTTTTTAGATTTTGCAGACAGGATTCAGGTGAGAAATTTAAGAATTAGAAAAATGCTTCTCAGAGCTCACTTTGGAAATATAAGCCTCTGTCTCTCCTTTAGATCCTCTCTGTAATCTTAGAGTCTCAGCAAAGCCTTCTTTCAATACAAAGTTACATATTCTGAGTGTTTGTCAACAAAATTGCAACCCTGGAATTCAGTCAAATGACTGGTTTTCTGCATGTAAAAGCAATAACAAATTTGATGCGTTTCATTATTTGTTTTTAAGAGTAGATTATATTAATGCGGCTCTGTTTACACAGCATCTAAACAACCAATATATTTCCCCTGAACTACATAAGCAAATACACATGTTGATTTATCACAGACTCTAGATCAAACACTTGAACTACAACCTTTCATAAAAGTGTTCTACTAAGAGATAAAATCACTAGAAGTTTTCTTGAAAAAATGGATTTCCTAAATTATTGTAATTATCACAATATCATAAAGTAAGTTAAAATTCAGAATAGTTAAGATTACTTTTCCTTGAATAAAATTTTTATACTGATCTTGGATTTTTATTTAGAGTCCTTCATAAATAATAATAATAAAAATGCTAATAAATACATAAAGAATGTTTCTGTCTGGAGTTGTCACTATAGAATGGTAATTGTGAAAAGTTTTATGGATCAAAGTAATTTTGCTGCTGAACTTGTGAACATAGATCTAAAAATCAATCAAATCTCCAAATTTTTCCCCCAGAAACAGGTAAATTGATTTGTCTTTCACATAATGTGATTAAGCTCTCAAAAACAAGATATTTAGAGAAATCATTTTCTGTTTCATACCTAACAGTTTTAAAGGCAATGCCTATGGATTTCCATTTGATATTTATGTATACATTTTATGTATGAAATATGTATATCTATGTATTATGTATATGTGTATGAAATGAATACATATGTATGGAATAGGGAATACATATACATAGAGATAATATATGTATATGAAATACACATATATTTATATATGGAATACATTATATATAGAATACATGCATGTACATGTATAATGTATATATACATATATTCTCTAAATAAATACAAACAGTTTAAATAATGAATTATATTAAATGTTTAAACATCCTTAAATTTCTGCCTATTGGTTTTTTATCTAATTATTCCTTAATTTCTTACCTGCATTCCTTAAAATGGTAAGTAAATTTCTGTTGCTATGGTTTAAAATTTTGCACAGAAGACTGACAATTACATGATTCAAAGTAGATGACAGTTTGCCTTTTTGGAGGCAGTATTTATAGTCTTAAAATAATAATTATCTGTAAGATTGTCAAGGGGTTACAAAGTTATTACAATTATTAAACATTTTTATTCATCATAGTAATTTGGAATACAGCTTTAAATGATTAGTCTCTACCTTTGTAGTAGAAATTATACATTTTTTATATAATGAGTAAAAGATTGAAAAGATCTAAATAATCAAGGCATTGACAGATAATAGATACCTTGGTATAAAAGACTTGCCATACTGATCAGACCAATAGTCTGTCCTTTCTATGATTCTATTTCTTGGTAATTTTGGCCAGCACACTTTACATAATGGCAAAATTAGAAGAGCATCACAAATATATTTTTAATGGCCTATTTTTGTCTATCAACCAAGAATTTAATTTTACCCTTTATTCTACATAATATTTGGTGATGTAGAAATCTATAAACTTCCTGCCTGCTGTGTAAAGAATTATTCATTTGACTTATTTTAAAATGGCCTTTTTCACTCATGGATATGAACAATAGTTCAGTGGTTACCAAGGGGAAGATGGCTAGAGGAGAGATAGAAGATAAAGAGGGTCAACTATATAGTGATAGTAGGAAATTTAACTTTGGGTGATGAACACACAATGCAATGCACATATGACTAATTATTGAATTGTACACTTGAAACTTGTATGATTTTTATTAACCAATGTCAGTCCAATAAGTTTAATAAAATAAATAAATAAAAATAAAAATAAAATAGCCTCTTTCATAACTCATAAGAAACAAGTTGTTAAAGCATTCTGGCATTTTACATGTCTATATAAATTATATCAATGTGTTTCATAGTTCTATAATCTTAATCCATCTCTCATTCAATCTTCATATTTCCAAAATAAAAATTTATGATCTTGTGTAATAGCAGAATATAATCTATTCTCTTGATTAATTTTCTTTTTCTTATAAATGCTTTTTCTTTCTCTGTTTTTACTTTTGTTTTATTTCATTTTGTTTTTAATAAATGGTAATCCCAACTGTATCCATGTATTACTATTTGGAGTCTGCTATATGATATATGGGAGGAGCCTAAGTCAGTCTGGTTTAGTGGGAAAAAAAAATTCTTCGGAATATAAGTTCTTGATCAAAATCTTGACTCCCCTCATTATCAGGCAAGACTTCATGCATTTACTTTGTTTTTTTGATCCTTACACTTAAAAAAATATAATTACATTTTCTTCACTGAATTTTTATGATTTATAAATGATATATAAGTTTAGCATTTAGTGTCTGGAACATTGCATAGAAGCATAATAAACAATAGCCATTATTATTAGACCAAATCAAGCACAAAGCCTAGCTGCCTAACTACTGACCCCAGGGTGTACAATATTATATTTTGGTCTTTCTACCCATCCTTTGCTCCCCTCCCAAGTAGAAATGCTGATATAGTTCATGAGCCAGGGCCATGATCTTAAATGCATGTTATTTAATTCTGGAAATTCATTTTTTGGAAAGTTTCTATATCTTCCACTTATAAATCTTGGGTAGCTGCTCACCTGGAAGATAACTAGGCCTAAAAAGACCAACATTTCATTAATTCTTAGGGAAAGCTCTCCTGTTCTTTACACATGAGAATATATTTTTCTTTAGAGTGACTTTCTCTTACCATCTAAGATTTAGAATAGATGCAGTCTAGGAAAAAGTGGAAATAAGGTATTTAAGTTTGTCTTTATCTTAGACAAAAGAGTGCCTCATCAATATAGTGACAAAGTATAATAGTAAGAGAAATGTATAGATCTGGTCTTGGGCTCTGCATATGTATCTTTTTGGAGGACTTTAAAAAGACTTAACAGTAATATAACAAGACTATGTTTTAACATGACTTGTGAAAATCCATGGTTAAACACTTAATAGAGTCCATATGATAGAGCATTTGGTTTATTGTTTGTTATTTTTTACTCTGTGTCACTAAGCTAGACTGGCCAATTCTCAGAAAGCATGATTGATCATTGCTTAGTAAAAATACTCTTGGAGCTACTTCCCGCTTTTAGTCTCACTTTCTGCTTCTTTCCATCACAGGCTTCTCTAATGTTGTGTTGTCTCAATGACTGAATTTGTCTTCCTTAGCTTTGATCTTTGATATACACCCTCGGGTATAACTTTCATTTATTCATTTAGTATTATAAATAAACAAAAGCTACAATATGATTAAAAGTTTGACCTTCTGGGCAACCATTGTCAGATCTCTGGTCTGCAACTCCCTTGATAAATGGCCCAGATGGACATAGAGTACACATCCCCTCAAGGAGTGATCTAAATCCTTTTGCATTTAAAAACCCATTTTATTGCAAAAATAAATCACAAGTACAGAAAAAGCATACAAAGCCAAAATTTAGGCTTATAAATTTTCATAAATTGAACACAATTATTGACTCATATGAAGATACTAGAATATAGTCAGCACTCTTGAAGGTCCCTTTCCATCCTCTCTCTAGCCCTCTCAATCATTTTTTCAAAGATAACCAATAGCTTGGATTTTATGATAGTCATCTGTCTGATCTTCTTTATGGTATTGTTACATAATTAGATATGTAACAATTAAATATTAAAATTAATTTTCTCAGTTTTTAAAACTTTAAAAGAAACATATAGTATGTTTTTTTTTTTTTAATTTAGCTTCTTTCAGTATTTTGTGTGGCATTTATTCTTGTTTTATAGAGTTTGTTGAGTACTTATCTATTGCAGATATTTCATAATTTGAATGTTCATTCTACTTTGTTGGATATTTAAATTGTTTGCTAGTATTGACTAAAATGAAAATCACTGCTCCAAGCACATTTATATATGTTTGTTCATGCGATTACACATTTTTAAAAATATATTCCTAGATGTGAATTTGCCAGATCGTAGGGTAAAAACATATTAAATTTTAGTAGATAATGATAAAAACTTTTCCAAAAGATTATATCAATTTACATTTTAAACAGCAATGTCCGAGATTTTCCATTACTCTATATCTTTTTCAATTCTTGCAATTTATTAACCTTTTAATTTTAGCTATTGCGGTGGGTGTATAAGAATATCTGTTTATTTTTAAATGGCATTTTCTTGATAATTAATAATATTGAACATCTTTTCATATATTTATTGACCATGTAAATTTTGCTTATTTTGTGAAATATTAGCTCAAGTATATTGTCTATACTCTATTGGATTCTTTGATTTTTTTCTTAGTGGTAGAATAATTACCTTATAAATTTTGGATATGAGCCCTTTAATAGTTATATATGTGCTGAATATCTCCTCCAGCTATGCGGTTTATGTTTTCACTTTCTTAAGGATGGCTTTTAATGATTATAAAGCTCCTAATCTTAAATTTATAGCTACATATAGATATATATGTTTATCGTGTTTTTGTTTTTTTTTAATTTTGTTATATAAGTTGAACTTGAGTAAATGTATCACATATGTAGTCAAGAGAGTTGTTACATGTTTGGTGTATAATATTTTGTACATAATAGTTGAACAATAATAACTGAACATGGAGCATGATGTCTCATGAAAACATTTCATTATTGATTGTTTTAGTTCTTATCACAAGTTGTGAGTACTTTGTCTTTTTATGCTAAAGAATGAGAGTGGCTTTAATATAGAATTAAATATTCAATTTTTAAAAATGCTACTACTGTTTATTCAAACTTTTGAATCCATAAAACTAAATAGTATCCCCAGATTATATGGTAGTTTGTTTAAAAATAGACACCACAGCTATTGGCAATTATTTATATGTAAAAGTGAAAAATTTTCTTCATATTCTACAAAAGATAAGCTGAACAAATGATGGACAGAAAGAAACTAGAAAATGAGTTAAATGTATCTCAGATTATAAGATAGATGTTTAAAAATAAAATATTACGATTTGATATAATGACTATCCAAAAAACTTCAATTATAAAGTTTTAGGCTTGTTAAAACAGTCTCACAGACTAATAATAAATGACATAAATTTTAATTTAAACACACACAAATAAAATTATCTATTTATATTTTATAGATATGATTTCCATTTAACATTTGACTTAAGGACAGAATAGCATCGTAAACAAAATTTAAAAATCAGAATTTGCATCTAGAAAAAAGCAAAGGAACAAAAGCCACATTAGTTCCTGGACAAATCTAAGCTCTTTCTAGATTGATGCTAAAAATGCCACTTCCCTCTGAAAGTTATAAACTTTGTGAGTTTCTGGAATATCTTTTAAAATTAGACTTATTATTGTCTGGATAGTTAAATCTGGGGAAATCTTCAGAATTATTCGTGATGTTTATGGATCACCTGAAAATTCCTGCAAATTGTTCTATCTGTATTTTGGGAGGATGGAGAAAGATGTATCCAAACCTTAATCACATTTTCACTTTAAGTATCTCAGATAAACATATATTGCTGAATCAAAGCTATGGCTTTTGTAACTTTGCAAGTTTTGTGTAGGTTACAGATACACCCCATATTTGTTAAGGTGATACTTGGATTTTGACTCCTTTATTGTTGAAGGAGTATTATTGAAGGAGTCCAGTACTGGTTGTTCTCTTGGGCTCTATGTGGAATATTAAAGTTTTATCTTCAGAGTATACAAAGAATCATTTAAATGTTTAATAGTTTAGAACCCACCTTTTTTTTTTCAGATTAATTTTAAAAATTACCCTAAATATGTCACCTTATAAAACTGGACTTTGAAGATTTTCATTTTCTTTATTTTTAAGGTAATTTTAGGGTTTATTGATAAATCTCTACCATATTCACTCCGCTATATTCATCTCCACTAGCCTTTGGTTTTAAAGTCAGTATGTTTTTTCTTCCTTGACAGAATCATCCATTTCATTTAATATAATCATTGTTGTTATAAAATTTTGTTTTAGGTGGAACAAAGTATATATTTATGTGCCAGTTTCGATGAAGAAGTTTACTTGATCTCCTATCCACATTTTAATGTAATTTCTCTTAGCTCAATTGGTCATAATAACCTTGATAAATGATAGAATTGTTTTTCTCCAAATATATTACAGTAAGTGAGTAGTTTGTGATATCACAATTTTTATACATTTTATAAGACTGGAAGGAATATCATTAGTTTTTTAGACCAGTATTGTTTAGAAGAACGTTCTGCTATATTGAAGTTGGCCATCACATGTAACTATTGAGCATTTGAAATGTGGCTAGTGCAACTAAGTTTTTAACCTTTTAAAATTAATTTAAACTTTAAAAAGTACAGGTGGCTAATAATACTACTTTGAACCATGCAGATCTAGAAGACTATCTGCCTAGACAAATTTCTGGAGCATTTCTTGTAAGAACCATGTTGATAAGTTGTCATTTTTCAAGTATAATGACAGTTTCTGAAAATCCCAGATTTTATACAACTTTTTCAAACTTTATCCTAATATTTCTTAAAATACCCTGCTTTTGATTTCTTTGACTATTACATTGATATCTACTTTCTTAATTAAAAATATAGATTATCTTAAACATTTATGTGAATTTATTATCTTAATTTTATTTGCTGCCTTATTTAAAAGAATTACTAAAAAGAATTCAGCAAAAAGTCTTCTTCACTAAAGATTTGGTGAAAATAATTCACTCAGTTTACTTCTATATTAGTCATCTTTTTTGCACAGTATTTAACAAGTAAAAAATAAAATAAAAATAAAATAAAGTAAATTTTCTTATTTTTTCCAAGTAAAAAATAAAATAAAAATAAGAAAAGAAGCTTGCTTTAGAATTTGAATGGCTACTATGGTATTTATAGGGTATTTGTTATTTGCTAAAATATTTCCCCAGTTTTGTATAGCATCTAGCCCATGATAGTTCACTGTCTTATTTTATTAACTCTTCCACTTTGTAAAAGTATAATTTTAAAAAATTTAATGACAAAATATCTTAAAAGTTGACTATTTGAGCTGTAAAGAGTTTTTTTTGTTTTTTTTCTTTTTTAACTTTTGAAATTTTGGTGCAAATAACACAAAAAAGATTATTAAAATACTCCAATAATTTTTTATAAATAAATATTATTTTCAATATTTTCTTATTGCTTATATTTTACTGTAGTTCCCTTTCAAAAATTGATAGGCACATAAATGTTATTTTTAATTTTAATTTCCTCTTTTATTGTTGGCTTGTATTGTAATCAATATTTTTTAGATTAAAGTTTTTTTACTCATTCTTCTCCTATATTCAAAGTTAAATTCAATGTCCTTGCTTGCTTTGTGAGTCTAAATAAAATAGTTTAATGAAGCAGTCCTAACTCTATCTTAAAAGCTTACTTCTACATTTCATCATAGTAGAGCATTCTATAAATTTTGTATGGAAAAAAAAAAGTTTTCTTTAACTAAGTCTCAAATCTCATTAACCTCATCATTCATCCTAGAATAACTCTATTTCCTTTGTTAGTGCTAAAGACCATATAGTCAGTCCATAATTATTAAATTGTTGGAGTCTTTAAAATATCCTCAGAAATGGTCAGTTTGGATCTTTGCAGGGTTAAAATTATTCTCAAACATGAATTTTGGGGAAAAGCAGAATATAGCTATTTACTTCATGGGAAATAGTGTTAAAAACAGCAAGAAAATAATACTGAGAAATAACATAGAGATGGAGTATGAATTACAAAGCATTACAGTATCACAGAGGCATGAGGATAAGGAACACAAATTTTCTTTGTAAATGTTGATATTCTCCAAGTTTTTGTTTTGTTTTCCATTGTTAATCATTTTTGCTGCTTCCAACAACTCATCCATATTCAGAAAGTTAATAATATTATCAGTTTATTAGTAAACTTTACTATCCATTTCAAATACTCTGAGGATATATCCCTAAGAGCCATGAACTATTTATGAAGCCACCAACCAACCAATCAAAAAATATTTTTTTCCTAATTTAAAAAACACCTTTCAATTTACAGATTTTACATATGTTAATTATTTAGTTCAGATTCTTGGAATAAGAGAAATCATAATTATTTTAGAGAAAAATAATTCAAAACTTGAAGGATATACATCTTAAGTCAGTCAATAAACTGAAAGATCTAGCAATTGAAAGTATTATTTCTCTTTCTATTCAATATGTCATGGGGCCTATCAGAGTTCAATGTTGACCCAATGGTAGAGGGAAAGGAGATGGATAACTACTGTGCAGACATGTAGTCAGCATTTTCCCTCTATTCTTCCTCAAATTACGGCAGTGAAGAATCACAAGTCATTGAGATTTAATAGTTTTATTAAACATATAGTTAGAAAGACAAAGAATGCCCCCAAAGAGGCACATGGTCTCACTGCTGTAACCAGCACAAAAAAAGAGAACCCAGAAGGGCAAAAAGGGCCCAGAAGTGGGATATTCTGCCTTATACTTGGGCTGTGATGAGTGGTTCCAAAGGCATTCCTAGGTGATTGGCAAGTGAGGTCATTTTGATTGACACCTGGCTGCTATATAACTTTGCCTAGTGCGCATGTGATTACCCAGAATGCAGTCTGTTTTAATTAGATTCATGAACTACCAGGCGTAAATATAGTATTATAATGACGCCTTCTGCGGAGGCGTCTATAAGCTAGATTAGGCCAGCTAAGACTATGACTCTCCTGTTCTTTGTCTCTGAGGATGCAGGAGAGATTCTCTAACTACCAATAAAGTGTTCTTGGGCGGTCTCTGGGTTGGCTCTTATTCTTTTGTTCCCCCTGTCACTCATGTCTGACTAGTTACCTAACAAATAGACCTTGATAAATCTTAGAATGTGGGTTTTCAAGTTTCTATGTTGTGTTAAGAAGTGAGCTATGTTTATGCTTAAGGCATATCATTCATTGAAACTAGAATACAAATTTTCAGCCTGTGATCTAGTTTGGAGCCCAATTTCAATGATAAATACTTATGCATGTATGGTTAACAGGAAAAAAGAAAGCGACAATTTTTATTAATCCTATTTCTCTTAAAGTAGTTTTGTTTTCAATATTTCTCTTTAATCCTGAGTGAGGTTTTTGTCCCCTCATTTTGCTTCATTTATTTCTCCTTTTGAAATACATTCTCAAGACATTAGTGAAATTTATATCTCAGAAACAAAATTATTAGAAGTCATTATGAGACAAACAACTAACAATATCACAGAATTAATTTCTCATGAAGACTTTCAGAATAAGATTTATTGAAATCGTGACTTTTTCTTCCTATTAAAGAGAATGTATCATGATTAAATTATTTAACAAGTAAGTACATTTTCAAAAACTGTTCTAGGATTTTTTTTTTTAAGGGGTAGAACTTTTTAATAGCACTTAGAGAACTTAATAGAGTTCCCCATAACTTTACATCAACATTCTTTTTGTTGTTACAGGCAACAATCAATGATATGTTAGCAGCTAATCTCGTAACACCAAAGATTTGACATCGACCTCTGACAGCATATTTTAGCTTCCATTTATTTAATAAGACATCAGCTAACAAAGACCAGAAGGGACAGTTTACCCCTCCCACCCCTCTTTGGTGTGTTACAGCAAAAGAAAATTGATTTAAGTGACAAAGTCTCAAATACCACTGTTATTTTCATGAAATATTTAATGAATTCTGAATCTTCACAGAGAATCATACTCACACAATGTCTAATTCTAAATAGCATCCTAACCATAAAAATGTGACTCCTCTGTCAGCACAACGCAGACCTCCTATGGAAGATTTTAAAAGAACCATGCATAGAGCTGCAAATATTTCATTTTAACTTCCATACCATCCCATGCTGTGATGTTTTCCTTGTTCCTTATGTGCAGGTCAGTCTGCATATTTCCCACAGAATTCCCACTGAGGACCTTTGACATGTGCATGAAGTTATAAAAACATTTGGTTGAGCCAGGCTATGGAATATGGAGATACATTCCAAAACTTATCCAGTAAAATCCTATGAAAATAGTTACAAAGAAAAGCTAATTATCTAAGTGAGAAGTTTCCTTTATTCAATTTCTCTATTAAAACTTTTGAAATGCTATTTCCATAAATAACAGTGGAGATTCCAGTCAGTAACTTAAAATAAAAATACACATATTTAAACATATTTTTTTTTGGCCTATGTTGGTGGCCTGAAGATGATAACAGAGGAACGACAGTGGTATATATATTTTTTGTTTGGGGTAATTTTTAATATTTTAATATTTTAAAACAAGGATAGTTCTATATTATCCAAATATGCAATCAAGAGCACTCTTCTTACTTTTTAAAATGTGCCCTTGAAGTAAGTGAGATTTAATGTGAACAAAAGCTAAAGTGGCAGCAGTCGTTGAGTTGGTGTTAATTATATAGCTATATGTTTCATAATATTAAAACCAGCATTTTCTGTAAATGAAGATAATTAATTAATTGAAACAAGGTAAGCCAATGCCACGGTTGCAATACATGAATATACAAGAATATATAAAATATATTACAATCAGAAGGCACACAAGAGTTATTTAGGAATCTTAGTTCCTGGACTGGAAGTAATATATTTGGATTACAAGTGATCCATATTCAGTTTCTTCTCTTTAACAAAAACATTATTTGTAAACCATGTTAGTAATCTAAGTC
Organism: Pteropus medius; assembly: GCF_902729225.1. Classification (NCBI taxonomy): domain Eukaryota; kingdom Metazoa; phylum Chordata; class Mammalia; order Chiroptera; family Pteropodidae; genus Pteropus; species Pteropus medius. The sequence goes on along the minus strand of NW_024354500.1, from coordinate 4,436,374 downwards.
ATCTAATTTTATGCTGAATCTAAATTATACTTTAAAAATAATCTTTTCTAAAATTCACAAATAATCAGTTTAAATTCACAGATATTTGCAAAGAGAGTGCAGAATTCTTACATACCCAACACCCAGAGTTCCTTATAGTCTACATTTTACATTAAGATGCTAATTATGTTACAATTAATTAGCAGATATTGATACAGTATTGTTAACTAGTCTATACTCTATTCTGATACAAATGCTATCTTTAGTGAAGAAAATCTGTAGGGCCTATGGAGAATGGAGAAAGCTGTAGTATTACAGACCAGAGCTTTCATTAGCATTCTGTTACTACTATATTTTGTGTCTTTTTTTTACTTTCTGGCCTCAGATTTCCCATTTGTAACACTGAAAGATTAAATATTATAAACTCCAATTTGTTTCCTCACTCTGAATTACCTGATTATATTGCTTACAATAAAAAACACATTTAATAGTATACTTCATAAGCTATAAGTACAATAGACAAAATTTTGCTTGTTTTTCAAAAATAAGAGTATTAGAAAAGACCTCTATTCCCACTGGCCCCTGGGAAAAAAATTACTGCGCTGTAGCTTTTTGTCAACCCATTTAACTTTAATTAAATTATCTTATTCAGCAAATGCTTATTTTATGCCAGGTACATCAAAGCACCATGGATGAAACTTTTAATAAAATAGGCAAGAACCCCTGCCCCCATGAAACTTAAAAATAGTTTAGAATTACACCCAATAATTCTAAATAAGGTCATATCTGTATCATGTTACATGTTTAGAATTTGAAGAAAACAATTAAAATTAACACATTTCAGTGAAGAAGAAGGTGATTATTTCATGCTGTAAATAATGAATCTATGGTAAAATATGATGAATAAAATCTAAAAACAAAAATAATTCCCCCTCTTTCACATACATAAGGAAGAGGAAAAAAATAACAATTTGGCCAGATTGTTTCTGTTTAAGCCAGTTGTATAGGTGTAGTTATCAACAGGACTCATTTTCACTGTTAAAACTGTCTTTTCATATTGTTAGGTAGCTAGTCAGACATGAGCAACAGGAGAACAAAGGAACAGAGCTCCAAAAGAGAGACCACCCAAAGAACACTTTATTGGTAGTTAGAGAATCCTTCCTGCATCCCCAGAGACAAAGGTCAAGAGGGCCATAATTTACAGCTTGTTTAATCCAGCCACCAACGCCTGTGCAGAAGGTACTACCCTAACCTGCCACAACCTCAGCCTCAATATACTGTTACTATAATACCAGGCTTATGCTCAGAAATTCATGACTATAATTATAACAGACTGAATTCTGGGTAAGCACATGCGCAGTAGGCAAAATGTTATATAGCAGCCAAATGTCAATCGAAATAACGTCTGATGCCAATCACCTAGGAATGCTTTTGTAACCACCCATTTCAGCCCTAATATAATACAGACCTTACCACTTCTGGGGAGTTATAGTTCTCTTCATTGAAACCCTGTTCCTCCCTTGGAGCATGCTCTGTCTTTCTAAATATACTTTTAATAAATCTTTTCTAAATCTCACTGACCTGTGATTCTTCATTGCGTCAGTGAGGAAGAACGGAGGAAAAATGTTAATTACATTTCTGTGTCATTATCCACCCTCATGCTGCTGGGGCAACAATGAAGTTCAAATCACCCCCAAACAGTAACAATATTTTTAACCTACCCAGAATTTAGCCAAAATATAGGAAGGAATTAGACATAAAAATATCTTGTACTTCACAGTAGGGAATTTTTACTGCATGTAATAATTGTGGGTCACTGGATAATCACAAGCAAATAAGTGCTTGTGATACTTCAGTGATACATAATTCACTTATTAGAGTAATATTTTTCACTATTAAAATTTTTTAAATGACTTTAGAAAACTTGCAATATATTAAAAGATACAAGGAAGAGAATCACACAAATCACACAAATTCTATCATTCACATAGTATTTTGTTGTGTATCTTAACTGTTGCTTAGATTTTATTTTGTTCTATACACACATATACAGACACTACCATTTGGCCCAGGATAGGTGTGGGCAAATATTAGAAATAGCAAGACAAGAAAAGTGCTATTGTAATAATTTTGATTTTAAAAAATAAGAAATCGGAGTAAGCAATAGCAATAAAAATGAAAAAAAAAAAGTTCCAGAGATATTATTAAGTAGGACACATAGATAGGCCTTAAGAGGCCTATTTCATATGAAAGCTGAAGGAAAGGGAGAAATCCAGAAAAACTCCCATGTTTCAGGGTTGGGTGGTTTAGTATCCTCTGGGAGGAAATGATGAAAACTGCTACATTAAAAAAAAAGTGTACATTGATTAATTTATTAATTCAAATTGAACCAAGTAGTGATGCATTGTTTGTGATGTAACATCATCTTTCCCTTTAAATATTTTAGCGTACCAATCCTGTGGCCTGTGGTTATTGATTGGCACAAATCATGCATACTAAAGTCATATTTTATGGAAATTTATTGTTTTAAAATTACTTTTAAATATGCTTTTAAACTTTTATTTAGAAACTGGATACAGCCCACTTTTAAATAAAATTTATATTAAAAAACTAACAAATCATGTTTTAATTTAAGACAATTCAAAAGGTCATAAAGTGTTTTTTTACACTTTCTCAAAACTTAATCATCAAAATTTTCTCTTAGTTGCATTGACATACATCTATAACTTAAAAAGAAAAATTGTTGGAGTAGCACTACCACCTTCAATACTATAATCTTTTTGGTTTTCTATATAGGATAATTATAAATGATAATAGATCGGGGCCAGTTCACTCAGTTCATTCAGTGCACAATAATGTATGGTGAAGTGAGTAGATAGAAACTTCCTAAGCTTCCTAAGCTAATTGGCTTCCTTATGTCTTGCCTTTCAAAGGGGAGACCTAGCGATGAGTAAGCTCAGCCCCTGTCTGTGTTAAAGAGTTTGTCAATACTCATGAGAGAGTAGCAGGCTTCTCTGTTGCTCAGTTCACCTGTCCAGTGTTCTTTCATAAGTAATGATCTCCCTATAAAGATTGATGAAACATTTTCTAGATGAAAAATGAATCATATGTCATGCCTCTTTGCAAAATACCACTATCCTTCACATCTACCTGTAGCACTTTGTGTGAGTTTGAAAGCCTCACGTAGGTAACCTGTATGCTTAATTTCCAGGTGGTCTGATAATGCCAGAAGAGCTGAGAGAAGAAGAATACCTAGGACAGAGACCAGAGCAATCCATTCACTTACTGTTGCCTTTATTTGTTTCATTCAGTATTCCTCTCACTTTAACTTCTGTCTTTTTCCTGTTTCCTTTGCTTATTCTGTTTCCATTGAACTTCTACCTAATTCCAAAGGTATCCAAAATTTGTCTTTCATAGCATGCTCCTTATATAATAGTTTGTTAAAATTAAGAGAAAGTAGTAGTATGTGTGATGCCTTTCTATGTTATCAAAAAGAACAAATATACATGTATAAACTCACTCTTATTTTTCTTCCTGTAAGAGAAATATAGTTGAATAATATGCCTCCTGACCCAAATGAGAAATCCTTTTTATGAATAATGACCTATATTTGCCCTTCCTTGGAACTTAAACATGGGAGACACACATAGAACTGTTCTGAAAATTTTTATCCTTTACTTAAAACATTGAGGAAGGTGCAATTGTTCTGAAGATTGGAATCCTAAACTTTCAAGATTTAATAAATTTCTTTGGCTTATTAAACTCTAACAAATATAAATAATGATTATGAACTAGTAGTTGTCTATCAGATACTACCAGTATTCTTTCTCTTTCACTAATATATTTTTCTGACAATATACTTTTTTCTAGGTAATCTACATTATGACATATTATAGTCAAATAAGATTTGAGAACATTTTTTAATGTCAGGAAGATGCTAATAGTCATACAAGTATTCATTCAATAGTAAAAATATATATATTCATTAATCAACCAATATATGAGGTATATTGCACCAGACTACTCTAGATGATAAAATTTATAAATCTTATTTGGGTTCCAAGGAGTTTATGAGTTAATTAAGAAAAAAATTATAAAATAATTATGAACTAAAGCCGATTTGTATTAAAAATGAGGTTCAAGAAAGTCAGAAAATTGACTTATAGTTAAGAGATATTAAGTTTGTCAAAGGACAGAACATGTGAGTCAGATCTATGAGAAAATGTAGAAACTCAAGAGAGGAGTGGCCAAGAGAAGAGGAATATTATGAGCAATGTCAAATAGATGGAAACATTTGCTCAGCAACCAAAAAACCCTTGGCAGGAGAAATATCTAGGTGTATTGGTGGTGAATTTTGGTGGTGACATGTGTATTAAAGGTCCTGAAATTTCAAAATCACATGTCTCTATATAGTTCAGTAAGCAATGAGGAACAAATAAATGCTTCTAAATCTGAAAGTGAGTATCATTTTTTTTTTAAAAAAAAACACCATGACATTAGGTACTGTTTTTAATTTAGAAATTGGTGATTATATATCACAGGGGATAATACAAGTGAATTAACATCTCGTCTTTCATATTAGAGAAACAATAGATACTGCCTTGAATAGATAAAACAAGAAAATAGAAATATTCATGATATTTAGAACTATGGAGGCAAAAAACAGAAGGACAGAAAAACATAAACAGGTCATCTCAGGGAAATGAGACTGGAGGTAGTAAAATATGGGACTAGATTGTCACTTCATAAATTCTGACCTTAAGGAAGGTAATAAAGATATGAATGACTTTCAAATATATATCTCCAGAATATTTCCATTGAATTACAGACTCACATATCCAACTGCTATAAGAATATAAGCTTTAATGTCTCTTAATCCCATTAAAATATAAATTCTTTGAAACTGGGGACATTGACTGTCTTGTTTACCAATTCGTGTCTACTGCTTGCCCATAATAGTACCTGTCCCATAACAAGCGCTGAATAACTATTTTGCCAATAAACAGTCTTCTCAAATTTAACGTATCCATAAACAAACTTATTATTTCCCTCACTGCAGGTGGTTTCCATTAGTCTTGAAATTTTGGTCCCACAAATCTCTCATTAGCATATAGAAAGTGGCCAATGATGTTTTAATAATAATTTAATGAAAGAAAAACACGTCTTAAGTTCACCTTTCGACTAAAATATTTTATTTTAAAAGTTAAGTTTCTTTTTCAAAAAAATGCTCAAATATACTCCAGGTTTAATACCAGTTTGTGTTTTTGTTTTATGTATTTATGTATTTGTTTATTTATTTAGTTAGTTATGTCTTGGGAGACTTATTGATTGCTATCAATAGCATCTCCCTCAATAACTATGATTACTTGTTTCATGACTTACTTTACTGAATGGAGGATGAAAAAGAGAAGAGTAAAATGTGGTGCACTTAAAAATTATTTTCTAGCACAAGATCCTCTAAAGAATTCTGGTGATAGAATCATTATTTTCTGCTGGGGGAAAAAAACAACACAGTTTCCACAGTTTTCTACAGTTAGGAAAAGTTGACAAAGCCCCTAATCCTAAGGGTGGGTATGTGGCAAAAATCACATTAAAACATTTTTTAACCTGACACTGGAGAGGATCATGATAATCTCTGGAATATAATCAGATGTTTGCAAGGATTTTAAAGAGCAAGAGCAGGAGGGAGGGAGCGGGGAAGATCCAGTGAGCATGCAGAAACATAGAAATAAAGGATAAAGTGGATGTGGATGATATTATTTCATTGATGGATCAAGCATTCTTTGAAGATCTACTCCTTTTAGTTTTAAGAACTATAATATTCTTGTTTGGGCTAAAGCAAATTATCTGAGTTGGCTTTTCTGTAATTAGAGTCATTCCAAATGTTCTCGCATTGATTCCTGTCTTAGTTGAAAGCTATTTATTATTTTATATATAAATGTAAAAATGAATAAACCAGATCTTAAACTATTAAAAAGTCTAGACTAAGAGGCAGAAATATAGGCAGATAATTAAAACTTGATATAGACATATAATGAGAGAAATGCGCATATTCGAGACCTAACATTATGAGAAAGCCACCTGAACTTAATTTTAATGGATAAAGAGCAATTATTTAGGTGGCAGTATAAAGAAAGGACAACATTCTAGGCAAAAGTGATAGCAGAAGCAAAATCATGACCAGAATAAACGACAAGAAGTGTGTTTAGCTTCACTGTTGCTTGTGTGTAAACCATTTTCTCTGTGAAGTTTTCTGCAGTTACTTTGATTTCATGCCACTCCTCTTGTCTACCACAAGCATCTTCTACTTTTCTCTATAATAATTTTTGCTTCATGAATCTGCTTTCCCTATAAACAATAAACTCTTTGAAAACAGCAAAGTATGAACTAAAAATTAGAAATTAATATACACACAGATCTAATTCCATCAGTCTAAATATTTAATTTCTTCCTCGCTCATGCTTATTGGTTTATGAAATATTTGAAGAATGACTAAATAGGTGATCAATAAATCTCTTACTAGGAAAATTAATAATCAGTGAGGAGAAATTCAATATATAATGTTTTTGACTTATTCAGTTATCAAGATGCTATTGTTCCTGAAGATTATTTAGAAGACCCTGAAATGATTATAAAATGCTTTTTATAATTCAGGCAAAACCTCCCTTGACTTTGACTTTGATTTGATTATCTTTAATAAATGTTTTAAGCAAGGAAATGTGATTGCTTTGGAATGAAATAAAAAGCCAGAATGCTTTCAATTCTTAACATGATATAGCTACAATTTATGGAGAAAATATCAATAATTTATATGCTTCTACTAACTTAGTTTCAGAACAACATAGCACACTCAAGAACGTATTTTTACCTTGTTTTAACTCACTTTTCCACTTAGAATTCATCGCAGGAGTCATAAATATGAGCTCTCCGAAACACTCAAAATTGTATTATGAGATAAAACCGATGTTCTAACAGTGTCTTTTAAGAAAATAAAATATTGCATTGATAACCCATGATATGTCTATAATACAACTATAGGAATGGCTGGCACTTAGGAAAATATTGAAATAGGTGAAAAGACTACTTAGATTCATCTTTTCATATGATTTATAGCTCTGCTTGAGGAGCTCCATCCCTATTGCCTTACTGTGACCAGTTTATCCATGTTTCAAGGTCTCTGTGCCCTTAACATGGGCAGAATACAGTGTTCTCAAGATAGGCCTCTCTTTCTTCCCTTATCTACCAGATATTATAGTATCTGTAAAACCATTCTCTTCAAATCCTGTGATTGTTGGTGCCAAGGGGAACAATAGAAGGCACACATTTAATCAGGAAGAGAATGATATGTGTTAAATGTATAGCTAGCTAAATACATTATGTCTCTTAGATAACACAATCCTTTGGTTCATTTAAAATATAAAATCTTCTCAATAAGTACCCTAAGCAGCAGTCCTCAACCTTTTTGGCACAAGGAACTGGTGCTTCTATGAGAATCTAATGCCTGATGATCTGAAGTGGAGTTGAGGTGGTGATGCTAGCGCTGGGGAGTGGCTGCAAATACAGATGTTGCTTCCCTCCACCGCCCTCACCTCCCAATGCTCACATCTGGTCTGTGGCCCAAAGGTTGGGGACCCCTGCTCTAAGATATGACATTAATGGTAAAGAATTTCAATATAAGGGCAAACTGTCAGAATAATATAGAGTAGATATTTTTAGGTACATCTTTGGTGCCATTCAAATCATATGAGTAAAATGACTTATTCTGTTTTCGGGTGAAGACAGGTCTATTATGAGGTCAAAATTAAGCAGTGGAAGAGTAAACATGAAAAATATTAGCTAGATAATTCATACATCAAAATAAAGATTGTGTTTTGGAAATAGATTTTAACTCATCTTTTTTGGGCAACTGGTTATTTTTTATAAATAGTAATATTTTTTAATATACTCTTTGTTCATATCAACTATTACAGTAAAACACAAAGAAAATAATAATGACTTGGTTCCCAACAAAATACGTACCTGTATAGATGAAATCTAAACTACGTTTGACTAAGGTTGAGTCATGGGAGGAAATAGTTTGGGAAGTAGTTGACATTTAGAACTAATTGTCTATAACCTTGAATCTATACTTTGAGTCTTAGAAAGTGAAATATTAAAAATAAATCTTGCTAGTCAATGCCAGGTTATATTTCTTCGTGTTGGCTATGATTATTTTTTACCATCAATTTATATCATCCTTGCTGAAATTTTAACAAGAATTTTGACTGCAAAGAAGCTCCAGAGCAGCTAGTCAACAATTCTTAAAATCATTACTTGTATACTTCAAGGCAGTTAGTAAATCACTTCTCATACTTCTTTAAAATCACACATTTAAAATAATGCTATTGCTTCTTTGAAATTCCAATTTTCTAAACACTTAATCTTATTTATATCTTTTGGTTTATCTACAAATTCTCCAGATGTTAGTTGTCCAAAGTTTGACACACTGTTTTAGCTTGAAATTGGTAGATATAAAATATGGATGATATTTTATCTTATAATTTTTATCAGAATATTCTTGCTTTTTTTAGTACATTTCAGTATTATGTATTCAAGTCTCAATACAATTATGTATTCTGTATTAAATAATGTTACTGAGCTGAATTATGTTCAATTCATGTTTCTTGTGATATTTAGGTTCTTTACTGCTACAATCATGCCTAATTAGTCGTTCTCTATCTTGTACGTTTTTTCCTATAGTAGTTCCTGCTTTATAACTGACCTCAGAATTTTCATTATTTCTGACTACCTTTGCGACTTGTCAAGGTCAATTAGAATTATAATCTTCTCCTCTAAAGGGCTAGCCAACCCACATATTTACTCTTCTAGGTCACTAATCAAATATATAAAACTTTACTCAGTTTAGAACCTATGAAATACTCCTTACTACTTCTGTACTGTAGGTATTAATAATACCATATTAACTGGAAATGTGTCTGTGTAGTAGTGAAATAGGTGAAGAACGTCAAGGTTATAACTCTAATTACACCTATCGATTGTCTTTCTTATACTTTAAAATCACAGACCATACTACTGACCTTTGTCACAAGTGATGCACAGACACGCATGTTCAACATTTAAAAGGTATATTGGATGTCAAAGAACATTAAACATTGTATTTAAAGAATAAAACTTATTATAGGAAGTTGGTATACCTACCAGTGTCAAGAAATGGACTAAATATTAAGGCAAAATGTAGACAACCAAGACCAATAATTCATGTTAATTATTAGCAGCTAATCCTGACTAAGTGAACTGTGATAAAAAAAAAATAAAAAAATGAAAAAATGGGCTGAATAGTTAAAAGGAAAAAGATGATGCAATAATTTATTCATTTTATCAACTTTATGATTTTCACCATATATAAAGAGTGATCTTTATAAAGCTACATTATATTTTTATATAGAAACTTTTAAGATGATAAAGTAATTTTACAAACCATGGGTTTTTTGAAAACAGAAATAATGAGTATTATTAGAAGCACTCTTTTTCTCCTTGTGAGAACTCTGAATAGAATAGAGTTGAAATACAAAGTCTAACTAGAAGATTTTCTACAAAGATCATTCATACTTCTATGTTGAGTTGTCATTTCCCTTGACATATAAGACTTGCTCGTAAAGGAATAAACTTGTCTTCTAGGTCAACACACTTTAGGGATGGTCTACTTATGGATGACACTACTTTTTAGTCTCCTTTGCTGGGTCTTCTCCATCTTCCTGGACTTTTAAAGTTGGAGAAGTTCAGAGCTTGGCTTGTGGGTCTCTTCTATTTTCCATCAACTTTCATTTGCATAAACATCCAATCTCATGGGTTTATATTATATCTATATATATCTCTATATTTTTCTTTCTATATCTCTATATATCTCTCCATATGCCTGTGTGTGTATGTATATATGTACGTTTGGATGGATGCTTGTGTGTATGTATGTATGTATGTATGTATGTATACATGTATGTATGTATGTATGTATGTATGTATGTATGTATCTATCTATCTATCTATCTATCTATCTATCTATCTATCATCTATCTCTCTATAGAAATAATATCCAACATTTCCAGGTTAAATCTTTAATTCCTCTCTATCCACAAATCCTATTATTCACTAAATTCCACTCAACCCACAATGACCTCCTTGTGTAATTCTTCAAATACTCAGGAGAATGTGTACCTTAGGACATTTGCACTTGTTTTTATCTGAGACTCTGTTACCCCAAATATTTACATGCTTACTCCTTCTTCTTTTTCAATACTTCACTCAAATGTCATATAAAGAGATCTCCCCTGACCTCCCAATTTAAAATTCCACATTCTCCACCACTGTCTAATCAGAATTCCCTGTCCCCCTTACCTATATATTTTCTCTTTAACAATATTAATATCTAAAATAACACCTATCTTTTCTTAATTATTTGACTCCCTTCACTAAAACAAAGTGTAGAACGTTTTCCTCAGTTTGGCTTACTATTGGTTTTCTAATGCTTGGGATGGTGCTTTGCAAATTATGACATTTCAGTAAATATCGACTACAAAACAGGTTACAAAGTAGTTAAAATGCATGCTCTTAAGTCAAACTGCCTGTGACCAGAAGCCCAGCTTCATAATTTTATAATTGTATAACTTTGAACAAGTCATTAACTCCACTGTGTTTTGGATTCTTTATCCTTATATGGACTCATGATAGCTGCTATTGGTATTAGTTTCTTAGGGCTGCTGTAACAAATTACCACAAACTGGGTGGCTTAAAACAATAGAAATTTATTTTCTCACAATTCAGAAGGCTATCCTCCCTCTCTAGTCTCTGGGGAAGAATTAATTCCATACCTCTTTCATAATTTTTGGTGTTCATTATCAATCTTTAGCATTTCTTTGTCTTATAGTCACATCACTCTAATTTTTTGCCTCCATTGTCAGATGGGCTTCTTACCTGTATCTCTTTGTGTTTCGATTTCTCCCTCTTTTTACAAGGATATCAGTCATTAGGAACCAGAGTTAGGGTCTACTCAGCCTAACCTCATCTGACCTCATCCTAACCTCATGATATCTGCATAGACCTTATTTCCAAATGAGGTCACATTTAGATCATCATAATAAAAATGATAATGATTTAAAAAAACTAAAATAGGTATCTCGTACTACATACTCTATGCTATTCACTATTCTGTAATTTACATGAGTTAAGTCCTTTGAATATCACAATTCAATTGCTTAATACTATTGTTTTCTCTTGATTACTAACTAAAAATGGAGACACAGAGAAGATGACTAAATCACCTGAGTCCACACAGTTAATAATTGGTAGAGCCAGGAGTAGAGCCCAGGAAGTCTGGTGCTGGAGCTTTGGCTCTTATTCACAATCTTACACTGCCTCTCACTAATATAAACTCCCTTTGTTATCTACATTTCTCCCTAAACTGAGAATTCCTTCAGGGCCAAGTGCCTGCTTTCTTGCTCATCACTGTGCGTCCAGGGTCTAGCATACTTCCTGGCATCAAACAGGTCCTTTAATTTGTTTAACAAATGACTGGCTATGCTGCCAATAGAGTGGGAGTCGATACACTTTATGCTTAAAAATACATATTAAGCAGAAATTTTGATCCTGATTTCTCCCTAAATTAGAAAAACATAAGCTTGAAAACAGTGGTTCTTATCTGATTATTATGTGGATGTATTACCAATTGATGAACTATGAAAATCATTGAAGACATCTTATAATCAATAATCCACTTAGTAACTATGTGAAATATTTCTCAAATTGCTTAAATCTTTTTAGGTGATTTTCAAATAGAAAAATATAGAATAAGCATTTGTTACATTCTATAAGCAAAATTATCATTCATTATGTCATCCTGTACCTTCTCTTACATCTAAAATAATAAATACACACAAATTATTCTCAGATTAAGGACATTTCAAATCATTTCAGCATTACCACTAAATATTAAGTAAATTGCTTGTTAAAAATATTAGAGTGATAATCGATAAAATTAGTATTATAAGTAATAGTTAAATATTATATATGTATATGCATACCAGTGTATTTACGCATATATTTTATATCCACAAAACATACAAAAATACTCAAGATTTAAAAATACTCAAGATCTATATATACATACAGATAGAAAGCGAATAAATAAATATGTCATTATTTTCAGATAATATGGTTATAAATGTATAGAAAAAAAGAAAATTGAATAAAATAAAGAGCTGAGAAACAGACCCTTCCATATATGAGAATTGATATATGACAGAATAAAAAGAACTCAGAAAAAGGATGAATTTTTTGACCATTATGTTAGCAAAATTTAGTTATCATATAAAAAAATAGATCTATTGCCATGTATTAAAATGAATTATATATACATGAAATAATTAAATGTTGAAAGAAACTTTAAAATATTAAGGGAAGATGTAAGAATTTAGATTTTAAAATATAAGAATAGCGATACATTTCTAAAACAAAATATGAAAACACAAACAGTTAGAAATAAGTTTGACTTATTTAACTACATTAAAATTTTTAAAAATTCCATACAATTAAAGAAACCATGAATAAAGTTAAACTAACATGCCAAGGAATGCATAGAAGAGTTTACAACACATGTAAAAGGCAAAAGTATAGTACCTAGATACATTATTAAATCTTTAATTTATTTATCATTTTATAACTTAAATATTAAGTCCCTGTTTTATATTAGTCTCTTTTATAGACTCGGGAAATATTGATGAACAAAGGAAAAAGAGTTCTCAGCTTTGGGGGGAGTTTACATTTTAACAAAGAAAGACTAGAGATAATAAGTAAAATGTTATGTGTAAAAAATGTAATAAGAATTAGGAGTATGGAGACTGGAAGATGAATTGCAATTTCATTTCTAATGGTTAGAGCATGCCTCATAGAGAACTTTATATCTGTGTGAAGACTTACAGAATTATGGAGTTGGTTTTTCACTTTTTAGGCAGACAGAAGAGATGTTCCAAAAGCTCTAATGTTGGAACTTGTCAGTGTATTTAAGGTAAAGAAAAATGCTGGTGTGTCTGAATGGAAGGAGGTAAATAGTACTTGAGAATGTCGGACTGTGGAGCCTTGTAAGTCATTGTTAGGACAAAAGTTTTAGGCTGAGTTCATCAGAAGCCTTTGCAGGGATTTGCTCAGTGTGGTCATAAGGTAAGAGTTCTGTTTTAAAAAGAACACAATTTCAAATCAATACAAATTACAAACGACACAATCTCAGAGTGGGCAAAGGATATAAATAATTCACAAACTAGAAAATCACTTTAATTTGTAAACATATGAAATATGGTTAAACACATGGTAATCTGACTCCTACAAATTAAAAATGAATGAAATATTATTCCATAGTTATACAACTGACAAAAAATATGAAGCCTGACAACACCACATTTGTGGCCATGGGCTCTCTTGTATTATTGTGGGAGTAAAAACTGATATACATATTTTGGGAGAATAATGTGACAACAAGTAATTAAAGAGGAATATATGTATACTGATGAACAACTCTCTTATATTTTCTGGTTATATATGCTGGATGCTATCTAAATACTATCATTCTTTGACAGTTTTGTCAATATAATAGACAAAAAATAAAATCATTGCTTAATTTCCATATCCTTAATTATTAGTGAAACTGAGCAATTTTACTAGCTGGTCTCCAGTACATTACCTTTGCTTTTTGTAAAGATCATGCTGTCTTTTTTTATGGAAATTAGAGGTGCTTTTTATATGTTGAGATAAATTAATATATCTGCAGAATATATTAAAAAGGTTAATATCTTGACATAAAAAAATTATTGCCAAGGCCAATATCAAAAAGCTTTTTCCTTATGTTCCATGATTATTATGGTTTCAAGTCTTACATTTAAGTATTTAATTCATTTTGAGTTAATTTTTATGAATGGTGTAAGATAAGAGTCTAATTTTATCCAGTTCCCCCAACATCGTTTATTAAAGAGATTATCATTTCTCCATTGGATATTCTTGTACCCTTGTCAAAAATTAACCATATATGCAAATGTTTATTTCTGGACATTCTATTCTATTCCATTGGTCTGGCTGTTGTCATGCCATACCGTTTTGATTACCACAGCTTAGTAATATAGTTTAAAGCAAAAGTATAATGTCCCCAAGTCTGTTTTTTAAGATATCTTTGGCTATTCAGTGTCTTTTGTGGTTCCATATGTATTTTAGAATAGCTCTGCTTCTTTTATTTCTGTGGAAAATGCCATTGATATTTTGATAGGGATTGCATTGAGGCTGTGTATTGGTTTGGATAATATGGACGTTTTAATAATATTAATTTTCCAATTCATGAATATGAGATATCTTCCTATTTGTAGTTAAGGTTTTGTTGATTTTGTTCATTTCTTCAAAAAAGCAACTCAGCTTTGTTGATTTTTTCTTATTTTTTTTTTATTCTCTATTTCTGCTCCAACCTTTATTATTTCCTTCCTTTTATTAACTTTGGCTTTAGTTTCTTTTTCTTTTTCTAGTTTCTTGGTGTGTAAAATCAGGTTGTTTGTTGGAGATCTTTTTTTTTTTCATGAACTTCCAGCTTAGTGTTACTTTTGCTGCATTTTATTCCATAAGTTTTAGTAAGTTATGTTTTCATTTTTGTTTGCCTCAAGATATTTTTAAATTTTTCTTTTTGACGCTTTCCAGTCCAGATGACGGGTTAGGTAAAAGCAGGATTCACCTCTTTCCATGACTACATTAAAATTACAACCATATTATAAAACAAACAACTTGTTGAATCACATAAAGCCTGGCTGATCATAACACACATCTGATGACATAAAGAAAAATCTACATGGAATCCTGTAGGAGGGTCAGAGATACAGGAGGGCCAGTCTTGCACCACACATGGCGGTTGAGTAGCAGGCCAGAGAGTGCAGCTGCAGAGACCTCCCCTGAAAAAACAAAGGCCATAGGCCTATACAGGAAACCCACTCCCCTACCCGCCCAGGGTTCCAGTCCCAGGAAGAGCAGTTCCCACAAAATCTGACTGTAAAAAACAGTGGAGATTGGCCATTTAGGTGAGATGGAAGGAACCTGAAAACCCAGACATCCCCTTAAAGGACTTGTGCACAGACTCACTAGCTTGTAGACACTTACCTTGGGCTCCGGCGGTGGGTCAGCAGCTCGGGAGGTGCAAGAGACATACAAGGAAAGACTGAGTTGCGTGGCACCAGGGCAAGGGCTGGAAGGACAGCTGCCATTGCTCCTTTTTTGGGTTCCACCCCAGGACAGTCTGTAGGTGGGTGCTATTTTGCTTGTTTTGAACCCTCCTCCCACACGGCCAATTCTGAAGCTGCACTGGCCAAGTGAGATCGGGCTGCTCCACCCCATGTCTCCCTGAAGCCCTACCCCAGTCAGGCCACAAATTACCCACAGTGGCCTGTTGCCAGGCAGCCAACCCTACCATGCAGATTCCCTGGATTGGATATTTATTGGCAGAGAGCAAGCAGCCCTCAGTACATGTGGCCCATTCCTGGCCCATGCCTGTTGGAGGAGACTTTTGGTGTCAAGCTACTGGTGCCAGCCCGAGCTGCAATATCTTTTGGTTGGATCATGAGGATTTAAAAGTCTGAGGAAGAGAGTGGCTGGCTTTTCTATAACTGAAGACTTTTACAAGAAGCTGCACATTCTGCACTGGCATGAAACCTGACCCTGCACTGGCCAGGTGAAATTTATTTCCTTTACCCCAGTGACTTCCTGGGGCCCCGCCTCACCCAACTTGCATGCCGCTCAAAGATTCTTTCAGCTGTGGAGTCATACGGGCAGCTGGCAGGCAGCCCCAGGCCTTAAGGTACACTGGTCCTTTTGCTAAACCACCAGGCCTGGTAGTCTGGGTAATCAGCCTCAGCTCACAGCATGGTCTCTCCCACTTGCCTCCAGATCCAGCATAGGGGCTACCTTGTAGGAGCTACAAAGTGATCAACCATCCATACATGGCTTTGTAGCTCCTACGAGGTAGCCCCAAGCAATTAAAAGCTCTGTCTGAATTTGGACTATATGGGAGCCCCTCCTATGGAGCTACAGAGCCAACTCATCCAAAAGCTGGCATAAGACCACAACAGAACACCACCTGACTAGCCCTGTACGTGGTGAACTCAAAGGTGCTCTCAACAGATACACAAGACTGCTGGGGTGAATCCCATTTCATGGGGTCAGCCCCCACATAGTAACTCATAGCCTGTGAGCCTGGCCAGTCTCCACAACCAGTCAGTCTGAGAGTCAATCTTACCCATGACATGCTAACAACAATTAAGACTTAGCTATAACAGGAGAACACAACCAACCAACCACATAAGAAACACGCGGAGAGTCCCAAGTGCAGATGATCAGCGAGACTGTGCTACTGGGCTACACATGACAACTACTATATAAGGCCATCTGGCCAAGGCTGGGAGATGTAACAAATCTTCCTAATACATAGAAACAAACACAGAGAAGCAACTAAAATGAGAAAACAAAGAAACATGCCACAAATGAAAGAACAGAAGAAAACTCCAGAAAAAAACTAAACGAAATGGAGGCAAGCAACCTACCAGAGACAGAGTTCAAAACATTGATTATAAGGATTCTCGATGAGTTTAGATAATCTTAGCGAAGACTTCAACAGAGAGACAGTAAGCATAGAAAAGGAGATAAAAACCATAAAGAAGAACTAGTCATAAATGAAGAATACAATAACTTATATGAAGAATACAATAGAAGGAATCAACAGTAAATTAAATGAAGCAGAAGATCAAATCAACAAGTTGGAAGACATTGTAGCAGAAAACACCCAATCAAAACAGGAAAAAAAAAAAAAAAGAAACAAAAAAAATTAGAAAAGTTTAAGAGACCTCTGGGACAACATCAAATGTACCAACATCTGCATCATACTGGATGTTGAAGAGAAGTACCAGTAGGTACCAGAATGAGAGAGAGCAAAGGATTGAGAACTGATTTAAAGAAATAATGACAGAAAACATTCCTAACCTGGAAAAGTAAATACACATACAAGCCCAGGAAATGCAAAGAGTCCCAAACAAGAGGAACCCTAACATACCCACACCAAGACACATCATCATAAAATGTCACAGGCAAAAAAAAAAAAAAAAAGGCAGCTGACTTTTAAATAGAAAATTTAAATTGGCACAAATATTCAAAGTGATGGAAAATAAGAATCTATAACCAAGACTACTCTACCTAGCAAGGCTATCTATTAAAATTAAAGGTGGGATAAAGAGGTTCTCTACAAGAAAAAGCTAAAGGAGTTTATCATCAACAAGCCAGAAATACAAGAAATGTTAAGGGGACTTCTGTAAAAATAAAGAGAAAAAGAATACGAATAATAAAATGATAATAACTGTGTACCTATTTTTAATCTCTTTAAATGTAAAAGGATTAAATGCTCCAATTAAAAGACATAAGGTAGCTGAATGGATAAGAAAACAAGACTGATAAATAATGTGTCTACAAGAGACCGAACTGAAATCAAATGACACACACAGACTGAAAGTAAAGGGATGAAAAAAGATATTTTATGCAAATGGGAATGAAAAAGAAAAGCAAGAGTAGTAATAGAAAGGCATTATATAATGACAAAGGGATCAAAACATCAAGAGGATGTAACCCTAGTAAACATATACGTACCCAACATAGCAATTATTGACTAACATAAAGGGAGAGATTGACAGTAATACACTCATCGTAGGAGACTTTGACACCAATGGACAAATCTTTCAGACAGAAATTTAATAAGGAAATAGCATACTTAAGTGACATACTAAACTAGATGGATTTAATTTATATTTTCAGAGTGCTTCACCCCTATCAGCAGAATATACAGTCTTCTTAAGTGCACGTGGGACATTTTCCAAAATAGACCACATTTTAGGGCACAAAACAAATCTCAATAAATTCAAGAAAACTGAAATATCAAGTGTCTTCTCCAACCACAATGATATGAAAGTAGAGCAAAACTACAAAAACAAAATTGGAAAATATATAAAAATATGGAGGCTAAGCAACATACTACTAAACAATAATGAGATCAAAGAAGAAATCAAAAGCCACCTAGAGACAAACAAAAATGAAAACACAATGACTCATAATCTGTGGAACACAATGAAAACTGTCCTAAGAGGTAAATTCATAGCAATATGGATATATCTCAAGAAACAAGGAAAAGCTCAAATAAACACTCTAACCTCACACTTAAAAAAACTAGAAAAGGAACTACAAAAAAACCAAAGTAAGTAGAAGGAAGGAAATAATAAAGATCAATGAAACCAAAAGGTCAATAAAACCAAGAACTGGTTCTTTGAAAGAATAAACAAATTTGATTTTGTTTATCAAACAAAATAATAAATTTTTAACAAACTCATCAAGAAAAAAAGAGAGAGGACCCAAATAAATAAAATCATACATAAAAGAGAAGTAACTATAGACAACACAGAAATACAAGGGATTATATTTAAAAAAATACTATGAACGACTGTATGCCAACAAATTGGACAATCTAGAAGAAATGGATACATTCTTAGAAACATACAATCTTCCAAGACTGAGTCAAGAAGAAACAGAAAAATTGAACCGATCGATTACCATGAACAAAATTCAATAAGTAATCAAAAACTTCCAAAAATCCAAAAATTTTGGACCAGACGTCTTCATAGGTGAATTTTACCAAACATTCAAAGAAGAATTGACACCTATTCTTCTCAAACTATTCCAAAAAATTCAAGAGGAGGGAATCCTTCCTAAGTCTTTTTACAAAGCCAGCATTACACTGACTCCAAAACCAGACAAAGGCAGTACAAAAAAATAAAACTATAAACCAATATCCTTGATGAACATTGATGCAAAAATCTGCAACAAAATATTAGCAAACCGAATTCAGGAAGATATTAAAAATATCATACAACATGATAAAGTTGGATTTATTCCTGTGATGCAAAAATGATTTTATATTTGCAAATCAATTAATGTGATATATCACATCAACAAATTGAAAGATAAAAATATCATACAACATGATCAAGTTGGATTTATTCCTGTGATGCAAAAATGATTTTATATTTGCAAATCAATTAATGTGATATATCACGTCAACAAATTGAAAGATAAAAATTGTATGATCATATCAATAGATGCAGAAAAAGCATTTGACAAATTCCAGCATCCATATGATAAAAACTCTCAATAAAGTGGAAATAGAACAGACCTTAACATAATAAAGGCCATATATGACAAACCTACAGCTAACACTGTACTCAATGGAGGAAAAGCTAAAAGTGTTTTTCTTAAGATCAGAAAGAAGACAAGGATGCCTATTTTCACTATTTCTATTCAACATAGTATTAGAAGTCCTAGCTACAGTAATCAGACAAAAAAGGAAAAATAAAAGGCATCCAAATTGGAAAGGAAGAAGTAAAACTGTCATTATTTGCAGATGGCATGGTACTGTATATTAGATAACCCTAAAGTTTCCACCAAAAAACTGTTAGAACTGATAAATTAATTCAGTAAAGTAGTAAGATTAATAATCAGAAGTCGATTGCATTTTTACATACCAATGATGAACTATCAGAAAGAGAAAACAATCTCATTTATAATTGCATAAAAAAACAATAAAATACCTAGGAAGCAAACTAATCAAGGATGTAAAAGACCAGTTCTTGGTAAATTATGTCATTGAAAAAAAAGAAATTAAAGAAAATACAAATAAATAGAAGTATATATCATGCTCATGGGTAGGAAGAATGGCCATCGTTAAAATGGCTATACAACCTAAAGCAATCATGGATTCAATGCAATCTCTATGAAAATATCAATGACTTTTTTCAGAGATCTAGAACAAATAATTTGAAAATTTGTATGGAACCATAAAAGATCCTGAATAGCCATGGCAATCTTGAGAAAAAAGAACAAAGTTAGAGGTACCACACAATCTGATATCAAACTACAAGGGTATAGTAATCAAAACAGCATGATACTGGCATAAAAACAGACATACAGATCAATGGAAGAGAATAGATAGGCCAGAAATAAATCCATGCCTATATGATCATTTAATCTATGATACAAGAGATAAGTATATACAATGGTATAAAGATAGTTTCTTCAAGAACCGGTATTGGGAAAACTGGACAGAAACATGTAAAAAAATAAAACTGGACCACCTTCTTACACCATATACAATCAACTCAAAATGAATTAAAGACTTAAATGTAATATCTGAAATCATAAAACTTCTAGAAGAAAATGTGGGCAGTAACCTCTCTGATATTGCTATTAGTAATTTCTTTTTTCTGATATATCTCCTTGGACCAGAGAAACAAAAGAAAAAACAAGCAAATGGAACTACATCAAACTAAAAATGTTTTGCACAGCAAAGGAAACCATCAACAAAAAGAAAAGAAAACCTACTGAATGGGAGAAGATATTTGCCTACGATACATCTGATGAAGAGTCCAAATCCAAAATTATAAAGAACTCATGCAACTCAACAACAACAACAACAAGAACAAAATCCAATCAAAAATTGAGCAGAAGACCTGTATAGGTATTTCTCCAAAGAGGACATACAGATGGCCAATAGATATATGAAAAGATGCTCAAGGTCACTAATCATCAGAGAAATGCAAATTAAAACCACAGTGAGATATCATCTCACATCTGTCAGACTATTATCAAGAAATCAAAATCAACAAATGTTGATCCTTGTACGACGTTGGTGGGATTGCAAATTGGTGCAGCCACTATGGAAAACAATTTGGAGCTTCCTCAAAAAATTAAAAACACAACTACCTTTTGACTCAGCAATTGCACTTCTGGGCATTTATTCAAAGAAAACCAAATACTAGTTTGTAAATATCTAAGCATCCCTATGTTTACGGCAGCACTATTCATAATAACCAACATATGGAAGTAACCTAAGTGCCCATCAATAGACAAGTGGATAAAGAAGGTGTGGTAAATATATACAATGGAATATTACGCAGTCATAAAAAATAAAATCATCATTTGCAATGACATGGATGGACTTAGAGGTTACTGTGCTGAGTGAAATAATTCAGACAGTGAAAGATAAATACTACATGATTTCACTTATATGCAGAATCTAAGGAACAAAAGAAACAAACAAACTAAAGAAAAACAGACTCACAGATACAGAGAACAAACTGGTGATAGCCAGAAGGGAGGGAGTTTGTGGTTGGGTGAAAAAAGTGAAGGGATGAAGTAGAAATGAATAGTTACAAAACGATCAAGAGGATTTAGAGTATAGTATAGGGTAAATACTCAATATTATTGTAATGATTGTGTGTAGTGCCAGATGGATGATAGAATAATCAGGAAGATCACTTCATGAATTTATAAATGTTTAAATTAAAAAATTAAAAAGGAAAAAAGTAAATAATATTTTCTTTTGATTTTTTTTCTTCCATGGTTTGTTGAAGAATGTGTTAGTTAGTTCCCACATCATTGTGAATTTTTCTGTTTTCTTATTGTTATTGATTTTTAGTTTTATTTCTTTGTGGTAACAAAAGATACTGACTATGATTTTGATCTTAAATTTGTTGAGACTTGTTTTGTGACCTAACATATTGTCTACAATGGAGTATGTTCTGTGTGCCCTTGAGAATAATGTGTATTCTTCTATTGTTGGGTGAGTGTGTATCTTTTAAACAACATATACCAGGGATTTTTGTTTTGTGACATTTTTAATATTTTTTTAAATATTTAATTAATATGTTATAACATGATATTTTATTCTATAGAGTAAAAGTAAATATTAGCTAAGCTCTCTCTCATGATTTAGGATACTTTCAATACTTTGTCATATAAAAACATATCCAAATACAAAAACATTAAGAATATTGAAATACAGAAGAAAAAATAAAGTATACATAATCATGACAATAACTATTAAAATCTGCTTTTTCTGTATAATTTTTGAGAATTTATCATTAATATTTTTCTAGTTTACAAAATAACTTCATATAAAATGTAGTTATATTTGGGTTTTATACATAAAATTTGACTGATACCCTTATTATTAAAGTCTTACACATATCTTTACTGTATATTTTTATTCAGTATTTTGGTCAAGTTCTGATCATATCTAAGTTTTTACACTTATTGCAAATTTTTCGCTTGAAATGTTATTCCCATTTAAAATATATTAAAGTCCTCATTTGCCAACACTGGGTATTATACTTAATTCTTTTAACAATTTATGGGTCATGAAATGTCATTTCATTAATTTAATTTGAATATATGAAAAAATTGAACTATTCTTGAATATGCGTTGTGAGCATTTCAATTTTTCCTTTTTCAAGTTATTCCAGTTTATTTTATCCAATTTGTCTCATTTTTATCACAACTAAATAGTCTTAACTGAAATATCAGTGCATATCATTTTATTTTCAATTTTACTTCACTTTTTTATCTCTGGTCTTCTGCCAAATTGGACTAGAATCTCTTTACCCCTTTTTCCCCCATTGATTGAAAAGATATACAAACTCCTGCACCCTTGGCTGCTGATTGTCATTATGCTCTCTACAATTATATATTCTTCACTGTCCTTTAATTTTCACCTTTATGAAAGAGAAACTATAATCTGCGGTAGTATAAGGTAAGTACTAGAGAATGCTTTTATTCTTCGTATTCTTTTTCTAGATATTTTATAACATAAAACTGCTACTTCTAAATTTTGAAGTATATTTTTTGATATTGATCTTATCTCCTTCCTACTGGCTTTTCAGATTTTTTAATATAATTGTCATCATACTATATGAGTACTCTCAACTCATCAGCTTTTTTAAAAAAAATCTCACTTCCTCTCTCCTCTAGCTTAAACTCTTCCTTTAATCACTGCAACATTCTCACAACACACAGCCATCACTGACCTCCATTTGTTTTCATCAGTAATCAAAGATCTAATCCTGGGTTACTGTAATTCTTTTTGTTTTAGTTTTTATTTTTACTTGTATCAAGAGCAGTCAAACACAACTGAAGAAAATCACACAACAGAGAAATGTACACTGTAACCCATCAAAGTCTCACTTACTAACCTCAGTTTACTCCTATCAATCTTACTACAGTTCATATATTCATATATTTACTATCAATCATAACATTTCAAACCATCTCCAATTTTCTCAAATATTTGAACACCCTCTTGTATTTCTTCTCATTTTATCCTGTAATTTTCAATGAAAATGAAAGCCATCAGATGTATCAATAAGGGAAATTTACCCATGTCTGTGTCCATCCTGTTCTTTCTTGCTAAAATAGAGAAATTCTCTCTTCCCCCACTGAGGATCAATACTTCTTTTAGATCTCAATCTTTAACCACTTATTCTCAAATAGATACTTTGCATTAACTTTCAAATTGCTTTAAGCCTTTTTTCTTTATTAGAAAAATCTCATTTATTTTTCTAGCCATTACCTGGCCTTTTTACCTCACAGTTGACCTATTTTCATTTATGTACTGTTCATTGTGTCTCCATTTCCTTAAATCTAATAACTCTAAGGTCACCAGTAACCTCTACATTGCTAAATATAATGGACATTATTTAATTCTTATAGTGAAATCTTGTTTTAATCTGCTCAGCAATTTTAGTTACTTCTGGCAAAAGAACCTCCATTACTATAAAGAATTTTTGCACTGAAATTTAGCTGGAGTTGACATTATCATTAAAATTCTAATTATGAGTGGGCCTACCAAATCAGACTACATTATCCATGTTGCTGAATGACTGAGCAAAGAATCAGCACATTATTCAAGTAAAGTCAACCAGAGAAACTATTACTGCCCAGCTCATCTGTGAGATTATTTCCCATATAACTCCTCAGAAAAATTTTGACAATACCCAGAGTGTTAAGAGCTTTTGCTCCTGAACTTGGATATTGAACAGCTTGTCGTCTCTCTTTCATAGAAGTGATTAAATATGCAATATATATATTTTACATTTACATAGTAAGGTTGGGAGGAGGAAAAAAAAAGAAATACAACCCCGGTGACTTTAGAAAACAGGCTGTCTGTGGTGAAACAGTGTTCAAATTGGTTGGTATATTTTATATATTCCAATCTTGTCTGAAAATAGAAGCAAGTCTTATCACTGCTTTCATTTCTTGATTACATTATTTTATAAACTTTACATTAGCCATGACTTTATTAATTTATCTGTTTATTTATAGTAGATAGCAAAATTCTTCATTGGTTTTAATATGGTTAACACTTACCCTTTAGTCCTGTACTCATTGAGATTCTGTCACTTTTTGCATGCCTTTAATTGAATAAAAGGAGAGTCCAGGCTCTATTAACTATTTGCCATCTTGACCTATACTTCTCTATGGCATGTGTTTCTTTTCATCATTAATATTAATAATAGTTAGTATCTTCTTATCCTTAATTGATTCTAAAATATGAGTCAAACATAGTACTAAGAATTTGTATGTATTCCATATTTTATCCTTCTCTCAAATCTTCAAGATTACAATAATTATACCCATTTTACTAATGAAGAAACCAAGTTTAGTGAGGTTAATGAATGATAATGATGATAGAGCTGGTTAATGATGAAGAGGAACTTGAAGTCAGATTCTCTGCTCCAAAGTTTATATAATTTACGCTGTGTAATGCTAACTACCTTTTAAACATTTTAATACATATGCTCTGGTCTATGGATGCTACACTGACTTTTTAAAGCAAATCACTTTGTACTCATTCATAGATACCAGCAGGCATAATAAAGAAATCAATAAATTTGTTTGTAGTGAAAATAGTAATAATTTAACTACTTTGTTAAAAATTTTAAATATTAGTATTAGGTTTTAATTCATTTAAATGGTATTTATTTTATGTCTATTTATTACATTTGTTTATTTGTTTCTTATTTTCAGTAACAGGAAAACAGAAAATTCCACTTTCTTAGTTTTAAAGCATTGCAATAAATAATTGTATGTCAATGTTTTTCTTCTCACAGCTAAATTTTTTCTAAATATCAGGGATTTCTAGAGCTGAAATTACATATATATGAAAATTAGTCAAATTTTTAAAAAATAAATGTTATGTTAAATGTTCTTTTTTATTTTTATAATGTTTATTTAATTATTTTTTTACATAAATAAAAACATAAAAAGAAGCAATTGCTTTTCATACAGTGCATTTATATTAGGACAGACCAGAGAGATCCTGGAATTATGAGCTGGAATTATGAGAAACCTGGAATTCAAATATTAGCTTGTATTCTTTTCATTAATTGGATCTGAGAATAATTAGAGACTTAGCTGATAAAAACTTTGTAATATGCTCAAAATGATTCTTTTTATTAGGCCTCCATCTTTTTTAGTGTGTGTATTATTTGATAACTCTGTTCTTTTGCTTATTTCTAGATGGACACATTTTAAAGGATTTGGGATAGGGAAATTATTGACTAAAAATAGAAGAAAAAGTGATATGAGGAAAGGAATTTTTCCTATTATGTTATGTAGATGTCAACTTTAATAGCTTCATTAAATTTTAAGAGGCAAAAAATTAAAAAATTGAAAAATCTGGTGGCAATTAGGTTATCATTAAAATAAGCTCAACATGTGAGTGGAGTTGAGAACAGTAAGTCGTATTACTCTTCTTGTTTTATAATTTAATCTTTTGCATTTAAATTTACTAAGACAACATTAAATTTCTTCCCAATTATGAAAAATGCAGCCATAATTACATATTATTTTAGTAAAATAAAAGACCGAAGTCTTCTTACAAATCCATAGTAATTGCTAATTCAAGTAAACTGCTTTTTAAAATTCATAAACTATAGATCAAATTTTAAGTCAAAGAGAATGAAGTTAGATTTGATACTTGAAAATTGAGATAAAACTTGTAGTTCTTAATGGATTTGGCCATTACGTTTCTTAATTTGTGTATATAAAGTTTAATAATACCATTTAAGATAAGTGAAGTCTGGATAAAATTGACTTTGAATTAGATAGAAACAATTATCTCTGAACTCTTGCTTCTAGAAAGATGTTTAATGATGTGATACCGGAAGTGTCAAGTGACTACCCAAGAGAGTGTCAACTTTCTTGGAAGTGTGATGAGAAATTGCTTTCCTCCACTAAGGAGAGAGAAAACATACCCATGTCTGTTACTGCCACATAGGAGATAACATTGATCCAAATACAGAGCAAAGATTCCTGAGGAGTTTCTATCAGAGAAAAGATGCATTTTGAAAAATGAAACAAAACAGAAAGCTCTTCACAGAGCATAAAGGAAGGAAGAGGAGCTTTATTGAATTAAGATGTTAAAAGTTTCACTTAAATTTAAATCTTAAACCCACTATGAATATATTAGTAGAAGCTCTGAGAAAAAATTTCCACTGAGACAGGATAAAAAACTGTGGAGCAAGGAACTTTGGCAAAGACTGACAGGAGAGCAACAGCAAAACTTAGATAGTGAAGGAGAATAGGCCAACTGGACCACAAAGATGGCAACTCAGCCACTGGAAACTAATAGTATTTTTGATTCTTGTTAGAACAAACTACTAAAGTACATACTTCTCATTGTTTGTGCCTTTTCTAGAAATTACATTTTTCCTTAAGAATCCCAGGTTATTTATTCAAATATTGTTATCTGTAGATCATTGGACAAAGAAAATGAAGATTAAAAAGTAAAAGGTAAACAGCTGGGTGCAGGGATGATGTGAGGGAATAGGCACTCAAACTACAAGAGTTTATTTGACAGTATGTAGAAAAAATTAGGTTTCTAGATCTCATGATAGAGTAATTTCGGTTCTGAAATTCATCCTAAGAAATAATGAAGATAAGAACAAATATTTATACATTAAGATATTTATCATAATGTTCAATTATGAAAAAATAGATATGATGGTTACTTTTATGTCAACTTGTTTGGACAATGGGGTGCCCAGATATTTGATTAACAATTATTTAGGGTGTGTCTTTGAGAGTTTTTGATTAGACTAACATTAAATTGGGTGGAGCTGAGTAAAGCAGATTTCTCTCTCCCTTGTAAGTAGGCCTCATCTAGTCAGTTGAAGGTCTGCACAGAAGAAACAGGCTGAGTAAGGGAGAATTCAATCTTTCTCTCTATTTTCAAGCTGAGACATCACTCTTGCCTTGCCTTTGGACTCAGAATCAGATAAGAACTACACCATTGGTTCTCCTATGTCTCCAGCTTGCCTACTGCAGATCTTGGGACTTAGCCTCCATTATTGCATAAACCAATTCTTTGTAAACAATTTATTTTTTATAATTATATCTCTTATTGGTTCCATTTCTCTGGAGTACCCTGACTAGTACAATGAGGTAATCTAATTGTTCAAAAACAGATAATGTATTAAAAATTTACATCGATGAGCATAAACTCTTTCAGAAACCTAGAAATAAACATTGCCATTCAAATACACCATAGTATTTTCTCTTCAGAATTATACCTTTAAAATGGAGTTTTACATACAATCCTCTGCATTTTAAATTAAGTGAGCTTTTACTTTATTTCCTAACTTATTGCTGGGATTATGTTTGCTTGATAAATTTCATACCAACTATAGTAGATAAAAGATGGTGAAAAATTTGTTGCTCCCTCCCAAGAAGTTCAGTTTAATTCTTCATCCCTTTACATCTGTACTTCATTCCTTTGCATAAGTGACCAATAGAGTATGATGGAAATGATATGTGCCAGTTCTGGGCCTACTCTTATCTTATTCTACTTCTTATCTTTTGGAATATAGCCACCAAGCTGTGAGGAAGCTCAGGCAGTCACAGAAAGGCCCGTGCAGCTGACCACTGGGGTCCTCATCTGAGCATCCCTCCCTATCTCTCAGCTAAAGCCAGAACCAACTTCCTAGCCATGAGAGTGAGCCATCTTCACATTGACCTTCCAGGTTTAGTTGAGCCTGCTCAACTGAGGTAACATAGAGCAAGGGTGAACTATCCCCTGAGCCTTGTCTAAGCTACAAAACTTAAACCATGAGCATATTAGTGATGATTATTTCCATGTAAGCCCATTGTCAACAAACTGTACACTGAGACATCACGGAGTGCTGTGGTGAACCCCCAGGGTTTCCATGAGAAATTTTAGAGAGAAACAAACTGCTTGATGTCTATCACATACTATATGATTTGTTAGTTTTATTTACTTCACAGTTTCAGCATTAGAATGGACTACATTTCTTTCTGTGGCATCGTATCCTCAAAAAACTGGGTTTTTGGCAGTTCCTAGAGAAAAACAAAGGTTATGTTAAAATCAATGTAGAAAAGGAAATGAGAGTGGTGGTGTTTGATATAATCCAAGATTTGAGGAGCAGGCAGTGCTCAACAGGTGCAGACATCCATTCGTAAGTGATTGTGATTATTTAGAATGAAATGTTTTCTTCCTGTTTCTAATGTGCATTATTTTTCAAATGGCATGAAGATAATGTGTCTTAAGGATAATAATGTTATATATTAAGGATATAAATGCTTATTAAGGGTAATATTATTAAGATATAAATGCTTATTAAGTTGTTTGCTCCTAACTTCTTAATAAAGAGGATTGTTTTTTTTTTCCCTAGAGATGCTGTAAAAAACAAATAGTGAGACACTAAGACCCCCCCAATTAATTGAGAAATTTTGAAAATTCTGCTATAAATACTTACATATTATAATTACTATGTGGTTTATAAAATAAACATTTAATTTCTTGTGAAAATGTGTATGATTACCCATTATAAAAACAATGTTTATAAAATATATATAACATGTGGTATATAGTATGGTCTTAATTTTATGAGGTCTATATGTATACATACCCTGTTTTAAATAAAGAATGAAAATAGATATGCTTGAATATTAATAGTGTTTATTTATAGCTAATATATTATGGACTATAGAGGTAAAAATTTTAAACATTAGACTCTCTCTGGATTCTACAAATTACTGTCTGTAAGACCATGAATATGTTACTTTTCTGTGTTTGTGTTTCTCCATCTGTACAATGGGTATAATTATAGGACTAAATTCATGGAGCGCTTGTGGAAATGAATTATTTTTTTTAAATTGTTGATTGTAATGAGTAGCATAGAATTCAATAAATGTTAGCAACGATTACTGTAATGATATCTAATTCTTTATACTTCATAAAATGAACTACTTTGTAAAGCTAAATACTATTAGAAGTGTTATTAAAGCAGAGATATTTATGTTACTGTTCTCCGGGCTAGATATAAATGCTTTTTCAAATGTGTTCCTTTTCTCCTTATCTTCCCTATTCTCCAGGGTTCTCATAGTACTTATAGTATCTGATGGAAATATAGTGGGGATATCATATCATAGACTGTATTGAAATTGTTTATTCTAGAAGCAACACTGAACCAAGAGTATTTTAATAAGGGGTTTTCTATGATAACAAATCAAGAAAAATTCAATAAGGATTTGAGTTTGAGCCAGGAATTTAGCTAGGAACATTTAGTTCAAAGTACCAGTTTCAACTGTACATGGAAAAATTTAGCGGGATAGGCTCAAAAAGAAGATGAGATATGGTGCCACTAATGAGTGATAGCAAGAGTCTAGGAATGAGAATGGCTAAAGAGTTGGCACAGGTGTCTGGTTCACATTTCGGTCATTTGTGTTTAAACACATGGGTATGTGTGTGTGCACATGCATGGATATAACTGTCATTATCATATGGGATTCTTGTACCTGTAAATAAGTATAAGTATAAGAAAAGTGAGATTATGAGTTGGCGAATTTGAAAAAACATTGCTCCAAAGAAACAAAAAGTCTTTACATCTTATTATGGGACTTAACAGTAATGGCTTCCAAACTATAGCATGTGCATTTACTTCTAAATCTGTATGTGTTTTTAAAAATTCATGCTATATTAATGTATCAGAAAAAAGTAAACTCTTTGCTTCACTTAAATGCAAAGTGATGCTGAAATTTCATCTATTATGACAAAATTTTCTGTCATTTAAGTAAAAATATGACTTTGTTTACAACTATATGTAATTCTTAAATATGAAATAAATCATAAAGCTCATATATGGGAACACTGAGTTAAGAGAGTGGATTTGACAAATTAGACAGAGGAATGGGAGCAGAAAAGTAACAATTACTATGTCCTGAATACTTTCATAGAGGATAGAATAGTTTTGTTCTTCTATATGTAGCTTTGCTTCCTTAATTTACCGAAAATACCTATTATTCTTTGCCTTCGACGTGTGATATTGTGAATGTGTCACAGGAAAGGCCAGTTCTTGATTGGTGATCCTTTCCAGATGACTGGCAAGGGCACCAGAGGTTCCAGCACAGCTTGTATCAGTCACCCAAAAGGGCACACTTTCCTGCCACTCATATGATGAACATTCCACACATTGATAAATATACTCTCTTTCCATAAATTACCTTTTCCAATCTGAATTTTTAATTGTCATAGAACAGGCAGCTCTCAATACATATGATGTCTATTGTTGTAAGGCTAAACTCACATAGAAAAAATGAGTCCTTCCCATGCCAAAAGTCAGTTTCAGTATACTCCTGTTCTATTATTCTTGACAATGTTAAAAATATATATTTTTCAAAATAGGAAATTATTTTATGCATAAGTAAAGGTAATGAATTTTATATAGGTAAACGGAATAGTGAAAACTTAGAGAAGTTAATACAAATATTTGTGGACATGTTTGAAAATCAGAAATGTTCAACTTTCTAGAATAGGTTTGTCACAACATTAGACGTTTCTAATAGTTCTAATACTTATTGCATCTTCAAATTTTATTACTTATCAAGTAGCCTTAACATCTGTTTAAAAGCCATGCATAAAACTTTAAAGATAACAGAAGTTCCAAGTTTATTTTAGCTAAAACAAAGTAGTGCATGCCATGCTTCTTTAGATGTTTCTTAACAAAATGTTAGCTTTTATAGAAAGAATGATTGCAGTAAAGTTTTTTCACAGGCAGAAATTGTTCTTCTATTAACATTTTGCAGAAATTCTTCATATTAATAAGAAGAACAATATATTCGAATAGTGACTATCCTTCATCATCTTTCCTTCTCTACACTTTAGTAGAAGCGTGCTTGCTAAAAGAATAAATAAATGTTACAGCAGTAAACACAATTCCTGTTCCTTAATATCATTTATAATAATTGTAAATATTCTAATGCTGTATATGAAGAAATAAAGATATTAAAATAATATTACATATATTTTTTAATTCTGTTATTTTAAAAATTTTCCTAATAACAATTATTTTGGTAAAGAAAAATGAAAAGCATTTACACTAACATGAATGTTTATAAGTTGACTCAAAAGTAGAAAAAATTTTGGTATCTGATCAAGGATATTAATACTCTACAGTAACATTCTTGCATATACCCAGTTAATATCTTTAAACTGAATTACCAAGAAGTTTTGAAGTGTCAGGAGACAATATGTTCTTGGAAAATACTGTACTTTTGTATCAGAAGTACTCAAAAATAGGAGAAATGTAAGCAGCATTAGCATCCCTCTCTGTGTGATAGTTTTGTTTTAAATATAGAGATGTTGTTGTTAAATTTATACAATCTTTTAAGCTCCACCCCCACCTTACCCAATGTTGCTGGTTTCTTCAAAGGAATGAAATGCTTTATCTTCTTGACAGAACAAATTGACTGGAAAATTACATAAACCCCTCAGCAGATGTTCTTTTCCACTTTGTTTTGGAATTTGCACTGCTGTAGTGCTTCCAAGACCCATGTGGAGACAGGCTTGCAGGATGTAAGCAATGGATGCAGAATCAACTACAATGTATGCAAAGGCTACTAGTTATTCTTTGGTTGTTTAGTAAAGTACAATTTGATGATAAAACATAATATTATTTTGTAATTTTAAAAATTACTAAACATTCAAAAGTTTTAAGCTATTCAAGTTAGTCCTATAAACACTAAGCATTTTCCCACCCAAGTGAAATTCCAAGGTCCAAATTGCTAGAAATGTGTTTGCTATAATAAATGAGTTTTAGACTGAAGGATGTCAGGCAGCAAAAAATAGGAAAAAGAAACCAATTTTGACTTCCAATCCCCTGCATCATATCTCTATCAGTATGGCATACTAATCTGTGCAAATCAGATGGCATCTTCAAAATTAGAATGCGCACCACTGAGTTAAGCATCTGTATAACAATCTGAATTGTCATCCATCTCTCTGTGAACAGTATGCTGAAACAGTGTCACTTAATGCTAAATGACATCTATCTACATAGTTTGCCTCTCAGTCTAGCATGGTAAACTTATAATTGTATTTATCCCTTTATTTTTCAAGCTTTTCAAAAAATATAGTTTGCTATGTAGTTAAAGATAAGAAAAATAATGCAACCAGCTCTCAATAAATGGCTATCAAGCTGTTCAATAAATTGTGTATTAAAAAATCTCTAAGTAGATGTTTACATTCCCAAAACTTTGCAAATTATTAGCAAGTCTATGGAATACATTGATATTTTCAGCTAAAAAAGATAATTTCTAGAAAAAAAAAAAGAGAGTTAGCCATTCCTGAAGTAAAAGAAATGTTTTAATAAAAATTCCAAAAATTACAGTCAGAAAAAAATCAAGATAATATTGGTGTAAACTAAAATAATAATTGCCATAGTAACACGATTCATAGATAGGCAACTGTTCTATACATGAGTTTTCATTATGTAAGCTGGCTTTCTTCCAAAATGCTGATTATGAATCACACAAATTGACACTAGCTCTATCAAAATCAAAATCAATTTTCTGATAACTAATTAAGGTTTCATCTTGGTGATTTCTTCTATATATTTAATATCAAGGACAGTAAAAATAAGGTAGTTTTTTCACCATTTTTTTTTTTTCATCTAAATGAGTCTAAGTTTTGCATTGATAAGGAGTTAAACCTGCTTCCAGTATACTGGAGTTCTACTTCAGGCTTTTCCCATAATTAAATGTGTTTCATTAAACAAGTCATTCTCTGGATGCCATGCCCCTATTTGTAAAATTATGGAGGTTCCCGTTTTCTCTCTAAGATTCACTAGGTACAGTGGAAGAGAAGTTTGTAGAGGATGGCAGAAGTGGTTCCTTTGGAAGGCTTGGATCTCATATCAAATAATATGGATTTTACCCTATAGGCAAGGGGTCTCTTAACGTGTTTCAATCACAGCAGCAACATCAATTATCAATGTTTCAAGCCTAGAGGTTTGAAGAAAACTAAGCAAAATAAAATTGACTTGTTAAATTATAATTACTGAGTAATAATTGCAAGAAAAATACATTTTAGATTTTGCATGATGTTATTAAATAGGTTAGAGTAAAAAAATCATCTGAGAAAATGTGCAGAAAGTGAATATTTTCTTTGATTTCTCCTTAATTTCCTACATTGGCAAAGGTTTTCTTGAAAGGCCTTATTTTTTTTTCTAAAAAGCTAATCCCTTTTTTTTTGAGATATGATTTGGATTTGCAAAAATGCTCTGCTTTCCTATGTCACAATTTTCAAAAATAAAAAAAAAATTACGTTTCAAATTTTGTGTACTTGTCAGTGTTTATATTACTTAAATATATTCTAACTCACCATTTTTCTTATATAAAAAAGCAACAGTTGAATCTAGTGAATTTCTGAAAACATTCTATTTATGAAATAAACTCTACACTAAGTAGTCTTAGTTTAAGAGTTAAAGCCTCTGAAACTCACTAAAAAATTAGAATTCCTTCAAGTGGCTAAACCACTGCTAATAGCCTAATTCCATTCTTTTTTGTTAGGCACACTACCAGCAAATTAAATATAGGACATAACTTTCTGAAAAATAAGGCCATCTGATAGGGCTATTCTCTAATTTTTTCCCTTTGGATTCTCTGAAAAAATTATGCCATATAAACAGAAAGTTCTAACTAATGTAAGTTTACTAAGGATCCCCATTTTATTTAGTGCTTCACAACTTAGGGGTGTTTAAAGAAAGCATAACTGTGATAAGTATTCAAACCTTTCAGTGTTTTGAAAAATATCATGTGAACAAATACAGGTAAACAAAGAAAATCATTTTCTCTCTAAAAAAAAATAATAACATTGTTATAAAATAATAATACCATATTAGAGAATATCTATAAATACCTTCATGAATTCATACTTTTCTATCAATTAAATAAGTAGATACTCCATTTTTTTTCTTATTTAAAAAATACTATTTCTTTTTTATCACCAGGTAAAAAAGGACTCCATCTAACTTAGTATATATATAAACTGTCATATCAGGAATATCATCATTTTATGGTATCATCATCTTGTTTAGATTTTTTATAATTTACACACTTGCATAAATTTGCAATTATTTCAAAAATGATAGTATGGTTGGAAATGGTTTTATTTCAAAGGCAAACACTCTTAAATGTGCAATAAAAGTTCAAGATAAAGAATACAAAATTACCAAAAAAGGATGTACGATCAGGGTAGAATAAAACTTGCTTGACTTTATCAAGAGATAAAAACGCATATATCTAAATCCACATGGCTCTTTAAGACTGCAGTTTACTGCAGTGTTTCAGCAAACAAAGTCCATCTTATTCAGGGTTCCATTCACTCATAGCCTGTATCTCTGATTTAGATTGCCTTCTGAGTCTTTGACTTGAAATATATTATCCATCAAGTCCTTTCCAAACCGTCTGACTAGAATGAATATTTTCTATGTTGTTATATGCTCTTTCTGTTTTACTCGGCCTCTACCCTCTACCGCCATACTGCAATACATATGTTTATTCGTCAAGTCCTGGTTTTGTGTGATCATTAGTCCAATTATTTACATATCATTTAAATTTGAATAACTTAAATCACAGGAACTTAAAGAATAGTCGAGGTTAGTGAATATTCTCTTTTTAGAAATGTTCATACATAATATAAGTCAACATTCCATGGACCAAAGCTTGTGCGATTATGGTATATTTTGTAAAATTCTGGAGGTAAATTCTTCTTGCCTACAGGTTGTAGACAACAAGAAAGTTAAGGCTGGAAGACAGGCAGAAAGGAATTCTTAGGAAGAACTATAAATAAACATAAACAGAGACTTAACTCTTTGTAATAATCAAAATAAACAGAGCAAAAGGAAAATCTTTAACCACTGAAAATTCAGCCAATACTACTGTCTTCCCATATTTTACCTCAACTAAATTCATTCAATATTTATAAAATACATGAAAATTCCTAAGAATTGACTAGGTCATGGTTTTTCCTTCGATTCCATACTGTGTTTAAAGCTGAAAATAATTCCAGCATGTAAAATTTAAGTGCAGGGGTACATAAGTAAACGGACAATAAGTGGTCTTCTACAGATGAATACACTTTGGTGATTTTATTCTCTGAGGACACTCTTTTTTTTTTTCCCTGAACATTACTATTGTAAAAGCTCATTAATTTGAAAATGAAATACTTTGAAAAAAAAATCTTTTGGTTAATTTATTACTACCC
Organism: Pteropus medius; assembly: GCF_902729225.1. Lineage (NCBI taxonomy): Eukaryota > Metazoa > Chordata > Mammalia > Chiroptera > Pteropodidae > Pteropus > Pteropus medius. The sequence continues at coordinate 4,400,895 of NW_024354500.1, read as the reverse complement.
AGGTCCATATTTTGTATTAACTAAGAAAAGCAGGGTTTTTTTGTAAATGGAAATCATACTATGAGTTGTGGGTTTCAGTTTCAATAAATCAAAGTATAAAATGGAGTATCAACATTTTAAATGTTATATAATGATAATCGTTGCTAATATCAATTTCTGTTAGGCATTATTTCAGTAAGTTCATTATTTCAGTAATGGACTTTGCAATTATTAGTGGATGATACTAGAGATTCTAATTTACTTATTTTTAATATTTATCTTTAATAACAATTTATTCTTCACAATATAGATTAAAAATTCTGTAAAGCAATTCATATTTACAGAGAAGCGGTTGGTTGCCTATTACGATGAATACAGCTTTCTTTTTTTCTACGTGAGTATATCTGAATTCACATACACACATACGTATATTTTGCAAAGCATTTTAACTTAGATAATTATTAAGATTAAAATAATAAATATCAGATATCAAATGTCAAATAATTGGTCACTAAGACTCTCTGATTTCTTTATTTTCTGAGCAATTATTTTCTCCATGAAAACAATCTTTGGGCAATGTGAATTCACACTTTCTTCTTGCCATTAAGCATAGATTTGCACTAAATTCTTCTGAACTTTTTTAAGACACGACATCCTAGCACTTTCAAAGAAAGACCACAGATACAAATAAAAAAATTGCAAGTGAAATTATTATAACTATTCAACATATCAGCCCCATGACTTAAAAAGTGAAAACTTTTTAATAATGAAATTTTTATATCACAAAAACAGGAAGAATTTTGGATGATATCTTCAACTTAACAACTGTAAGTTTCTTCAATGTCTCCAGTTTTCTAAATGCCAGGTAAACTTGTATAAACACAATCTCTAAAGTTAGCTTCAGAACAGTAAAGTTACTAGTGTTATTCCAAAACATTGTATTATGTTTTATTCTTTGAACTAGAAAATGAATAGGTGATTCTAAATATATAGAGGAGAAAACTTAAATATCCCTACCATAGGAATTCAAGATATAAATATGTTAAAAAAGACCAAGTAAAGGAAAGCATGGTAGCGTATCTTTTATGAGGGAATACAGCCTTGACTTTTTACTTAACCTATGTAAGTTGATAAGATTTTAACAGTTTCCTATGTGTACCAGCTCCTAAAATTCTTTTGAATCCTTCTTCAATTGCCACTGCTATAATGACAAACCTTATGAAAGGACCTCAGTGAAGAAGGCTATTTACCAAAGTGAGTTCTGTATGACACTGGTTCTTAAGCTATTCTAAGAGAAAAGGAGTTTTGTGTTAAATTAAGTTTATAGAATTCTGAACATTGTTTCTCACTCTTGGAGATTTCTAAGGCACATTTTCAGTTGATATGGCATCATGAGCATGTTTTCATTATATTCATTAATCTTTGAAAATATTTTTTAATGGCTGCATAATCAATAAATATATAGATGTTCTATAATTTATTTCTTTACTGTTGACACAAGAATTTTCAATAGTCTGATTTGAACAATATTGTACATAAAGTTTCATGCATAAAGTTTCAATAATTTTTATAGAATTAGAAATAATAATAGATCATACTGTATGAGTATTGTAATATTCCTGATAAATATTGTTAAGTTGCCTTTAAGAAAGGTATACTAATATGTGAGTGTGTTACTGCATATATTCCCAGTTTACATACATAAGAGCTTTTACAAATCAACATAAAAATTTAAAAGAACAATGAGTAAAGCACTTAAAAATAGAAAAATCAAATGTAAATAAAAAAATAATATTAAAATAATATAAATTAAATTAGTGAGTAGATGTGTTTCAACTGTTAGATTAACCAAAGTAATTTGAGAATTAAAATAATATTTAGCATTCTTTTACATTGCTAATAAGATGTCAGCTTGACTCAAAATTTAAGAAAAGCAATTTAGCAGTATTTATCACGGCCCCTAAAATAATTCATTCCATTGAATCTTTATTAGAAAATTAGAAATATGGATAAAAATATTTTGTTTAAGATTGATCAACACAGGATCATTAATAGCAGTTAAAAATTTAAAAACAATAATGGCCAAAAGCAGAAGATAAAAATATCTATGTTGATACTTCTATATTGCCTAATTATCCATTCTCTCCTACTTTCTTTATTAGAGCAACACTGAAATGTTAATTAATATATGATCACCTGTGATAAATATTATAACTCTAAGCCTTTCTTTCTACTAGGATGATTACATGTCTAAGTCTAGACCAATTCAGTATAAGCAGAAAATAAATGTGCAATATCTGTGGCCTTAAAATGAAGAATATTCCTTCCTTTACTACTCCTCTCTCCTTGCTATAATGTGGACTTGGGTGAAACAGATGCTTTTATCCATGAGATAGATGCATGAATGGCAGAGGACCAAAATAAGTAGATCTTGGATCTCTGATGATTCTGGTGCAGCAGGGAACTCCTGGATGCCACCTATCTCTGAGACTTTTATATAACAGATAAATAAAGATCTATCTTTTTTAAACTGCTGCTATTTTGGCTTCTTTTGTTACAGTAGCCAAAACTACTTAAGTTTATGATATATATATGTAGGGATATTATGCAGCACTTAAAGCCTCCTAATAGAATGGAAGAAACTAATAAAATAATGTTGCAGAGAGAAAGCAAAATATAACACACCAATTTTCCAAATTATCAATATTAAAGGAAAATAATCTCTAAAATGTTATTGGGAGTAATGTCTTGGTGGTAAGATTAGGAGGGTTTTTAAGATGTGTTTCTTTTTCAGTCTAATTATGAGAAAAACATTAGATAAATCCCAATTGACTGAGGTATTTTGTAAAATACCACACCAGTACTTTCCAATACTGTTAAAGTCAACAAAAACAAGGCAAGTCTGAGAAACTGCTATATCAAAGGAGAGTCTAAGAATACATGATGAAAATATGTGATGTAGTGTCCTGGATGAGATCTTGAAATAGGAAAAAAAAAATAGGTAAAGTCTAAGGAAATCTGAAAATGGACTTTAGTTAATAATATATTAACATTAGTTCATTAATTGTGATAAACGTACCATAGTAAGATGTTAACCATAGAGAAAACTGGGTATGGGCTATATGGGAACTGTTGACCAGAACACAGTACATGGTAAACAACGCCAGGGGAAGACTCTAACCTCATGGAGGATAGTAAAGATCATCACAAGCCAGACACTAGGAACAGATGTTCAAACACTTCTATTCACTGCATCTTAGTATTTGAGTCACCAAGGAAAACACAACATAGCCAAGTGCTAGATGAGACAGTGCTTTTACTCACATAGAGAAGATACAGGGCAAAATTGGTTCCTATAGTGTATGTCAGTCCCTCACAGCCAGTGGGTACCTCTGGCAGCAGACACAGGGCAATAGGCTTACGTGCACCCCTCTAGTGCCTCTACAGAAGGAACCTGACTCCTCCCTCATCAAATACTGAGAGCTGGGGGCATGACTGAGGGCCACTGGTGCAGCCTAAGTAGAACAAAAGAATACTCATTGTGCTTGAAACAGAGAAAGGTATTCCCTCACGAGTTATAAAGCGTGGGCTTTCTGTCTCCTGTTAAGAAAGGTTAAGGCCAAAAGCCTATTCTCATGTGGCTGAGCAGGAGTACAAAAACCGTGCGCCTGAGATGGCCTTTCCAAACAGAAAGTCTTGTAATATCTTCACAACTTTTCTGTAAATATAAATCTATTCTATTTTTTTTGTTGTTGTTGTTAAGTTTATGAAAAAGTGTTCCAGGTACTACTGCAGACGATAAATTTGCTGCTGATATGTTAGTTCACTTTGTGTGGGCAGAGCTGGGCCTGCAGTATCTCCAGCTTTTGCCAGATTTCCCACTTCAGCTTCTCTGAGTCCTGAGCCACATGTATGTTTAGCTCCATGAGGTAGGATATTAACTTCTCCTGCAAGTCACTGGCTTCACTGAAGGTGGAAGTTTAGAGGCAGTGATTAGTTAATCGGACTCCCAGCTCCTTTTCATGGATTCCAGTTTTCCCTTATTCTCCTCTGCTTCATTTTTTTACCTTCCCAGATGCCCTCCTGCCCTCCTGACCTCAGACCTGCCACCAGAAACAGAAAGTAAACTGTGTAACAAGATCCCAAACAACATATGGTAAAAATCAAAAAAATAAATTTAATATATTATATTTTCCCTAATGGTTATGTTTCTCTGATCAAATCTCACCTACTCTTGCTTTGTAATCTATTAGACCATTCATTTAGAAATCTCGTACATTGAGCACTACTTGCTTTATTTCAAAGGCTAAGAGTTACCAATCAATCACCAGGAGATTGAAAATTAGAAGGCAACATGTTCTTGAAATCTGATACAGTATTTTGTAACCTCCTTAAACACTTCCATTTTCAAAAATAAATCAAGATGAACAACCATTTTGTTGATCTCTTCATTGAAGAATTAATAATATTAATAAAATCTACTAAAATCGCTATATATTCTAGCTCCTTCCTACTTTCAAATTTGCTACATCTATGATGAAAATAAAAGATATTTTTAGTGGTCAAAAGACATAAAATGATTAATCACATATCTACTAATGACATTTTAAAAGTTCCTCAGCCCAGAAATATGACACTACAATCATTAAAAATCAGATTCAATTTTCAAAGATACTAATCTTAAACTTTATAGTGCTGGCAGAAACATAAAATGGTATCCAGTAAGCTCAGATGCTCTGGATAACGGAAAAGCTCAGTTCTATGGTGCTGCCAGGAAATAATATGCTCTTAGAAATTCTGCAAGTTGAGTAGGGAGATAAACTGATCAGAATATGACAAAGTGATGTTACAAATTGTTCAGAACAGAAAAATTCCAGATCCAAAGAAATTTTTTTTTTCTTTTTTTTGTGACACTGATTGAGGTCCAAGAGCAGCATAATGGTACCAAATGGATAAAAACAACAATAAAGTCACTTCTCATGCATAATGCATAGGCATTCTCTATTGGAGTTGATATCACCATCTGGTGTCTAATTATTCCCGCCTCACACCACACGGTGGTATGCACCTAGTGGAATGACTGTATATTATAATAACTCAGTGCACAGACTCTCTGCTGCTGATTATAAGGTGCTAGTTGTTGCTGTTTTAAAGACTATGGAAATCCCAAGAAATTTGGTGTTCATTGCTTAAAAATAAATATTTTGTGGGGTGTTACTAGGAAAAGAGAACTCTACTTAACTTTTACTTTTCTAAAAGCTCTATTGTTCCTTTATTTTTCGTTTCTTCTAACATCTGTATCTCAGAAATTAATTTGGGTCCCGATTCCCTGTTCTCATTACATGATCTTTTTTCCAAACTGACTACTATTATTTTGATTTATTCATATATGCCTTCAAGTCATAGAAATTAGGATTAAAAGTTATTTGTTCTTTCCTAAAATAACAAAAAAAAGACAACAATTCTTATGAAACCAGGCAATTATTCCTTTATTCATCATTCAATAAGCATTCATTACTTGCTTACTAGAAACTTTATTCAGGGTTTGAAGGAATAATTTACTACCCCTTGAGAAGAATTCAGGTCAATTAATGAAAAAATAGATATAGATAAGCAATTATAACAGAACTTTGTAAATGCTATAATAGAAGTATTTACAGGTACTGAAGGAGTAAAGAGGAGAAGTTCTCCACTATAACTGTTAAACACTGAAGATACTGCTTATTTTCTTGGTTGGAGTTTTGGTTATTTATTGCAGCGCAATAAACTTCCCAAAAATGTAGTTGCTTAAAACAGCAATAATTTATTTGCCGATGATTTTGTAATTTAGTCAGGGTTTGGAGGAAGCAGCTCGGGCTTGTTCTAGATGTCATCTTTAGGGAGGCTTTACTGAAGGAATGGGAGTATCAGCTTGAAGATAGGTTATTTGGATGGATAAAAAATTGGTATGGCTTTGCCTGGTAATTTAGGTTAGATGGTCAGTTAGGGACCTCAGATATCTGCCACATGGGCCTCTGTTTGTGGCTACTTGAACTTTCTTGCAGAATGACAGCTAATTTACAGAACAGAGGAAGTGTAAGCTGCTGGTTTTTTTTAAATTTAGGCCCCAAATCGGCGGATTGTCAATTCCACCATATTCAGTGTAAGAAGATACAGGTCATGTTCAGATTAAATGGATTGAAGAATTAGACTGCATTTCTCAGAGCTCTATTTTTGGCTATCTTTAATTCACTAATTGGTGTGAAATTTATCAAACAAATAAAATCTTGCAAAGTATTCTAGGGAGTAAAGGTTTACTTCTCTTAAAATTTGAAGTATTGTATGTAAAACTCCATTTTAATACAATGGTACTAAGAAAGAAACTCTATATTCCACGTAATATCTGAAAGACAGAGTTTAATTCTAGGTTACCTGAAACAGTTTGTGCTAACCAATAGAAAATTTGTTTATATTACAAATACATGTTAGACAAATTTGAATTTCAGATGAAATTCTATGTACATGGAAAATATCTAGAAAATACTTATTATATGCCATAATGTGATAAAAGTTTTATATGATATTTCATTCGATCACCACAACAAAACTTTCAGGTAAAATTATTATCCCCATAAGAAAATTGAGGATAAGAGAAATGAGTAGTTTACCTGAGGTTGAGCAGCTAATATGTAGAAGATCTTGAATTCAAGCCCAGACTAACTCGTTTCAAATACTTTGTGCTATACAGTACTGCCTAAGCACAAACAAATTGAATATTAAGTTTTGTAAAATGTGTTTTTATCTGTTTTTCCTTTTGATGTATTCTGTGTCTACTTGCAAATAAAATTTATGATTATTTACTATAAGGAGTCTTGAAAGTCTGGTAACATAGTTTATATCCACCTCCCTAACATGGTCAATGAATTATTCAACCAACTTTTATTCTATTCAAAAATTTCAACTATAAAACAGTTTGTGATGAAAATATGTATTGCTAGGTATATGTGTGATCACAAATTAATATTTATAATTAAATAGGTAAAAATTGCAGACAGAATATATATGTTTAAAGATCAGATTTTGGTACCAAATTCTAAGCCGAATCATCTAGTTGCTTAAATATTTACCTTCTTCATGCCTTCTTTTTCTATTTCATAAACTCCATGATGGACAATAATAGGACTCTTATTTTATACACAAGGCTGACAGCCCTAGTAAGTATTGAATGAGAGGAATAAGTTGTAAAAGTCCTATATGAAAATTTCATGAAAACAATGAAAAGTCAATCAGAAAACCCAAATCTATAATACTAGGTCAACTGTAATCATATTGGAAAATGTCCCTATGAGTCCTTTGCTCTTCATTTTTCTGTTATGCTAAGAGTAAATTACATGAAAGCAGATTATAGTTATACTTTAAGACAATTATTTCGAGACCATTTGAGAGCAGAGAAGTACTGAAAAGCATTCTGAAAAATTACAGTTGTATTTTTTAGAAGGTTTCTCCATTAACGTTAATTATATTCTTTCTAGAGTCATGAGCTTAGGAGTCTTTTCAAAAGGCAAATGCATTCACCACCAGATGAATATGTTAAGTTTTTTCAGTTCATTACCATTTGACCTGAAACATTTAGAATTGCTCTTTTTTAAAAAAAAAAAAAGCAGCTTTATTGAGATATAATTTATGAACCATGATGTTCACACAAGTAATGTTATAATTCAATGGTTTTTAGTTTGTCTACCAAGCCTTGTGATCATCATCATACTCTTAGAAGATTTTTATCACTCTAAAAAGAAACCTTTTACCAAGTAGCAATCACTCTCCACCCTTTCATCCTTCCATCTCCAGTCCTAGGCAACCTAATCTATTTTGATTTATCTTTCATTTCAGATAGAGAAATGGGAAAACTATTCTCAGATTATGGTAATATAGTATGTAAATCATAAGTCTAGACTTTCCATTTGTCCATCTTGTGTTAATAAAATAATATGTTAAAGACCGGGCAATATAGCTTTAAGTGCATTCTATGGAGCAATCAATATCCTTTCAATGAAATATGGGAGTATAGCAATAAGAGCTCACTCAGCCTTCAACTGAAGAATCCTGAATTACAGTCACTTTCAGAAGTTCCACTAAGGATAAGTTTAGATAGAGCACCTACGTGTTTTGTATACTTATTTTGTGCCCCTATATTCTTCATGTTCTTCATTCCTAAAATATGTTTATGTATTTACACTCATTCCTGACAGTTATTTTCAATTTTTTTCCACATTTTCCTGACATTCACCATTCTAATTTTGTTCACTTAGCATTCCTGTGCATCTTCTTTTCCAAATCTTGCCCCACCAAAAATACACACACTTAAACTTTGATTTTTTTTTTCACAAATAATCTCTCTTCAGACTTCTGATTTACTTCACTGAGGCTCTTTTTTTTTTCTTTTTTACTCTATCACCTTGGATAATTTTTTCCCTTTTTTCTCTTTTTTCAATGTTCCTAGAGGTAACATCTCATTCCCTTAACTTAACTCTCCAGTGGTTCCCTGCTTTTTCAGTACAGCTTATTAAACATGTTTTGCTTAACCTAATGTAAATGATGTCCTTAGCAACTTTTCAGCAGCATATCTGTGCCTCCAGTGCCAGCTTTCCTGTTGGTGAAATAAAAATAAGTATATTTATATTTTTCTGCCACTTTTCATATAGCCACATAGCACAATATAGTGTAATAAAGTGGTTAAAGACTTAGATTTGGGGTTGAGTGATGGACATGAGTTCTCAAATTCAACTTTAACTTCCAAGTCATTTGAATGATCTAAACTGAGAGTTCTTCATCTGTAACATAGTAATGATAGTACTTACCTCATAGAGTAGTAAAGAGAAAATAATAATGCATTCTAATGCCAAGAAATGATCCATAACATTAACAAATATATATTTTGATTATTGCCATTCACACACATTAAGCCTTAACTAGACTTTTTTGGGGTATGAATCTGGGTAAAATCCATTTAAAATACTATATGTATGGGAAAATAAATTTCAAAAAACAAACTGTCTTAAACCAGATTTTTGATAGCGTAGTCTATTTGAGACTTGCAAAAGACTCGCTGTGTAAAAATAACAAATATTATAAGATGATCTAGGTGAGTCCCTGTTGTTTAGCCATGAATATACATAAATTTTTCTGTGCTTAAATTTCTCTCATGAATTTGATGTTGTTTAACCATTTATTGACAAACTAAATGGAATCAAATTTTTTTCCTAAGAAACACGTTTGCCATCAAAACTTGTTAGAAATAAGGGGAAAGAAAAAAAGTATAATTTTGCCATGTCATTATGAAAATATTTTCTTATAAATCTGAAAAAATAATATATGCTTTTATCTCTCATTGTAAATTAAATTTCATCAAAGAATTATTTTGTAGGAAACATGTGTTTGCTGTAAATTAATCTGATAATTAGGATATAAGAAAATAAGGCATAAAAGCAAGATCTGGAATTCATTTCTTATTTAAGTTGATTAACCTTCATTATGATCCTTTTGACTAAAGTTCCTAAATATACCTCTACTCTGTTGTAATCTCTCTACGTATTTGCTTTCTTAAATGAAATAATAAATTTTTAATTGTTTCAGATACAATTTCTTTTCCAGCTTGTAAGTTTCCTGAAAGCAGACACTTTGTCTCTCTTAAACATTGCTAATCTCTGTAATAAATTTTGATTGAATCAATGAATAAAAAAAGTCAATTCAAAAGATTATTGAGACCTATTCATCTGGAAATAATTTTCAGTTTCAAATTGGTTTCTCTGAGAAGAACAACAAGAATTTGGTATCTGAAATCACAAAATATACTTTATTCAATATGTAAATGTATATGAATTCATATATAATTTCCATGACCACGTTAAATGTAGACACTTATATATCTTGGGTAGAACTTAATTGATTATTAAACATTTTTTTTTTGATGCCCTGAGAAATATAACCAGCTAGGTGGCACACGTATAGCAAGTCTAAATAAGACTTTCTGTGGTCTTGCTATTCTCTAGGTAATCAATGTAAGTAAGCATCAGTTAGTTCTGTGATCCACTTGAGAAATAAAAGCATGAAATTTTTTTTGAATATTGAAGGAATTGTGGTTAACAGGATTAAAAGTTTTAATTAAAATTTTGTAAAACAATTTTCTAATACATAATACATATAGAATGACTAAATTTTAGTTCTAAAACTGGGAAACTAAAGAACACTGTGTTCTGCTAGCTTGACCGAGGCAAATTAAATTACAGAAGGATCTCAATTGTTAAAAATACAAGAAAATAATGAATATTTTCTCGATTTTAAGATTTTCTTATATTAGCTTTTATTAAAACTTTGGCACCTGCTAGAAAGTCAGAGAGTAGATTACAGAATCAACAAGCAAGTAGTAAATGGATATGAATTGAAACACTTGGAAATAGTTTGATAATGGTAAGTTCGAAAACCCTTTTCTTTCTACTCATTTAATGATTTAGCTTGCATCCAACATGTCATATGATATTTATTTTCCACCAACAAAATTAGTTTGCAATTTATATTATGAAAATACTATGCCAATATTTCATGGTGTGAAAAAGGACAAGTCGACATTCACGATTCATGTAGCCTACTGACCTCATGTGAGATTCACTGGGGTATAAAATGAAAACACACATATGTACTAATCTCAACAAAGTGTTTTTAAAGCAGAACCAACATTTCTTTCTTCTCCGTGCCTCCTTTCACCACATAGCATTGCCCATAGTCATTTTTTTTAAATAAATAAACAGCACCATCTGATATGCTCTGGAAAGTGTCTCTATAACCTGGAAAGTGCAAAAGTGTGTGTGTGTGTGTGTGTGTGTGTGTGTGTGTGTGTGTGTGTGTGTTAGAGAGAGAGAGAGAGAGAGAAATCGAAAAATCCAAATAAAAGTCTGATTTATCATTATTGTCTTCCTTGCCTAAAATACGTAAAAAGGTATAAAAATCAGCCTTGATTTTTTTTGGTCAAGATGATTTTAGCAGACAGTTTTGATAAAAGTGTATAATTTTATTTTAAAAGATTGTCCTTATTCCTCTATCAGCAATTTTAAAATATGGGTGTTTTCAGTAGTTGGCAAGAAACCCAAAGCAGAGTTATCTATAGGCACCAGCTGATGCCCAAGCAAGGCCTCACAGGATGCTGTTCTGCTGATGGGCATGATGGTCTAAGGGTTGAATTATTGCTTTTAGCTTCAGAAGTGTGATTTGTTTGCTATAACCAAATGTAATGAGTTACTCGGGATCTAACATGCTTATTAAAACTCAAATATTTGTAGTTTCTGCTAACTTGGGCATTGATTCCTTCTCACAAACTCTTTTCTCTAACTGGAATACCCTCTCCTAAGTGTTCTCCTCACAAACTGTTAAATTATTCCAGGCTCAGCTCAAATACTAGCTAAACTGCAAACAATTCCCTGGCTCTAGAGTTCTTCCAATGTGCCAAACTGCATTCTAGATATAACTCCCTTATAAAAATTGTGACATTTTGTTTGTTTTCTAGCCTGTCTGCTCTTCCTTAATGTAATCCTGTTTTGTGTATAGGGGACATATATGTGTTCCTTCATTTCTGTGTCACTGACATTTGACCAAATTCTTGGAGAGTCAATAAAGACAAAATATTTTTTAAAGGAATCAAAGAATGACATAAAGAATGAAAAAAAGAAAAGCATAAAATATCATTAAACTTACTTATTTGAATAAAATCATGCAAATATACAAATTATTTAACATTTGCATTTATTGAACAGATCATTCTCTCTGTAGCTATATGCATAGCAATTATGGAATCAGAACTTAAGGAAGTGAATTTGGTCATCTTAATGCATGAAAGGAAGAACTGGATAATGGAATAGCCAAATAATTATATTCCAGCACTGTAGTGCCATACCCACCCACCAGACAGGAACACTCCTGCTGCTCTATACCTGTGCATTCAACAGGACGCAGCAAGACCAATATATTCATTTTGTGGGTGGAACAAGGAGGAGGGATTCAACTCTTTTTAGATTTTAACAGCTTTACCTTCTTTCTATTCCTAACATATTTTTAGTCAGAGTAATACTGTTGTTTAAGGTATGGATTGATTGTATTTGCAGACTTTCCTCTTGTATTTTTAAAATCTAGGTTGAGATTCAATTCTATTGTAGATTTAATGCAATAATATTTTTAAAGGGCTTAGTATCATGTCTGGCACATAATAAACACTATGTATTGCTAAATATATAAAGTGGAGTCATTAATTTTCAGGTGATTTCTTCACCTAATGTATTGTCAATGTAATGTGTTAATTTTTCCCAGGGTCACTGAGTCAGTGATTATTACATCTTTGTTTAATTGCAAGCTTGTATTATCAGAAATATAAATATAAAGCTTGTAATAGATATGTTCTGAATTAATATTTTATAATATATTTTAGCACATTTAGTTGTTTCTGGTTTGGTTAGCTTACAAACTCAGGGGGAAAAAAGCAACTATTGATATTTAGGTATTCGACAAAAGTGGGCCTTTTATTTAAACAAGAATTAACCCATATATAGAAACTGTGATGGTATGCCTTTAACTTAATTCTGTGGAATAAGTGAATTGAATTAATTAACCTCTGAATTTCCTTCCAGGTAGGAGAGTCTATTGTGCCATTATGTGATGGAATACTATCAGGAATACGCAAGACTTCAGAGTTACCATAAAATGTCCATAACAAAATGGGAAATTTTTTCCAAGATAATTTTCCCCTTAATAGATACTCCCCACTCTGGCAACATTCATCATTTAAATTGACACTTGCAAACTCAAAGGTCAATTAAAAATGATTAGAAGCACATTAGAAAAAACATAAGGCTATATGCAGACATATTTGAAAAAAATAATTCTTCAAGGCTGAATTAAGTCTTCATTACAAATGTATGTTTACTTTTCTATATCTCCCACAAAAATTAAAACATTTTGAGATAAGGGAGAATATCAATTTTTATTTCTTCAGTGCCTCATAAGTAGTATAAATATAATACCTGTTGAATGATTAAGTGAATAAGTAAAAAGTTTACATAATTTATACATGTATATTTCATATTTTCTTGCTATCACTTAGAAATATATAGGCTGCTTAAATTATAATAATATTTCACATATGAGTACCCAAAGTATAAAAGACTGGGAACAGTTGTGAAGTAGGCCAAAATTGCATTTAGCATATCCAGGACTCTTTCTCTCAAATTGCTTGGCTAGATTCCCAGGTACCAGTGCTATATGTTCTGTCATATCTTCCTGCCTACCATTCATGGTTAGTTTCACCCAAAACTGTATGTGTGTGTGTGTGTGTGTGTGTGTGTGTGTGTGTGTGTGTGTGTGTATGTATGCAGTGTGCTGAGGATGATGGGTGGATATGAAAACATCCAACAAACAATGTGTCGATACATTTTATTTATTTAATTAGTTATATTTGAGATTTGAATTTTCCAAGCTGCAATAATAATAATGTTAGGTATTTAAGGAATTTAGAAAAATAATCTGCTGTCCTTCAGATCCAGATCTTATGCTTTAATAGGAGAGCTCTAAAACTAAAGATACACACATGAGAGAGACTGATGTTAATTTTTGCCACATCAGTGTTGTCTATTCAGCTTATAACTATAACTGAATCTTACTTTGTTTTCTAATTTCTACCTCTTCTATGAGTGTAGGCTGCCTCACTGAATATCTTCTATGGGTTCCTCATAGCAGAATCAACATGGGCCTACCAGTTCTGCTACTTCTGCTGGTTCTTGCAGACACCAGAAAGATTTCAGACGGTAAAATGGCCATTGCTATTAAAATGTTTGAATTATAACATCTAGGCAAATGCTAATTTCTTTGGAAAATTATCCATTCTCTTTTCAATTGTAAATTTATTTCAAGCTAGAAAAAAGCGATAGATTTTTCCAAATCATATCAAACCAGTGAAATAATCTATATACATTTTAGAGGTTTCTAATGTAAGTATAAAACTATACTTATGCATCAATTTGATTCAGCTTCAGAAAATAATAGAGGTACATTAATGAACAAATTTCAACCATGCTTATAATTTAAATTTAAAAAGAGCTGCACAGTCCCTTATACTAGGAAAAACCATTATTATTTTAATATGGGCATTGTCCTACTAGTCATCTGTATATTTCTAAAAGCAAAACAGGGACAAACCCTGCTCCCACACACAATCTGTTTTCCCTTCCTTTCCTCCTTCCAAAAATCTATTCATTGAACGTGATTATCTTGAAAATTGGGCCTACTGTTATATAGAAAACTAACTTAAGAGTAATGTAGAAACCCTATCCTCCAGCAATTGCTTTTGATGTGGAATAGTTTGTTCTCTAACTCCTCCTTTCCCACTACAAAAGAAACTGGAGTGTAAAATTTCTGAAGTGTTTGTTTTGTTTTGTTTTTGCTTTTGCTTTAGGACTACCTATAGCCCTTATAAGGCTAAGGTCAGAGCAGGGGGACATCTGTAAAAATGCAGATCAGATTTGCTTTGCTCAAAAAAAATGAGCAGTTTTAAAATTAGCATTTTCCCATCAGTATTCTGTACCATCTTAGCATGAAGGAGAAAAATACAACAGTGAATCTAAGAGAAGATAAAAGGCAATGACAGAGAGGGTAATATTTGCTTCTTAATTGAGCTTAAATGTAAGAAAAGAGAGGAAAATAGTCCCACAGCTTTGTCTTGGAGAGATATCTTTGGATCATTTTGAAGTATTTATATTTGTATGACATCCACTTTTAGTGTACCAGATGGAATATAGCTAGATGTAAAGAAAAGGCTTATGGGTTTTGTGGACCCATTAGCAGCTGAGCACCAACTGAGGGTTAGAGCTGTCAAAGGTACTCAGAGAAACTGAGGCCTAGGACCACCTTGTGATAATCAAATTTACCACATGGTATCACCCTAAAGTCTAGAAACGATGATGTTAATTTTACTCTTCTCTCCTCTGTCTTGATATAGATATGATTTTAAGTATGGAAATTCTTATATTTGTTTTTGTAAGATATTTTTATATATAAACTATCTCTCAAAGTCAAATTCTAACATGTACCCAAACCTTAACTCAGTAATTTCACTTAATCAACTTGTAATTAAACTACAGTTATGTTCTTCTAACAACTTGTCCTCCTTGCCATTGCAACCAATCAATGACACTTTTATAATGCTATGAAGATGTGTCTTCTTCAAACATTATATTCTTCGTGCCATTTGCCAATTTAAGAAATTTCAAATTGTATGACATCTAATCATGATAGGGCAAACATTATGTTATGAACACAATTCTTTATCCTCCTCCATTTGGGGAAAGGCAGTCTTGAGGAAAATCTTTTAATTTTTTCCTAGAGCTGATCACTGCACTGGTGAAGATTAAAGAAGGAAAAAGGAAGCTAAAATACCTTACAAGAGATTACCCATTAATCATCCAGAGCCTTAAAATGCCATCATTCTATTCTCTCCTGACCTTCTGTCATTGACTCATCTTTTGCCTATGGAAAACCCACTTTCCAAAGAGCTTTGAACAGAGAATAGGAAGTTGAAGACCTGACTGTAGGTGAGTGCCATGAAGGGAAGACCCAGAGCTAAGCAAATTGACACTGGACATAACCAGTTGGGCATTTTCTTATGAGCCAGGCAACCCTAGATACATCACCACTGTTAGATATGTTTAAAGCTTAATTTAGGAAGTTTTGCTCGAAGACATTTTGTGTGTTGCATTGCATTCCACATTCAACTTCAGGTCTCTCTATCCTGCCTCCCCAAGAAACAGTAAGTAAAACTCCACATCATTCTTTACATATTTTAGACTTAGTCTTCTTAGTGGTTCCCTCTTCTACATGTCATAACAGAAACTGGTCTCCGGCAGGGCTCAGGTGAGAGCACAGCTGCCCCAAGGAGAACTAGTAATACTCTGAGATTTTGAAATCTATCTTCAGAACTTGTGAATCGCAGGTGCATTATTCAACTGTTCCTCTGACTAAATCATCATTCAGGAAAACCAACAATGCAACAAACTGTGGTGGTCAAGTTAGTTAGACTTATCATACAAGGACATGGAGAATGGCCTGACTGGAGCCTTCATGGTTCTTGACATACAATTTAAAAGTCAGAGGTAAATGTTCAACTGCTTTTGATATCAAAATTGAGGAGATGTGCTATTCTAAATGGAATGTTTACAACGAGAAGCTGGGTATATACCACATTACATATTTTCAGTAGATTGAGAAAGTGTAAGAAACATCCCGGTGTTGCCATATGAATTCTTAAAGCAATGAGGTCTTTCCTCAATGGTGAAAGAGATATGAAAAGTATTTGATGTTTCAAGATAGTTGTCAGGCTTCCCAAGCTGGCCCTTGTCTTCAGAGAAGTATTCCTCTCTTATTGTATTCAGAAAAGACTAAAAGTGAGAACTTCAGGGCAGATTTGAGAAGATGGGAGCAAACCAAGAATGATTTACTCTTAATATTAGAAGTTTAGTAACTTAGAACCTAGTGGTGGGAATAGGGGGATTCCAAGTACTAAGTCAGAGAGGCATCCTGAAGCCAGCTGGAGCCTATCAGAGACTATTTACCCAGAGGCTTATGACATTCTGGTTAAATTACTGAATCTAAATTCCTCACTCTGGAGGTGAAAGCCACTATCAATATGTTGTTATCATTTAACAAACTACATGCTTGTTAGAGCACAGATTTATTTTAATTATGACCGTTTTCTGTTTTATCGATGTCTATGCTTTTGATGTATTTTTTACCATTTTAGTAAAATTATTCTTTCCTTTCCTCAGTCTGTCTTGCCATTATAAATTCATTAGATGTTTATAATCCTGGCTTGTTATCTGGCTTGATATGTTAATTGACTTCTTCATTCACCCAGTTTTCACCTCAGCGTTCATTCAGCATTTATGTTGTCAATTTGTGCATTTTTCATGTGTATTCCTTGATAAATGGGTTCTTTGTTTTCAAATGCCTTGCTCCATCATCTTTAAACTGGCTCTGTCACAGCAATTCTTCCCCCAAGCTGCTGAGCATTGTAAGAAATCAAGGAGTAATTCTAATTATTATTAAATGAAAGTTCTAGTTTCCACCTAGCATGCAGATTCCTCTTCGCTGCCCCCAGCATTTCTCATTCTACTACTTAATCAACTTTTGTAAACCTCTATTACTGCCCTTAAGTACTAGCTGTGACAGTTTCCTAGTGTTTTCCCTTGATTTTTATAACTTTGACAATTGTGAGGCATTTTTTTCTTATGATTCAACAGAGATTATGTTTTGTTTTGTTTTGTTTTTTTGGAGAAAGATAACAGAAGTAAAATGTATTCTCATCATATCATATTAAGGAGGGATACTCATCTCTGTTGATTTGACCTTGATCACCTGACTTAGGTAGCGTTTGTCAAGTTTCTTCACTGTAAATTTACTAATTTTTCTCCCTGCCTATACTCTAATATAGGAAGTCACTATGCACAGCTCACACTTAAGGAGTAGCCAGTTAAGCTTCACCACTTTGAGGGCAGAGTGTCTGCATAAATTATTTGGAATTCTTCTGCATGAGAGAGTTTGCAATAACTTCTAATTGGTATTCCTACATCATCTTCATGCTCTCTGTTCTCCTTGCTTCCAAACTATAGACACAGAAGTCATTTTAAAGCGGACATCTGTCCTTTGTATAAAATCTTCCAACGACTGTCTATTGATAGACACATAAAATTCTAAGTCTTAAACTCAAGGTATAAAGCTCTGCATTTCCTACATACTCTTAACCAGCATCTCAAATTGGTTCACCTGAGAATCAACAAATTGCTTTGGAGCATGTGGATGCCTAGTTCCCACTCTAGAATTTTTCAATTTATTAGTGAAACATGTTTTTGAAATATTTTAGTACATATTACATCCTTATTATTATAAAATATGTATTCTCACACAATTATTTTTATAAAAGCTATCATTCCAATAATTATATTTACTTACATTATTTATAAATTTTCTGTTTTTTTTTTAATTATTTGGAGTCAGTGATTGTCTTTTGATATTTCAGAAGTACTTGGATACATGCTATAAGCATTTCAATTCTCTCTCATTTCTACATTTTTAGTAAAGTGTTTCCATGGTGCTGAAAAAAATGTAATTACTTTATAATCAAGAAATGTATTTTAATGCTGTTATAGACCTCTAGAGCAATAAAAACTTCTAATCTGAAATATTCCCTAGATAGATTATTATGAAGTGTCATCTGCATATGTTATTAATTTCCTCTTCATAATCTCTGACCTCATTTATCTATACTAAATTATATTTTTCATTTATTTGATTAATTATGGTAGAATATTCACAAAAGTTTATCGAAACATAAAATATAGATAACTTACAATGTACTTATATATGAAGAAATGATGAGTTTAGAGGGCAATTACTTAATATTTGAAAAAACCTATTTAACTATATTACCATTAGATTTTGAGAATAATTTATTTCTAAATTAATATTTTAAAATTAAAACCTGAAAAATGGGAAGTGTTTACAGATTAATGTTGCATCACCAAAAAGCCCCTGTTTATATCATAAGACAGGGCACTATCTTCTTGAGCCAAATATAACTATTTCAAATTCAAGTTATATTAGGAATTATTTTTAGATATGATTTGATCATTTCATATTTTTTATCCTTTTGGAAATAACATCATTGGTATTTCTGGTTATTTAAATAATAAATGTTTAGTGTCAAAATAAGAAAATTGAAAAGAATAAGAAAAATAATTTCTCTTTAAAGCCGTATCACATTATATCTATCATCTATCTATCCACATCATATCTATCATCTGTCTGTCTATCTGTCTGTCTATCTATCTATCATCTATGGCAAAAAAATAAAGAAAGTTTCAAACATGAGAAAGAAGCATATAAGAGATCCCAAAGTGGAGGGAATAGTCACGGCAAATCAGACCTAAGTAGCAGCCTGTTGGTTATCCACAGAAACATTAATTGGAAGGCTGTGTAGCAGCCTGTCCCAGCACATAAATGCTCAGACAGCTAGAAGTCTGAGGAGATTAGGTGAAACCAGCCATTTGGTTTAACGAAAGGCCAAGGCTCCCAGGGCAAATGGGCCAAACAAATCTGGGAAGGCAGGTAAACTGAATCCAGCACATGATCAACTTTAACATTAAAGAAAATGATCTCATAATGAAAGTCTGCAATGTAAGAATAGATATTTGGTATCTAAACAGAGATTGACAATATAAAATATATGATAAATTTTCTAATTTATGGTGTTAAAAAAGAAAGCAAAACTCTAGAAGTACAAAGTAGTTTCATATGTATAAAGCAAATATTGACATACTATGAAGTAAGTTTACAAATCTATCATCATATGTCGATATTTTGGCAGACTTCTATCAATAAGATAGAACAAGTAGACAAACATTTCAGGAAAGATATGCAGGATTTGAACAAGACAAAATTACTTACTTGATCTGCTGAACATATATCTCCTTAGAAAACAGACATCACATCAGAAATCCCTCACCTTCCTTCTACCATATAGTCACGTGTCTACCTGCATTGGCAGTCAAACTCTGTATTTCTTCTTTGATATCAGATGTCTCTCCTTTGTATCTAAAATCAATTCTTCGACTGTACCCTATACCGTATCCTTTTCCCATCTTTTTCTCAATAATGTCAGAGAACTCTTTAAAAAGACAATACAGTCTTTCTTTTTTCTTTTCTTTTTTTTTTTAGAGAGAATAAAAAAAGTAAATAGATAGTGTGTATTCATATATTAATTTTTTATATACACTGCTCATATTGCTTTTAGAACTTCTTTTCTGAAACTACTAATTCTGGAACTAAATTTCCCACCCCGAATACTGAATATACATGATTGATTAAACTTCTCTGAAATTTCTTTCTAGGCTATTGCACACTAGCAAAAAGTTATCAAAGAAAATACCTCATATGCTCTCAAAAAGAGCTATAGAAAAATAACCAGATATAGACAAGTTAGTTTTAACTCGCTCACTTTTAATTTGAATACAATTGTATTTAGAAAATGTAAATAAATATCCTATATCTTTTCTCCCCTTCAGATGACTATTCTACTTTCTCTTTAGATAGAAAATTTTCTATTGTAACTATTCAAATCAAGTAATAGACAAATCAGAAGTCATGTATATTTGGCTTAAAACTATATGTAAATTAATTAATCCAACTTTATTAAATACTTACTATGTGTCAGGCCTTGTGATAAGTACTGGGAATACAAATTTATATGAGAGGCAATATGGATCAGCTACATATTAAATTGGGAGATTTGATTCATAGTGTTTAAAGGACACAAATGTTTACTCTCTCATATACATGAAGTTCAGAGGAAGGCAGTGCAATGCCGATACTGAAGCTATACAAAATCACGGTGTTCCCTGTTTCCTTCTGTTTCACTCCCCTGCCTCTTGTGCTTTTCCTTCTCAGGATTACCTCATGTACCAAGAAGCCAGTTAGAGCTTCAGCTATTTTAACCTTCGTCCAAGGAGCAGGAAGGCAGAAGGAAAAAGAAAATTAAAGTACCCTGTCCTTTTTCATGCTTTTCCAGAAGTTCTGCCCCACACTTTTCAGAACTTAGTCACATGGCATAGTAGATTCAAAAAGGTCTGTACTCTGTAGGCTTCTGGTAGGACTCATTATCTCAATGAATAAAATGACTAGGAAAAAAAAAAAAACAATGTGTGTTTGGGTAAGCAATCATCTGTCTTTGTCTCACAGTTTCTCCTTGCCTTCAAGGGATATAAGAGCTAGCAAAGGAGATTGATAGACATGATAAAACAACAAACGAATGTGAGCATTGGAAACTTAGGAGTTATGATAAAGGTCTTTTCTGTGGTAGTGTGGGTTTTAAAGTGTGTAGAGATCAAGTCCACTTTGGAAGGTCATGAACAGAATAATTTGCATATATGTGTTTATCAATGGTATTGGAGTAAAAGTTTTGCCAATATGTTGCAAAAATTGTCCAAAAGGGATGGAGAAATTGACAACACATATTTTGGCTTCAAGTATTTTACTTGCACTTTCTTATTTAATCTTCATATAACCTGTGAAGTAATTATTATTATTTCTATTTCCCTGATAGAGATATGGCTTTTCAAATGATAACAACAAATTTGAGTAGTATTGAAATCTAGGTCCTTCTCCTACATTCTATTTTTTTTTTTCAATATACCATAAGCTATCAAAAGCATTCTAAACCAAGATATAAAATTAGAAAACATCTTTCTCAGTCTTTTATTGAAGTGTACAATTAAAATTTATTTTTAAGGGATCCTTCAAACTGTATATTCTTCATCTAATATTTCAAGAGCTTAGATTTCAAATGTTAGTCTGCATAAAAGCCCTCATTCCCTAAGCCCTTTCTGATTCTCCATATTTTTCTGGCTTTGCAGCATTTTTTAACTATTTTGTCATGTTTTTCTAGCTTTTAAGAGTCCCACCTCCCTAAGGTAGAAGCCAGGAAAAACACTTTCTACTTTACTTTGTGATACAGCACAGGACTGGGATTCAGGATTCCAACAATTGCATTTGCCCAGGTGAAGCTTTATTTGGCAGCAATCCACTTGGGTAGTAAGGACACCCTGTGTAGGGTTTGTTGAATTGATACTGGATTTCCAGGAGTAGCAGTGGTTATAGTCATGACTTCTGGTCCTAGAACTGATGTCAGTGTGATTATTAATGCTAGCCAAATGGCAAAAGCTTTGTATTTTCACACCTCAGTAAAAATACACAAAACTGGTTACTTGAATAAGCAAAAAAATAAGGTAAAGATACAGAAACAGCATGATGCAATGGAAAATCTCCTTGAGAAAGATCAAGAGACTTTCTGGATTCTGGTTCTCAGACCAACACACTTACTGACCTTAATGTCTCACATAATCTCTTTGTCTTTCATTTTCTTGAACCAACACCAAGGAGCATTGAATAGATAACTCACAAAGATTTCATACTGAATTATTGATTAAAATGTTTGGGAGCAAATATATGTATATTTGCTTGTGTTTGTGTGTATAAAGATACACACATAGATAGATGATAGATGATAGATAGATAGATAGATAGATAGATAGATAGATAGATAGATAGATAAAGTAAGTAAATAGATAAATAGGATAGATTAGATCAGGAATCAGAAAGACCTTAATAAATCATTTATTAGTATTTGACATTAGCAAACATTTCAATCAACTCAATCTGGCCTTTACAAATAAGATTGTATGAGACATATATAATAATAGAGTTAAAATAAATAAAAATAATTAGAAATTAAATAAATATCAGTGTCCTTTTAATTTCACAATTTCATAATCACCTAAATTATACTCGGCCACATACTATGTTTAATCACTTTAATACTGGATATTTAGTACTAAATGAAAATACAAAAAGAATGTATGACAATAATAGAACCTCAGATATCTTGAAATGCAAATTATTAAAAAGCACCTTAAATATATTAAAAATATTGATATAACAAAAGCTTTAACCAGAGATACATTATAGTAGATGATTTGCAAATTTGTCTTGTCTGTTTTATGTTCAGTGTTACTGAGTGCTTTTGTCTTCTACCAGATAACTGTTTATATTATGCCACTTTGGAAGTGATTGGTTTTTGTTTTTTGGTTTTTTTTTTCATTGAATTGCATGATGAGATGGCTAACCACAAGAAAACATTGAAAGGTCAAAGCCAGTAAAGTATGTTTTTTTTTCCAAGCAGGAATAAAAACGACTTTACCTTAGTGCAATGTTTCACTTTCATGCCTTTTATATTGACTCGGTCAGGAAATACATCTCATTCACCTTGATCATTATAGCACATGCCATCAGGATAGACATAGTAGAGTGTTCAAAAATAAATCAGCTAGACATCAATGAACATCAAGCAGTAATACTCTGAGTTCCCTACAGTCTGTAACACATATATTTATGTCAACTTTCAGGAAAATATATAGACGATGTTTGATATTTGAGAAAAGAACATCATAAGTATGGTTATTATATAAGAATTTCAGCAGACATTGAATTTAAAGCAAATCATTTACCCATTTAATAATTATAAATTTTATATACTCTCTTTTCTTTGAGTACACAGTTCTAATCTTTCCTCTTTATTTATAAATGTTCTTACCTACTTTTAATGTTTTGCAGAATATAATTCTGAGCATTATTGCCAAAAGGTCTTTATATGAATTAGCTTGAGTCCTTATACTTTTATAACTAGTTATTCTTAACTCTTGAGAATTTCTTATTGTTTTAAAAATATTCCATATTATTGTTCATTTGTTGTTAATTTTTTTTTTCCAAACTATCTTTCTTATGAATCACCACATTTTCTTCAAGCTCAAATGTTTAAAAATTAAGAATTGGTTATTTAGAAATCAGGTGTTACTTGTTAAAACCATCTCCCCCCGCACCTCCAGATACCTATTTTTCCTTGAGATTACTTGCCTCTTGTAATTGGTAATATGAATTTCTACATCAAAAATTTCTGTAATAATCATGGATTCCTTGTTTTTCACATGTTTTCAAACTACAGATGAAACCATTATTTAACAACAAAAAAAATTATTTGTCCATTACAACCTCATAGAATGAATTAGATAAAAATGCAAACATCATTAAAGACTGTAGATTCTTATACAAATTAAATTATTCTTGTCTTTATGGCTCTTTTAGCTCATGATATTCAGGGGCATACAATTCTACACAAAATTTTCATAACATTCTGAATGGAACACATATATGTTTTCTGTCTTTTCAGATATGTTAAAAAGCAGGGAGGGAGAAAGGTGGTCTCTTTTTCCATCTTGAAAAATGTGTCTTGAAGAATCTAACAGATACGGCAAAAGTATTTAAATCCCATTTATTTCCTCATTTTTTCCAAAGACATTTATCTTTCAATTGGAAAAAGAAAAAAATGATTATAATGACTAAAACTTAACAAATAAGAAAAGATAAAATTTTATCTGGCCCTTGGAGACTATACATAGCTTTATGTCTTCAAATAATTACTACTGAGAATACTGAGAGAATTTATATTTTTAGAATAATATCCCAATTCTCCATTCACAAAGATGTTCAAGATAAGCAGGGATGTTGGAGAAATGAATCTTTATCGGATAAAATGTGTCACTAAATGCTAAATGAAGGTATAGATCAAACCAGAAAAGAAAACTATAATACCTTGAGACCATGTGCATCATATCTGAAATTTTGCAGTTGAGCTAAATCTTTAAATCATAATTAAATTACTGCTATAAGATACCAAAGCTGGGTATGATATAAATTATCAGAAAGTATAAAATATTGTGGGATAAGATACCAGTACTAACACTTGCTGAATGTTAGTCCGAAGTACTGATGCTAAGCATTTAATATATACATTAACTCCCAAGTGA
The DNA here is from genome assembly GCF_902729225.1 of Pteropus medius. NCBI lineage: Eukaryota > Metazoa > Chordata > Mammalia > Chiroptera > Pteropodidae > Pteropus > Pteropus medius. Next base: position 4,376,434 of record NW_024354500.1, on the reverse strand, counting down.
CAAATTTAAATAGTCAAGTAAAAACTTCCAAATCCATTGTGCAATTTATTTAAAGATATACTTTAAATCATCAGAGAAGATAATAATTGAAATGATATTTAAAAATTTTTGTAGAATATATAGCAAGTAAAGAAATATTATAAAGTCTAAACTTCAAAACAATGCCCCTTTCTCGATGCTTCAAATATTCAGTGATTTTAATTAAGTTCTCCTGATGCCTCTCATTGTGCAGTCTCGTTCATCTCTCCTGTGCTAGGAGTCACATGCCTGTAAGTCGGCCGCTCTTTCTGATGTGACCAGTGCTCTAGGACAAGAGCATTAAATTTATCTGTATTATAGCTACTAACTCTATTCCTACCAGCTTACTACTTACTAACAGCCAAGTGGTACTAACTAGCTGTGCTTCTTTGATGTATAACTTACTCTCCTGTGTTCAGTTTCCTATCTGTAAAATTACAGGGTTAGGTTGGCTGGCTTTTAAGTATAGTATATTTACCCTCTGAAATTATTTGATTCTCCGCCAGTGAAGTCCAAACAGAACCTACTTTCTCAGGGAATTCCGATGACAGATGGCCTCTACCTTTTATCTACTCTGCAACACCAGAGAGGCTTATACTAGTCGCTCTTCATCCTGTTATGTTAGGAATCATAGCTTTTCATAGGTACTTACCAGAAGCCTTTAGTCAGGGATTCTTCTGTTTTGCTTTCCAAGAATTCAAGAAATCTGAAATCCACAGACAAAAATGGCCCCTTTCAACTCAGTTTTGCTTTTTAGCCTTTGCCGGAGCCAAATAAGTAAAAGTCAAAGGTAAGCTCAGAAGTCTGGGTCCTGCCCTGGTTTGATGGCAGTTTTGCCTTATCAGAAAGCACCCAGAATGAGTTTCCTGCATGATCGCTTTGCGTTTTCAATTCCCCACCTGCTTCTTAGGACATGTGTAAAATATATATCGCTTCTGCTATCTTCAGTTCTAGCATTTTCCCATTTCCCATTTTTTAGCTCATAGAATTTTAAAGTAGCCAATCCTTTTCCTTAATGAATATTTTAAAATAATTTGAATATTCAAAATATAGCAAAATAGTTGAAAGAAAAGTTTTTTACATAAAAACAAGAACATGTTTTACAGACTTCACACTTGTTCCTTTTTTTACTTGCTCTAGTCTAAAATGACTTTTGGGTATAGACATAAACCTAGCTACCAGCTGTCTGAAATTTTTTTTGCTAAATTGTCTAAATTGAACTGTTGTTTGATGTCATGATAATATTTAGTGCCCTGCAGTATTAATTTCCTAAATATTTTCAGAAGAGATTAGAAATTAGTGTAACATGTAAAAAGTCCCTATCAATCTAAGTCCAATTGGGAAACATAAATTGCACAGTAATTTCAACAAAGAAAGTTTAACATAAAAAATATTAAACCCATGCTAAGTATGCAGAAAAGGTTAACGGGCCTGAGACTATTATCCTTAAAAGGCCTGCTTGAAGGTTTGGTCTTTCACTAGAACCTGGGAACTAGGATTTCAGAAGAGTTTTCACCATTCCCTGATAAGAACGGCTCACTGTGCCTAAACTGTTAGGAAATCAGTATGTTTTATGTTGAATACCTGCTTTCTTTCTGGGAATCTGAAAGTGTGGCATGAACCAGGCAGATGGTGCCTATGTAACCAAACTCTAATAAAAACTCTGGCCACTGAGTTTTTAATGAGCTCCATGGTAGACAATACTTGACATGTGTCGTCACTATTTCATGTTGAAGGAATTAAAGGAGTCCGTGTGACTCAAATTTATGAAGACTCTTGTAATATCCTGCCTGGTTCCATGCACCTTTTCCCTTTGCTAATTTTTCTGTGTATCCTTTTCCTGTAATAAATCATGAGTACAACCGTATGTTGATTCCTGTAAATTCTTCTAGTGAATCACGAAAACTGGGAATGGTTTTAGGGACCCCTGACATACTAGGATATTATAAAAAATATAAAGAAAACTGAAGTATACCCTAGGACAAACAGTACCTCCGAAAGAAAAATTTGGAAAAGAGGTGCTGTCCTAAAGGCTGGGATTCTGGCCTCATTGAAAAAGATATAGTTGCAGTCCAACTGATGGCAGAGAAATTTGCTGGATGTCATGGCTAGATCTGGTCCATAGTCACTGGGCAAATAAGAAACAACATTCCAGAGTTCAGACAAGTCCAGGTTGGTGAGCAGACACATAGCAAGTTCTGTGGGAGACTTAGAGCTCATAGTCTGCAATGGGTAAACCCAGGAAAACAACCCTCTGAGGTTCAGTCGAGCTGAGGCTGGGATGTGAAAATGCAGTTGGCGTGTAGGCGATGTAGGCATGAGTCCTAGATTATGCAGTGCCTGAATCAGAAGGGCCATGGCTGCAAGAATACTCCCATCCCTCCACCACAGGTATGACTGAAGTTCTCTACAACAGGAGCAGAAAAGCAATAGTAGCACTTTGGAACCAGGACGATAACCTCCATTTCTTCCTTCAATGCCCCTCTAGCGCCCTCTACTGACAAAGTTTAATATATCCACTGTAAAGAAGACATGCTGAAAGAGCCCAGTCATTATTTCAAATCAAAAACGAAATGTGAATTTGCATCTGAGAAGCAATAAATTAATAACTGGCTGACACATACAGTGAAAGCATCTAAGGGAAGACTAAATAAACATTTCTTTTGAGCATTCTAAATTTGATGTAAATCAAACCAAACCACATATTATTTCTATTCCTTGCAAATAAATAAAAAAATAAAACATATTTATAGTTTCTTTTTGGTCCAGGTTTAATACTCTTCTTGAGTCCTCATTATTTTCCCAGACATAGTACGCTTTTGACTTGTTCATGTATTTTTTAAATGGTAAATAGAACTGCAGGATAATAAACATACAAGTAGTTTAAATTCTAAATATGTTTGGAAGTTATTAATCTCTCCTTATTTCACCACCTATAATAAATTAGTACTCAGTGAATGTACAATAACACAACTAATTTGGGGTAAAAACAAAAAAGTGCTACTTAAGTTTCAATCTGTATTCTGTTTGTTTACTATTCACATTTTACTCAATTGGAGCAATACAATTAAATTTCAAGTTATTTCTCCATTCAGTTCATCAGGCTAAAATTAATATTTAAATGAGAAAAAGTGTTAATAATTTTCTCTTTTTATCATGAAAATGTTCCTGGTCTTATTAAATTGGTGATCATATTTCTTAACAGAACTTATATTTCCAACTTAAATTCCTTTATAGTACAACCTAATGTCCCATGGAATGATGTTATACCTGTATTTGTGTCAAATCTAATTATGAAGGCTTGATTTGTGTAATGTGCAAAAAATTATTTCCACTTTCTCTACCATGCAAACAGATCAATTTTCTCATTAGCCTTTTCCATCAGTTCTAATTGCTTTAAGCTTATGCTTTTCATATTATTTTGTTTCCTAGCCAAATTTGGTCCTTACATCATGTATGGATAGATCGACTACATTTCAAGAGATTTATTAATGTTGACAGATTACCTATATAAATCAGTGATAGTTCAATATTTTTTATTATTTCCTTTATTATTAATTATTGATATTGTCCTATCATCTTTCTACAGTTTCTAATAGATTGCTTTCTGCCTTTTGCTTTGTCAGAATTTAGAAAAGAACAAATAAAGAGATGAACCACAAAGAAAGTGACAATAAAAGATGAAGAGGAAGTGGGAGGTATAACTCATTTTAAGAGCAAAGCTTTGGATAAAAGACTCTAAGGAGAATTCTTCAGGCTCAATGCTCTGACAAAAGGAGTTATGTGGTGGTGCATAATTTTCCCACAGATCTTTTGTTCTTTGATGTGTTTGATGAACAAATAAAAAATGTGAGTTGAGAGTCTGCAGAATGGAGATTGTGTGTTTACAAAGGGGGCTGTAAAATGAATATGCTGATGTATGTGAAATCAAATATACTGTAGATAATGGACACTATTAGGAAGATATGCTCAGAAAAGGGTTTTCAGAATCCCACATGCTTCTGTGAATGCCACGTTTGTTTATTGTCTGGGTGTAGCAATCATTCACCAAGTGCTTATTCTAAGCATTTTCTAATAAAATGCTCTCTAATAGGAAGATTGATTCTGTTTCATCAGTAGAAAAATTGAAATAGTATTTACATGATGAAAACCAAGTGTACAAAACCTGAAGCTATAAAACTCCTAGAAGAAAACATAGGCAGTAAACTCTCTGTCATTGCTCTTAGAAATACTTTTTCTGATCTTCTCAAGCAAGGGAAACAAAAGAAAAAATAAACAAATGGGACTGCATCAAACTAAAACGTTTTTGCACAGCAAAGGAAACTATCAGCAAAACAAAAGACAACCTACTGAATAAGAGAAGATATTTGCCTATGATGTGGCTGCGAAGAGGCATATATTTAAAATTTATAAAGAACTCATACAACTCAACACCAAAAAAAGAAAAAACAAACCAGTTAAAAAATGGGAAAAGGGCCTGGATAGGCATTTCTCCAAAATGAACATAGAACATACAGATGGCCAATAGACATATAAAAAGATGCTCAACATGACTAATCATCAGAGAAATGCAAATTAAAACCAAAATGTGATATCACCTCACCCCTGTCAGAATGGTTATCATGAACAAATCAACAAACAACAAGATTGACGAGGATATCAAGAAAATAGAACACTTGTACACTGTCGGTGGGATTGCAAATTGGTGCAGCCACTATGAAAAACAGTTTGAAGGTTCCTCAAAAAATTAAAAACACAACTACCTTTTGATCCAGCAATGGCACTTTTGGGTATTTATTCAAAGAAAACCAAAACACTAATTTTAAAAAATCTATGCATCCTTATGTTCACTGCAGTGCTATTTATAATAGCCAAGATATAGAAGTCACCTAAGTACCTATCAGTAGACAACTGGATAAAGAAAATGTGATACATATATAAAATGGAATATTACTCAGCCATAAAAAGTGAAATACTACCATTTGAAATGACTTGGATGGACCTAGAGAATATTATGCTAAGTAAAATAAGTCAAACAAATACCATATAATTTCTGACAAATACCATATGATTTCATTTATATGTGGAATCTAAAGAACAAAATGAACACACAAAATGGAAACAGACTCATAGATACAAAGAATATACAGTGATTGCCAGATGGGAGAGGTTAGGGGGCTGTGTGAAAAACGTGACGGGATTAAGGAGTACAAATTGGCAGTTACAAAAAAGTCACGATGATGTAAAGTACAGCATAGAGAATATAGTCAATAGTATTCTAATAACTATGTGTAGCGCCAGGCGAGTACTAGACTAATTGGTGGGATCGCTTTGTAAATTATATAAATGTCTAACCACTATGCTTTGCACCCAAAACTAATATAAAATAATATTGAATGTCAACTCTAATTGAAAAATTAAAATTAAAAAAAAAAAAACAAGAGTACAAGTTTGGTGAACTTATTCTTTATAATTTTGAATTTAAAGACCCTGATACCCACAAGATGATAATAAAACATCTCTTACCTTTGTAGTTTCACTAGAAATATTCATGTAATTTCTATGAAACTTCTTTTTTAAAGTCTGTCTCTATGTATATGTAGAATGTGTAAAACCTACACCTCAAAACATGAGTATAAAACAAAATATTTCCTGTTTAAAGTCCCAAACTACCTAAGTCCTAGAACTGTACTTCTCTACTCTTTAATCCAACAAATCTTTTAGTTTTCCAATGAAAAATCATGAGCATGTAATCTTACATACATACACACGCGCGCGCACACACACACACACACACACACACACACACACACAAGTTTCTTCAGGATTACTATTGAGGTATATAATTATTAGAACTCCAGATATACAGCTATACTAATATGTAATCCTTATTAGACATGGGCACATATTAAACATATACCACTTGAGCTAATTTTATTTTTTTCAAACAAGAAGTGGTTACTCTGAGACTAGAAGACACATATATTAAAAACTATAAAGCTTCAGGTGACTACAATGTGAATGTTCTAAAAGTGAAAAATATAATTACTGATTCCTTTATTTGAGTTTGAATATTTTTGTTATGGTGATCACTCTGGGCAGAATGTATTCGGGAGCTGATCCATGTAGCCATCATTCTTCTAGCCAATAGTTTTCTGAAATTTGTGTAACACATGTCTTATGATCTCAATTTTACTAGTAGCAGTATACCTGGCTCTTGCTTCATAGATATTAGAAAAGCAAACACTTGTAGCCAAAGAATGTGGAGTCACTACTTGGCAGCAAATGTGGATGACATCTTTTATTTCATGAAAAGATTTCCCAGGGTCTGGATGGAGACAGCTGGAGGCAACTATGGAAATCTAACCATCAGTAATAGCAGGATGGACACCTGTTGATGACCAAGAAATGGAATCTTGAGCAATATAGAACTAGTAAGTCTTATCAGAGTGTGAAATTTAACACTTCAGGGCTTCCTACCAGTTCACTCATTTTTTTTCAGTAGGGCTCTAACTTCAATAAGGTCTCTATTCAGAATGTTCCTTATTTTAACAGAAGACAAATGCCAATTTACTAAGAGACATAAATTGTCACAATCTGCCCTGTAAATCCTTACCTGAATTTCTTGTGAAGGAGCACATTTATTTGCTTTTTCTCATGTTTTCAGGTGGAGACACCAGCACCCGAGTAATTGGGTTGGCCCCACTTTGCTTCTTCTTTCCTGTCCCTTCAGAGAATGGTCACTTTGGAAGAAGGGGTTAAGCCTACTTAGTGTAGACTCTTCTCTCTTGTTTTTGTCTTTGGAATATGCCCAAATGGTGAAAACACAGTTTTCCTCCTGCTTAGTGTAGTAAGTTTTAAGAAGCAGAGTTCTAAGTGAAGGCCAATGATTTTCCAGTTGTGCCCAAAGATAATCGGAAATATTCTTTCAGGGTTACATTTTGGGCAAGTCCATTTGTTTCACAGACCAAATCATGCCATAATATCTAGCCTTTATCACTATAAAGGTACAGGCCAATTTCCTTGACTGACTATTCTGTCTTTCAAAGATTTCATGCCATGGCAATGACAACGATATATATTTGATTCCATAAAATATTAACACTTCTCCTCAGTTTGTCCTTCTTCCATATCCTTAAAACTCTTTAAAAACTTGTAATAGAGTAATCGGGGGGGAGGGATCATTTCATAAATTATATAAATATCTAGCCATTGTTATGTATATCTGAAACTATCATAATAAAAACAAACAAACAAATAAATAAATAATTGTAATATAATTTCTATTATCTAATGTCAAGAAAATTTCATGTGAATTAATGATATTCATTACCACAAAAGAGTGGTACATTGCAACTTAATGCATTATTTTCTTGCTGTGCCTGTTAGTCATTTAATAATTAGTCACAACAAACACACTATGTGTATTTTGAGTATATATATATATATATATATATATGTATATATATGCATAGGGTGCTGTTAAAACTTGTCTGTTCAATCTCATTATTGTATTTTTTATAAGTTTGAAATCATCAACTGCATATATTAACCAAAATAGATTTTTCTGTGTCACAACTTTACTGAGAGATTCAGGTTGACATTTAAAAACTCCTTGAGCTAAACTACCAAGATACATTAAGAAAAAAAAAAATCAAAGCTGAGAAAGATCTTATGAAAGACAGAGTAAATCCTTTAGGATGATTAGTTCAGTGAAATGTTAAGAGAATATTTTGTGTGCATGTCAGGTCTCTTGCTAGTCTCACACTAGTAATTTGAATTCACTTCATTATAGACACTGAGATACCTTAGCAGAGACTGGAAAGAGAAGTAAAGAGCCAGAAAGAAAGAGCAATAACACTTAAAGGATGAAGTTGCTCTCATAATTCACCTCCAGATAACTGAAAGAAGAACCTGGCAAATGACAATGCAGGGCTGAGTTTTGCTCAGTGTGCATAAAAATGCATGACACGGGAGCCCTCCACAAGCTCCCTCAGTGAGCCTCAGGATGAATATTCTAAAGGTGTACATTTCTCCCTTCTTTTCAAGAGCTGATTCTTCCATTTAAAGTCAAGGATATTTTTTAAACAAATGAAACCTGACACTGTCGCTGACTTTTAGGGTAATAAATGCAGTCACATTTTGCTAAATACATATGATTTTTACATAGTGGCGACTTGGTTAATGAGAAACCCATACTTTTTTTTTTTAACTCTTTACCTATTTAATATAATATCCCAATGGCAACATTATAGAGTATGATATTTTCTGAATGATCTGATTATGTATTCATCTGGCTCTTTTCAAGAAAAACTTGATATTAAAAACATACTTTGATGATAATAAATACATCTGAATTAATTGTTAAGCAAAAGAAATGGAGAGGGGCTTGATGTATGAGCTGTGAAATTAGAGAGACATGAACATAAGACTAAATTTTAGCTCCAAATTTTAATGACTGCGTGACTGTGGCAAATAAGTTAACCTCTTTTGGCTTCATCTTCTAATCTTTAAAATGGGAACAATATTAGTACTAACCTCGTAAGTTTGTGTGAATATAAATATAAATAACAACAACCCATTACTGAATGATATTTAATTGTACATCAAAAGCTAAGATTTAATTTAATCTTCACAGCAACCGTTTGAGAGTGTGTTAACTTCTCTAACTAAATTTTCCTATGTGGTAGCTGTCTCTCCCATGCCAAACACTCCTAAGTTCTGACTTGCAGTTTGAAACACTCTTCTAAACAACAAACCTAAATATCGAACTGTTTTCTATGTTGTTTCATTTGGCCATCTGCCAAGTACCTTGATAACTACATAAACCCAACCATACTCATCATCTTTAATTCTATTCAATTCTTTTGTTTATCTTGTTTTCCTTGGTAAAGGGCACCACCATATATCTAGAAGTTACTCAATTACTAAAATATGTTGACTTACCTCAAATACATTCCTTCACCCGCTCCAACTATTCTAATTACCTGACACCTTAACTACTTTTACAGTCTCCTTACTAGTCTTCCTGCTAACAGCGTTGCCTCGCTCCCATAAGACCTTTAATCCATTATCTATATTGCAGCCAAAGTGATCTTTTAAAAACTTGTATGTGATCACCTTGCCCTATTGCATAGTACCCTTAATTTTTCTTTAGATAAAATTGAAAACACTTAACATGACCTATAGAGTCCTGCTGAATCAGGCCTTGCTGATATCTGCAGTTTTATTATATTTCATTAGGCACTCACTGTCTATGCCTCAGTCATACTAGACATGCTCATTTTTCAAATATACCTCCTCCTATATTGTCTCAAACCCTTTGTTCATTCTTTTCCACTGACTGCAATACTCTCCCTTCCTGTAATAGCTTAGCTAATTAATAGTCAACTCTCAGGTCAGGGAGTAGGTTATTCCTCCCTTTATGCACCCACTGTACTTTGTATTTTTTCGAGCTCTTATTGCATTTGATACTGTAATTGTCCATATCACTTGCTAAATTTGATTGTAAGCTCCATGATGACAATGATCATGTCTATTTATCACTGTAAATCCAAAACAGTGCATTGTTCATTATTTTTCATAGGTACTCAGTTACTCTCTGCTGAATCCACTGAAATAAACAGCCATTGTCTATCTGTTTCCTTTACCCCAAAGTTGCTAGGAATTGGTTTTGAGCTAAAAAAAGAGAAAAAGAGATAGAGACAGAGATGGAGAAGAGAGAGAGAGAGAGGGAGAGATGGAAGAAAATAATGAGATATAAAATCATGAAAACTCACAGTATTGACAGTGCTGTTTGAGATCAAGGTGAAGAAAGAACAGAGCAAGTCATTTTTCCCTTCCAACCTACCACCTTCACTCTATAGTGCAGAAAATCTTCAACTCAGGGTAGGCATTGCCACTATTATTTCTGGCTTCCATTTACTAAACATGTCCTATATATTTACATATATAACCTCATTTAATTCTAACAAGCCCATGAGGTAGGCCCCTTGATTGTCCTCATTTTATAAATGCTGTGGTGGAGACAAAGAGGTCTTAAGTAACTCACTCTAAAGTGGTGCTCAGAAAGTGGAGATTCAAACCCAGGAAATCTGACTCCACAGCTTAGACCCTTAACAACCACGTCTCCTGTCATCAGGATATATATCGCCAACACAGTAGTCCATCAATGAACACTGGCCAGCAATGTATTCATGAGGGAAAATGACCTAGATAATCTCAGCAATGAGGAGAGATTAAACTAACTGGGAGAGAATTCAAAGGGGGACTTTTATTTAAATAAATAATGTAAGACAGATATTTAGAACTTATTCTGAATAAGCCTTTCTGGTGCCAAGGCTCATTTTTGAAAGAATGGATGTGTGTGCGTGTGTGCACACATGCGTATGTGTGTTAAAAAATAAGATTTACTCAAAATCTGAAAACTGTATTATTTATGTGAACTTTCTGTGAGTTATCCCTTAACTGCACAAGAAAAACATCAATCCTCAGTCACTCAACTCCTGAAACCATCTGTATTAGTCTTTTAGGGATGCCATAACAAAATACCACAGACTGGGGAGCTTAAACAACATAAACTTATTTTCTTGCATTTCTAGTGGCTAGAAGTCCAAGATAAAGGTGTCAATGTGTTTGTTTTTTTCTAGAGACTTCTCTGGCTTGCCAGGCTGCCTTCATATTCTGTCCTCACATGGTTTCTCCTCCGTGTGAGTATATGTCTTATTCCCATCTCTTCTTATAATGCGTTAGTCATATTGGATTAAAACTCACTCATATAACCTCATATTACCTCTTTAAAATCCCCATCTTTAAACAAAGTCTTATTTGGAGGTACTGGGTTTGGAACTTCAACGTGTGCATTTGGGGGGGGAGGGGGACAAGATTTAATGTGTAATACCATTCTTTCCATGACTGTACGAAACAATACTAAGGCCTATTAGGAATGATTAACTGGAACTGGTCAGTCTCAGATAGTGAAATTTTTAGAATAAAGGCAAAAACTAATAGTGTTTTGTGTTCTTGTTTTTCATCAGTGGCAATGATGGAAGCAAGAGCATCCATAGTGACTATTCTCTGGAATACTGTCTGGTGGCCCCATTGGTTCAAAAAATTGAGACAGCCAATGTAAAGATTTTAGATAAATTGGCAATTTCTTGGGACTAATGAAGAATTGGCATTGTAGGATCTAAATTTGAAATATGCAGTTGATTTGGTTTTTTTTTTAATGAAAAGAATCACCAGGACTGAGTCTCTCATATATGTAAAGAAGCCCGAAATCGCAGACTGCCAATTTAACAGTCATTTTCTAACTCTTCTGTTGTCACATGTATCTTTTTTGTGTGTGTGTAAAAACAATAATTCTGTTCAGAAATAGGTATTTATGTGCTTTAGTGAACACTAGTCCCTTAGTATCAGGGAATGGTTTTAGAAGACAACCATTTCTTATGAATGAGATGTGAAGAAATGTCTGCTGGGTGTAACTATTAGAACTGGGTTCTTCATTCTGAAAATTAAGTAAAACAGTTATTTTCATGACTCTGTATCTAGTTATATTGAGAAGTTGACATCTGCAACTATAGCAAATATAAGGGAGGTGGTTGAGACCAAGTCTACTGAGTTGAACAATGCCTCCCCCCTAATTTATGTCTACCCAGAACCTGTGAATGTGAACTTATTTGGAAACAAGTTCTTTCCAGATGTAATCACATTAAGAAGAGGCCACATTTTAAGACAGCAGGATCTAATTCAATGACTGTTGTCATATAAGAGGAAAATGCAGGCACACAGAGACACACAGAGAGAATGCTATGTGATGGATAAAGCAGAAATTGGAGTGATAACGCTGCAAGCCAAGGAACATCAAGGATTTCTGTCAGTGAAGTGGAAAGAATGAAAGAGAGATTCTTCCTTAGAAGTATGTTCCTGCCAACCTGACTTTGAACTTTCAGCCTCCAAAACAGTGACAGGATAAATTTCCATTTTTTAAAGCCACCTAGTCTGCTGTTCTTTGTTATGGCAACCCTACGAAACTAATGCACCAAGGCAGCCATTTGATAACAGCACAGTGAGAACTGAAAAGAACCTGGGTGATGATGAACTTGATGGTGTTAGTGAGCTCAGGATGAAACTACACTACCTCTGGTCTTATTACTAAAGAATATTTTTTTGTTCCTGTTTTAGCCAGTTCTAGTTTTGTTGTTTGTTGTTGTCATTGTCGTTGTTGTTGTTGTTATTTATTGTTGAGATATTCCAAAGTGCTATGTAATATTTGGGTGTCACAAGTATTTGGGGAAGAAGAACAAATGGAATAGCCTGGAATTCCTTTTGCTCCAGTATCGAGATTTGGGGGATTAATGCAAATGTGACCTCATGTGTTCTCACAGTCTGGTGAAGCTTTGCATTTATCACTTGCATTCTGTTACTTATTGTCACTCCACTGTTTATTCCATACTGGTGTGGCCTGGGGAAATACTAGTGACATTTGCTTGGTGGCCAAGCACGATACAAGTAAATTTCATCAAGATCTTAGCCTGAGTTTTGATTAAAGATAAAGAGATGCAAAAATACCCAAATCACATGCATGAAAACAAAATGTCTGCTTCTTCAGATAGTACTATTTTTGTTTCTATAATTCCGCTCACCAACTGCATGTGTAACCCTTCTCTAAATTTGTAGAATAATTCAGAAGTTTTCATGCTGCCAATTGCTAATCAGACCTTCTTCATCAACATCCACACCCTTTTCCCATTTGTTATCTTATTCATTCATGGCAAACAGTGTCTCATGCAGCTTTTGTTCTCTTGCCTCAGGAAAACAACAGGCTGTGTAACCAAGGGGAAGCTTATTAACAGCTAAAAGCTCACTTATAATGCTATCTAATCAGATTGTTGACTTATATAAATTATAAACCTTAAAAAAAATCTCATTTAATGACTCATATTTTACTGTGGCTTGTCACATAGTGCCTTTGATATTGCTTGCTTCCTCTAGAAGAGTTCAAGTACTAATCCTTTGCCAGAATAAATTGGTAAACCTGTTTTTTTCTCAGTGCATATGGTGAAAACCTATGAGGTCTGTCTGATTTATATAAGTACTTGGCTGCTATTTTATATTTATCTAAAATATGTTTTAAGGTAAAAATAAGGCTCAGCTCCAAGAATAAGATTGTTTTAATATAAAGACTGGACATGTTAGTGAATATAGCACATGCAGACTTCTCAATTAAGACGGGCTTACTAAATTAAGATCATTCATACTGCATCATGTGATTTGCTTTAATTGTTGATTAATCCTGTAAGTTAATGAATGAAAATGCAGGTGCTTGAAATTTTTATATATTTTAAATATGTTTTTAAAGCTGCAATGCCATAAAAGTATTTTTTATAGTGTTTGGAATTTTTCTAATTGAGCCTTTGTATTCATTTGTCAAGAAGAAGAAAAACTTCTCTGCTTCCCATTGCTATGATGGAGGTACCGATTTAAAATTGCATCACCAAAGAAAGGACACAATGCATTCCAACATGGATTGGACATATATGTCACGTAAATCGACCTATATGTAGCTTAATATCACTATGTGGTATGAAGTCCGTGACTTTGTTGACTGTAGAGAAATGATTTCAGGAGCTACTCATGGACATCAGTGAAGCATCCAACATTTGTAGATCCAATATCTGACATCTACTCAGGTAGTTTTGATCCCTCTAGAAGAATTAAAATATTTCACGAATGTTTCAGTTGATACATTCTTAACATATAAGCTATAGAATTAGAGACTTACAATAACTTACCATCTGAAAACAAGGACATACAGAAGATGTCTCTCTGGTCTCTGATGAGGACTGGAGGAAGGAAAATCTTAGCGACTTCTATTTTTAGTTCTAAGGCAGTTCCACTGAAACTACTTTTCCCTTCTGCACCAGGCAAAAGAAGCTTATAGCATCCTCCTTTCCACAGTTATATCATCACTTAATACATTTCCTGGCTAAAATCGCGGTACCTTTATCCACCTTGTTGTCCTCTTTTTCAGCTCTGTAACTGTGGTGCTTGGTATTAAATATAACATTCCTGCTTAATAAAATCCATATGGGATATAGGATTATTGTACTTTGTGTCCTATAGACTATACATGGAGACATAGAGCGAGAATTTTAAAGAAAAAATATTTAATTTTTAAAAAGAATAGATTCTTCCTAGCTTCACTTCTTCTCTACCACCATCTTTTCTTCCCTGCCTTCATTTCTTCCTTCTTAAATGATTTAGTCTACAATCAATTAGGTTAGGCAGATCGAGGTGAGTTTTTTCACCCAGAAGAGAATGGCAGAGCACTCTGAGCTATTATATTCAAGTGATGGGAGTAGAGCATCTCTATGTATATAAGAGGGCAGTAGTAACTGTTCACATTGGAGTGGGTATTGGAGCCGAGATGGAATGAGAAAGCTTTCTGTGAGGAAAACTCCATTTATTTAGATTTCCTTTTAATTTTTTCAATAATGTTTTGTAATTTTCTTTGTGTCTTATATTTCTTTGTTAACTTTACTTCTAAGTTTTATTTCTCATGCTATTGTGAATAGAATTATTTTTATAACTTTATTTTTCAGTTGTTCATTTTTAGTATGTTGAAATGCAATTTATTTCTCTATATTTATCTTGTATTCTGCAACCTTACTAAACTTGTTTTTTAGTTCTAAGTGTGTACGTGTATGTGTGTTTTCCTTGAGTTTTTCTATATACAGAATTATGGCATCTATTATTATACTTTTCCTTTTCCTTTCTAATCTCTATATGATGTAAATTTCTTCAAAAAGTTTTTGCCTCATTGCACTGGCTGGGACCTCCAGAACATTGCCAAATAGAATTGGTGAGAGCAGACATTCTTGTCTAATTTCCAATCATAAGGAGAAAGCATTCAAGCTCTCACTGTTAAGGAAGATGTTAGTTGTGGGGTTTTCACAGATGTATTTTATTAGTTCCTTCCTTGTTTTTTGAGAGTTTTATTATGAATGGTTATTTGATTCTGTCAAGTTTTTTTTTTTAACTTATTGGGATGAAATGTGTTTTTTTTCTTTATTCTATTAATGTGATATGATATCCCCTAAATATGTCCAGATACCCAAATCCTAGTCCCTGGAACATATGAATAAGTTATCATAAGTAGTAATAAGAAACTAATAAAATCTTGGTACCTAAAAATGGGGTGCTGCTCTAACAAATACCTAAAAATGTAAAAGTGGCTTTAGAATGTTGAAGTAGTGTTAGAATATTATATAATTAAAAATAATGTTGGGCAGAGCCTGAAATAATTATGATGATCATGTTAAAAAAATTCTAAATGGCCTGGAATAAGCTGGATGTTAAAGCATCCAGTGAGAACTCAGAAAAAAATTAAGGACATGATAGAAAAAAGAAAAAAAATCTGTGTTCTCTTAGAGAATACTTAAATAATCATAAACAGACCGTTGGCAGAAATACAAATGTTAAAGGTGCTTCTGGTGAGGGTTCAAAAGAAAATGACGAACATGTTTTTGGAAACTGGAAGAAAGGCAATCTTTGCTAGATGATGCAGAAAACTTAGCTGAATTGTATCTTATAAGCTATGTGAAAAGTGGAACTTGTAAGCAATGATTTTGAATATTTAGCATGATTTCCAAGCAGAGTGTTGAGGGAGAGGACTGTTTTTTTCTTTTCTTTATTTTTTCTTTTCTTGCTGTTTGAAACAAGCCACACGGAAGATTGTTCACAGCCCCTGGAACCAAATGGTTTGCCTGTTTGAATTTAGAATTTTATGGACATGGGTACTCCTTTTGTCCTTTCATTTTTCTTTGTATGAATGAAGATATCTATAACCGTTTCCTATACCTGTCCTAGCATTGTGTTTGGGAGCAGTTAACTTATTTTCTGGTTTTATAGGTGCATAGATGGAAAGGAATTTAGTCCCAGATGGATACACCCAGAATCTCACCCATAGCTAAGTTGGGTAATTTCAATGATGAATTTTGGGACTTGTGAACCATTGAGTCTTAGGTGAGATTTTTGACTTGAATTAATACTGTATTGGGAACCTCGGAATGTGGTGAATGCATTTTGCATGTGGGAAGACTCCCTTTGGGACCAGAGAGAGCAGTGTGGTAGGCTAAATAATAGCTCTCAAAGGTGTTCATGTTCCAATCTCCAAGCCCTATGAAAATGTTACCTTATGTAGTAATAGGAAGCTAACACACATGATACATTATGTTAACTTATGTTTAAATGCTAACTTAACTCATACTTTTTATATAATTTCTACTTGGTCATGGTGTTCAATGTTTTACTTTTATATAGCTGAATTTAGTTTACTAATATTTTGATAAGTATTTGTTATTAGCTTTTAAGTGCTCGAAGTGGTATTTTATTTTTGTATCTGTTAAATATTATCTTATGTGTGCCTTTTCTAGCCAACTGAAATTGTCTTGTTACAACTTCTCCTAGGGAAAGTTATAAAACGTACTATTGAGGACATCGATGTAAATCTTCATTGGGTGAACATTATGTAACACATTTCTACAGTAAAATCATTCTTTTGTTCTACTTTAATCTTTAATATTTGTGTATTTCTAGGTATGTTCAGGACTTTAAAAAAACCGTACTTCTTTACTTAATACCATTTATGTTATTCATTTGAAACGAGGTGTATCCTTGAAATATCATAACATGAAGTATACTCATTCTATTGTGTTTAAATCAAATATCCTTACACAGCCATTATTTTAAGACTAATTTACAGAAATATGACTTTATATGCTCCTCACAGTCCTATTGGGAATAACCCCTTGAAAGACAGGGAAAAATGTGTCTGGTAGAACTGGAGTACTTCAAAGTAGTCAGAGCCTGCAATATAATCAAATTAACTCAAATTCTGGCTCTTTTCGCAAGTTTTTCTGATAACTGTCACTCCTAAGAAAACTTTACTCAGATTTTGGCTTTTCTTAATTTTGTTCTTCTTCATATGTGCTTTGATTTCTCATAACCTGGCTGTCTTCCCATTTTCAATAATCCCAACAACCATCGTCTTTGTTCCTATGGGTGTATAATTGATTCTGTGCTTTGCCCATGGTATTTTCTTCTTATGTTTATAGTTTCTCATTCCACCTGTGAGTACTTGCTGACAACTCTGGATTCCATGACTTCTGGACATAATTTCCAGTTCTACTTAAAGGGCAATTAGATCTACCTGGACCTTTAGTCTCTAGGACCTTCAATTTGGTCATTCTCTTCTGCCCCCTCTAGTTCCAGTTGGCAGTGTCCACATCAACCTCTGAGTCTTTGGGATCTTATAAATACTGCTCTTTTCATATCATATATGTTAGTCTAGAAAGTTTAAAAAATAGTTTTAGCCGAGTTTTATTATTTTTTCTCAAAATTTAATTTAAAGAATTTTTGGTTACATCAGTGAATGATATAAAAAAAAATGCCTCATCTCCTTCAATCGGATGTCTTCATATTAAAATACAAATGTCATTTATTTAGTACACATAATTCAGTATCACTATGTACTAGTTACTATACTAGACATTGGGAAACATAGGTAACCAAGCCTGGTCTGAATTATCGACCTACTCACAACGCATTGTGGGCGCAATGAGGATAAATTAACAGTTACTATGAATGACAAGAAAAAAATGATATTTTTAAAAGTTTGATAATATTCGCCAAATAAATGCTAACAAACAAGAATGTGGAAATATATATGACTTTTTCATGTGAATCATGTATAGAGAGGGGATTTTTAGAAGAGGATAATAACGTGGACAAGAGTTGATAAGAATAACAGAGACTTAGTTTGGGTTTCTCACAAGAAAAACCTGAGATAATGTTTGAACACATGCAGTTTACTTGGAGGGGAGGGAGCAGTGAACCTAGTAAACAGTACTGAGCGAAAGGATGCAGTGAGAAAGGAAAAGTAGTAAAAAACAATATAAGATTTCATTCTGAGTTGCTGCTGTCGGCAACAGGGACTCAGTTCTGTCGGTGCCTCTGAAAAACAAAGGGAAGTCCTCCAAATTGTTTTCCAGAAAGTCAGGAGAATGGAACACTTATCCAGCACTGCCCACTGTTGATTGAGGAATGTTCATCGGGGAGTTAACATTCCCACACTCTGGCTGCGGCGGTGCAGGGGCCAACAAGCTCCTGAAGATTGGGAGAAGGCCCTGGAACAGAATGCTGCATAGTGTTTCATGCATTGGAGGTAGTGCGATGAGACAGAGCTTGCTTACAGCTGTCTGCCAGAGTAGTGTCTGCCAAATCAGAGGTAGGCATAGATGTGACACAGGCACCAGAGGCATTTGTTACAGGGGACTTTAAAGTAATTTGATATAGCCGATTCTTAGGATTTATGTGTGTGTGAGTGTATGTGTATATGGCTGGGGTATAGGAGGGTGCAGAGGACTGTCAGCAGTGAATGATGGGACGGAATTAAAAAATTAGGCAGAAATAAGGTTATTGATGATTCAAGGTGTCAAACTATGAAATTTGAGCTCTTCTAGGAATAAGCATTGGAGAACAGATGATAATTTGTATGCTGAAGTAATGTGGTAGTATATGTGTGGGAAAAGGTTACTCTGAAAACATTTTTGACAATGACATGAAAAAGAGCAAGACTAGAGAAGATGAAACTAGTAGAAAGTGAAATCAGTGATCCCTTTGGGGGACAAAGTGGTGATATTGAGATTGGAGATTAAGGACTATATAATGGAGATTATGCGTAAACCATGGGGTAAGAACTAGTACTTAATTAGATGTGAAAGTAAAAGAAAGGAAAATGACAATGACTCATATCTTTGCAGGTAAGCGAGTGAAATGGTGGTCCTATCAATTAGAACTGGGGATGAAGTTTACATATTCAGCTGGTTAAGGGTACCAACAGGCATCTGGAACTAGAACAATAAAGGCCTGGGGTGGGAAATGGATTTGAAGATTTTGTAAGTAGTAGCAGTACAATCTGTGTGCATCAGATGGCCTACAAAGAATGTACACAAAGAGAAAAGATAAGAGCTCACTACTCTGAGTAATGCAAATATCTAAGGAGTGACTCTAAAAAGAGGAACCACAAACAAGAGTGTAAGGAGCAAGTAGATACCAAAACAGACTTTAGTCATAAAATCTGAGAGGCTAAAATTTAAAGAAAAATATATTACAATGCTTTAAATTGAAGGCAGTTAATAATGCCAGCAGTGGTTAACAGTATTAAATATCTTGTATATTCAAGTAATGTGAGAATAATAAGTGATATTTGAATTTTATAGTTAGGCTATTGGTGATCCTTGCAAGAGAAATTTCTATGTAGTGGTGAAAAAAGTTGTCAGCTCACAAAGAGTTAAGTAGAGAATGAAAGAGAAGGCAAACTAGCCTGGTTAGGAAATAAAAGAAATGAAAATGAACCAATAGGGTGATGTAGGAATTATATATTAATATATAATTAATATGTATATTAATATGGGAGAGACTTGTAAATGTTTACATGCTTAGGTGAAAGAGGAAGTATAAGAGGAAAAAGGAGGTGAAACACCCACCAGAACACGATTTATAAGGTGAGAGCGGTACCTGGACCATGATGGGTTAGTGTTAGCTATGAAAAGGAATACATCTTTCATTAAAAGAAAAAGAGAAAAAGAAAAATAGGGGAAAAGTTACACTAAGGTGCTTTAAATTATGACAATATGTTATATCATAGTGTAGTTATTTACAATTTTAATGATGATAAAACTAGACAAAATAAATTTTGCCTCCATGATGACATCCATTATTAGGGAGAACTTCCTGTTGATGGAGTTTGTTAATGAGTTTGTACCACTTCTACCCTAGAAGATCTTTAAGAACAGCAGAGATAACCATCAATCAGGAGTGATTTAGGTGGAGCCTAGTGACAAAGCACTGTTGATATCTCTCAGCACTCCCATTCTGTCAGTAGAATATATCAAATAAAGCTCATTTTAGAAGTGGCAGTTCTTAGCTCAGTTGTAGGTAAATGGCACACAGTAGATACTTAATAAATAGCTATTAACAATAACATCCTCTACATTTTTAAAAGTAAAGATATACCAGTTGTGTAATTAATTATTACCATTAGACCAGAAAATACTAACACCAATGGGGTTCTAATTAGGAAAATTATTTAATAGAATTCCTCCTGTCTGCAAGATTTGCTTAATTTGCAGATGTGTTTTACACATTTCTGTAGAAATGTGTTTATGTAATTTTAATTCCTGTCTTGAACACAGAAAATTTCTGTTTTCAAACAATCAAAGGAAAGGAACTACATCTCAAGACTTGTTTTGAGAAGTGCAATATCTGAGGCACCATTGGGTCAGTTTCTGATATTACTTGAAACCTCAGTGGAGTTGATCCAGAGATGAGTATCTCCTTTGTTCACAATAGGACTCATACTATCTCTTAGGTGGGGTCCCTTAAGAGGTGGGAAACTTGAAGAAAAATTGCCTTGTCTATAGTCAACAGACAATTGTTTTCTCAAGTGAGAATTTTTCACCTGCCCTGACCTACCTTATGGGTTTCCTCATTACTCTGCAGCTTTAAATGTAGCAAGGAAAACCGCTGCAATGTGGTTGTCTGCCTGCATCTTACTGAAATTAGATGATTCTTTTTCACATCAGGAGCACAAATGCAAATTTGTGCTCCTGATGTGAAAAAGAATCATCTAATTTCAGTAAGATGTAGAATCAGATCCATGTCTAGTTTGTCTAACCTTCAATACCATGAAAACATAACTTGTAGTTTTTACTTCCATAATATTTTGTCGTAGGAAGCTCACTGACTGACATACTCTTCTCAGACTTTAGCATTTTATTTCAAATCAGTTATTTGGGGGAATTTCTCCTTTTAAAGAAAACCTAGAACAACTATTTTAAACTTTTAACTATAAGGATGATATAAAAGATAAAATTATGGTTTTTTATAGGAACTATGATATAATGGCCTTATTATGTTCTCTTAAAGTATATATTGTGGAGCATTCATGCAACCTAACGAAGGGGAACAAGTAACTTTCCCTCTTGTTTCAAGAGAGAGTAAGAAAAACATGCATGAGTAAAGTATGTCACATCTAGACAGAACCATGTCTTGCAAAGATGTCATTGCCCACAGAGTTCGGTTTATCTGGTAAAATTAAAGTTTCAATTGGATTCTCCAAGTCCAGAGGTTCTTTAACTTTGGAAATACGAAAGGCAAACCATACAAAGGCGTACTGAGGATATTGAACACACACTACAGAATGAGAATGATTTGTAGTTTTCAAAGCCGTATACTTATAAATATCTATGTAAAAAATTATCCATGTTCTCATATATAATTCTTTCTTGTTGGCAATTTCTGTGCTAAAAGTTGCTCAATTCCAAATGATCACAGTCCTGGCTTATTTAATAAAATTTCAGAGAAAATTTTTCAACCACTTGTTTTTGTGGTGAAAAAACAGTTAGCTACTTCTTTAGAAAAATTCAAACTCTGCTTTCAGGTACCTTGGAAATCCCTTCTTCCAAAGAGGTAGAATATCCACTCATAAGCTTTATACAAAAAGCCGTTTATTCTTGCTTTTCTGGCTTCTAAATCATATGCAGAGACCAGCACTGAGTAGCACAGAGTGTTTGTATTCCAGGATCTTATTAGAGAATATTATTTGAGACTAGTAATTATCTTTCTTAAGGTTTAGAAAAATCTTATTTGACTGTAGATGGCAGAAATATTTACTTTGGCTGAGAGGACACAAACTGGTGTCCCATCGCCCAAACACGTTCACATATAATTGTTTTACTCAGCTTATAGTCTCCAAAATTTATTTTTGAATTAGAAGAGATTTCAAAATCAAGAAATCCCACATAAAATCAGAATATTCGCCTTTTTATGGGGCACCGGCAACCTATGTTGCTGTAAAGAGTTTAAACAGTCATCATTACACCGTCTTTATCCACTTATTATTGCCTTTGCTGTCATTTGAGTTTGCAACCCCTGACTAGAAAATCCTGGTTCAAATTCCAGCTCCATTTAATTGTGTCAGCTTGAAAAAAAGTCATATAACTTCACTGCACCTCTATTTTCTCATACATCAAGTAGGAATCACAATAACTATTTTACCGAATAATTCCAGTTAAAGTAAGTTATAGATATTTCAGGTAGTACAGACAATCTCTATCATTAATGTGATGATACTGGCAAAACCGTAGCTAGCTCATTTTCACTTCGAATTCCTTAGATGATGAGTATGAGAGGTTATCTAGAATCTTTATATTTTCTGCAGGCTCCAAACATGATACAAGTGTGAAATCATGTTAGTGAAGCCTGCGATTCTGATGCTAAACATTCAAATATGTTATTTTGTGGCATAAACTTTAATTGTTGAAGTATTGCATATTTGAGTCCTATGGACAACACATTTTACTTGGGACACTTTACATGGATTGTCAAATTCCAACCAGGTGGGTACTCATTTACAATTAGAAATATAACAGGCTAGGCTAGTGTGTATACCACTTAAGTCCTTGGGCTGGTGTCCGTGTCAAGCTGATCAAGAAGGGAAGGTTTCGGTGGTGAGATGCCCAGTTGAAAGAATGCACGAGGAGCCGACATGAGAATGAAATAGCAGGCACCAACTTTATTGCAGAAGCGTGCGCTTCTGTGCTAGGGGACCGCATGGGCTTTGTATATGTCAGAGAATAATAGTCAGAGAATAATAGTCAGAAAATATGTCAGAGAAGAATAGGCATTCTGCCACACATACGTAATAAAAAATAAGCTGAGTCATACTTGCATAATTTAGGCACAGGTGCCCTACTACATTAATGTAACATTTTAAATCCAGAGTCCTATCTCTAGCCACAGGCCTGGATCACAGCTATACCTGGGATCCACAGCTGGGTATTCTGCTCTAAAGATACTTTGAGGAGAAAACAGTTTATTCAGAAGATGGCTTGGTAAATATGGAATCACAAAAAACAGAGAATTACTTATAAGATTTGAATAGTTGGTGGAATTAGATAAAGCTATATTGCTATAATTGGGCAGGAAGAGTCTTTGGCCCATGGCACTCACTTTCTTGTGCTACCCTTGAATGGATAGTAATTATATTTAATGCTGAACTCTGCTTCTTTTATTTTTCATGTCTAACTTATGTTCCCTTCTGATTGATATTGATATTTTGTGGGCCATGTGAATTTATACAATCAGGATTCATTTGAGGCTTGCTCTTCTGAGAGAATCCTTGTCTAAGATCGGATGTCTAGCCCTCTCCAGGTTGATTATGTTTTGATCTTCCTGTTTAATTCTCAAAACATAATCTTATTTGCAAATTTTTTGTAACCTTTTAATTACAGTTCAGACTGGTTCTTTTCCTCTTAGCTCCTTGCAAGAACTTGTTCCTCATTACACTTATTATCTTTTCAACACGTTTGTCTCTGTGTATTGTTTGTATATCTATATATTGCATGTGTATGTCTATGTGTGCTTTAGGAAGCACATTTAATGGAATCTGTCATACGCTGTCTTCGATTTTTTAAGAAAATAATTTACCCTCTTTGGCTCCCATTTTTCTAATGTGCCATATGTGATAATTAGAATATTCATCCAAGAACCTCTTGATTTTAATAGTCCTATGATTTCATAATTATCTTAATATTAAAGAATTCATGATAGTGAACGATAAGCAGCAGTTCATAGCATCTTTGATCTAAAAGCCTCGGATAACTGAAAAAAAATCATATTCATTTTCTAAAACTTATAAACAACTTTAGTTTCTCCAGACTTTACTGGCAGATCTAAAAAGAAAAAAAAAATATTTACTACAAAAATATGACTTTCGGTCTCTCCTCAACAACTAATACGGTTATTTCTTGAGAACAAAATGTATTTGCTGACTGGATATATGTAACTTGAAAATTCATTTTCTGATTTCTAGATTTTAGATCATCATTCATGAAATTTTATTCCTATATTTTAAAGTGATAGTACATTTTTATGTATATTTTCCATGGTATAATTATTTATCTTTTAAAAGTTTAAAATTATATTCAAATATATTTTAATTACATTATTTTATAATGTATAATTGTTATAAAGTAGCATAAAATAAGTATTCGGTGCTATAGTCATTGTATGGATGCCATGATTATAAAAAACCTTATAATATAGAATAATAGTAGACTATAAAAATTCACATAGATCCTAATTTATTAAAAGTAGTTAAGCTATTAATTATTCACTTTGTTTTTAAGACTCAAGGTCTGTTTATTATAGGTCTGATAGGTCATGAAATCTAAAGAAATTAAATTAGGTCATATATAAAGGAGAAACTTGCCTAAGGGCTGAGCAACATCTTAGTGAAGTTAAAATAAAAATAAAAAAAGGAAGGAAACTAAGTTACCTTCAGTCCTATGCTTCTGTGTTTATACAAGAAAGTCAGGATCTAAAAGTGAAAGTAATTGCGGCAACAATGAACTCAATAAATACTAGTAGGTAATAAAGACTTGCTTAATTTAATTTCAAAAAAACACAAATAATTTTAAGGTAGTCATCAATGAGAAAAATTACCTTTTTTGAGAGAATTACTTTTTTGCTCCGATTTTGTAGTGGTAGAAGGAAAAGAATAGTCAGAAATAAAATGAAACTTCTATTGTTCTTATGTGGCTTATTGCGGAATTTTTAAATTCCAGTCTTATTTTTCTTCCTATGCCAGACAACCAGCAACTGAATAGCTGAACTGAGGTATTTATCCAGCAGAAAAAAGAGTTAAATGTAAAGGACAGTGATTAAAGAAATCAAAGACATATCTACACTCCTATGTTCATTGCAGCATTATTCACAATAGCCAAGATGTGGAAACAATCTAAGTAAGTATCTGCCAATGAATGAATGGGTAAAGATGATCATATGTATAATTACTGAGTTATATATGTAATATGTATGAGATGAAATATTACTCAGTGATGAAAAAGAAGGAAATCCTGCTCCTGCCATTTGTGACAACATGGGTAGAATTAAAAGCATTATGCTAAGTGAAATAAGCCACTCAGGGAACGACAAATACTGTATGGTATCACTTATATGTGGAATCTAAATAAAAAGTCAAAATCATAGAAACAGAGAGTAGAAATGTGGTAGCCAGGGGCTGAAGGATATAAACTTTCAGCTATAAGAGGTATAAGGTCTGAGATTCTCATGTATAATATGGTTGATAATACTGAATTGCATAATTGACATTTGTTGAGAGAGTAGAAAAACTTTCTCACAAAAATTGATAAATATGTAAGGTGATGGATGTGTTTGAATGTGTTAATTAAGTAGATGAAAGGAATCTTTTCACAATATATACATATATCAGATTATCACAATGTACACTTTAAATATCTTACTTTTTTGTCAATTATCCCTCCATAAAGCTGGAAAAAAATAAAGGACAATAAATGAGGGTTGTGGACTGAGTGGAAAGAGGTTCATTAAATGAGATGTGGAGTTAACATGTGAAAGAAAAAATTAATTGACAGCTATATTAAGATGAACTGTTAATCTAATAATTAGTGATCCTACAGTACAGGTATCCTAAACCCAGTAGAACTGTTAATCTAATAATTAGTGATCCTACAGTACAGGTATCCTAAACCCAGTAGAAGAATTGTTCACTATTTTTTTTAAAAAAGACAGTGTTTAAATTGACACAGCCTTCTTCATGTCTAGTAATAAGAACTGAATACAAAAGTACTCCATGAATAGGGAAATTAATATCTATTACATCGAAAAATTTTGATGTTGGTCACCAATCCACATTGTGCTGAATTCCCTGTGGGAGAATGACTGGAAATATAATTGACTGCTGACTGAATAACTCTGGTTTCCTAAGCCTTATTGCCCAGAGAGAGTTTCTAGGTAGTTTATAATTCTTTCTGATTTCTTAAAATAGTCTTATACTTCAGATATTTTGTTTGGACAATCATGTCAGTTCATACAATGGATTCAAGTATATTATTCTCTATTTGATGAATTTATGTTCATTTCTAATGCCTTGCTTTACCCTCTAATAAACAACAGGAAAGTACCTTGAAAAATTCCACAGTTTGGATCTATATTCAGAGTATCTCAATTTAAAATAAATTTATATCCTAGTATATATTCAATTGGCAATTATCCCCAACCTTCTTGAATGCATTCAGGATATATCAGAAACTTAACCTAAATAAACTAAAAGATACTGCAATATATAAACTGTGTATATTTTTTTCAGAGAAAAAAATATAAATTATTTTTCTCAGAGAAAAAAATACATTTTTCATATAGTTGCTGCAATTCTGTTTATTCTTAAAATAATCACTTTTATTCTTCTTTAATTACTTTAAAATACATCTGACATCTCCAAATAATTTTTGTTCCATTTAAAAATAAAGCTTATCTCCTCACCCCTTAAGTGTGGACTTCTTTCAAAAGAGTATAAAAAGGGGTAAAAAATGTGATTTTACATTGGAGAAACCTGACAAACACTACTTCAGCCAAGTGATCAAGGGTAAGTAACATCAATATAAGTCATGTTGACAATATGTGCTTTTAATATAATGTGATGAGAATGACATTTACTTCTGTAATTTTTCTCCTAAAAACCATAACCCCATTCTAATCATGAAAAACATCAGAAAAACACAAATTGAGTGATATTCTACAAAATAACTGACCAGAACTCCTCAAAACTCTCAAAGTCATCAAAAACAAGGTTGTTTGTGAAGGTACTTTCATTGTACTGCTGTAGAAGTACAATGGTCCCACCAGAAAGCAAGAACAAATCCTTTTGCCCACTGCTCAACAAAGAGAATGCATCCCCTCCTCTTACCTCTACTCAATCCAAGGGGGAGAGAGAACACAAAGCCAGAAGAAATAATCTACTACTCTTCTTTCTTTCAGTTCTCCTATTTCCATTTGCAATGGTCTGAAAAATAGAAAATTTTGATTCTGCTTGACGATCTATTCTTATATTCTGTAAAATCTTTCTGTTCTAATACCTAAAATAAGTCACGTGCTTAAAAGCCAAGAATTACATGGTTTTCATTTGTTTGTTTAATTCAGTTCTCCTAAAATAAATTCTACAAGCACCATGATTACCTCCATTATTGTGGCCAGTTTGTAGGAAAATTACTGGACGAAGTAGGGTATATTCCCACCAGAGAAAAAGAAGCTATGGTAATCTTAAAATGTCAACAGCTTTCTCTGAAGTATTTAAGGTTTTCTTACTACCAACACGTAAAGTCCTCTCTTAATGTGATTTTCAAGGTTTTCAATATTTTTAAAACTTATCTCCAGGTGTATACAATAAATACACAATAAAACTTCAGCTAATAAATTGAGTTGTCCTCACAATACTATATACCATGTTTATCCCTTCCTCTTTACCTCTGCCTGTACCATTTTTACAACCTCAAATCTCATTGTTGATCTTATCCATCTTTCTAATTAGATGCAGATTTTCATTTTCAGCTTAGCTTCTTTACTGATGTCAGCTCACTGTGTACCCTAAATCATCTTCGGTAATACATTTGAATAGCTTTCTTTCATTCAGTAATTTGCCATGCCACGTCCAATGATATCTCTTACAGAATTTTGTAATTTTTGAAAAGCAAATGGAAGAAATATTAAACTTTTTTATTATAGTGTTTGTCTTTATTATATTAATAAAAAATTTTGACTCAGAATTTTAGTAACTTGTTTAAGATTACAAAAATGGTGGGCAGCAAGATTAACACTAGACCCACAAGTTAGCCTGACTCCTGAGTTTGGATCTACTTCCTTTTTAGCATTCTGTACTGTTGTTTAGTCTTTCATTTTTGGGTAACTTTTGTCTTTATAATTAGTTTGAGGACAAGATGTTAGCAAGCTTGTTAAAGCTGTACAGCCTTCTCTCTCTCTCTCTGTCTCTCTCTCTTCCTCTCTCCCTCTACTCACCCCCATGCTCTCGCTCTCACTCTTTCAATCTTTTGCTCTCCTCTTTCTGGAAGATCTGGGAAAATTTCTGTTACTTTGGCATCTGTAGCTGCCTCTCTCACCACTGCTCACAGACAATAAACCAGAACAATATTTATAATAACAAATCAAATGCTTATGTCATTATATTTTTATAGAGAATGATATAAGATGAACAGATTGCCCCAACCTGTTTGTTCTTAATCCTAGTTCTGAGAGTAAATTCAATGTATTATGCTTGTTTTCTTTCCCTCTCAGGCTCAGAGAAGTTTTGGGATGAGGAATGGAGATCCCAAGTGTTTGTCATAAAATTTATTATTTTGAGTCTTCTGGTTAGATGTTACCAATGGAAATTATATTACTTTCTAAAATAAAGTTAGTGTTTTATGAATATGAGCCATGTAAGAATTTAAAAATACGATCTTTAGCTATGTATCCCCAGAATTGTGTGACAGTTATTGTGTTTGATAACGCTAGCCCAGCACAAGAACTAGTGCTGTAATTCCCAGTATTCTCAAAGGTAACTATTCTAGTTTCATGAATAGAATGTGATAGTTGATGAAGTTATTGATGGTCGATGAAATATTATATGGCCCTCATGTCAGAGATGGTCAGCCCTGCTAAATAAATGACACAGCAGGTAATAAATTGATTTAAATTACTTTATCATTGATATACTTAATACAATGAGATTACTATTTCTTTTTCATGCTACGGCATTAGATTTAAGTATGACTTATGCAACCACAGTTTCTTAATCAATATCTTTTCTGTCCTGTAGCCTTATTAATATAATCTTAATTTAGTAAGAGGTAAAAAAAGTATCAGTTTCCTTGGTTTCTTTGCCTCTCAGGATTTCCATGTGACAAAGTTCTAAACATTGAGATGTAATCAGAAATTGAATTGTGGTAAAACTGATCATGAAAGTTATTTTTTCTTTAATAAAGGGACAAACTCAGTTGTTATGAGCCTGATAACATGCACCTTTCATTCTGTAGTTTAAACTCTGATATGAGGTAGCAGCTTGTAAGTGGGAGGAAGGAAGGAACTCAGATGATCCCGTTTTGTAACATGGAACTGTCCTAAATGGCTTACTTCCAGACTGTGTTATGTGAAAAAAACAATTTGTTTCAGTTGGATAGTTGGGTTCTTTGATCTGCAGCCAAATATAATCCCAACTACTGTACCCTTTTCAAATCAAATCCAGTACATACTAAGAGGAGTAAATATATTGTCCTTATTATCCTCGAAGACCTGTCCTTAGAAATACTGGTAATTATAGTTTGTGTGATAAAGTCCCCTACAGGTGTTATCCATTAAAGAGCACCAAAGTCTGCCAAGGTCAAGGTCAAAGCCAATATAACACTCCAATAAGTTTCCCATGCTCTCTTGTTTACTGAGGTTTCCCAAATCTGAAATTAAAAGGGAGATATCTCTGGAATAATTAATGAAACATCATTTGTTTGGTATTTCATTTTGGAACAATGATTTATTTCAAGATTTGAAAAGATAAAAGACTGATAAAGTCATTCACTGAGAAAAAATAAAAATTAAGTACATTAAATTATCAAAATACTTCTAGTATGCAGTTGCATTAAATTTATTTGTTATATGAGGCAAACATTTTATGATTTAATTACTTGAATCCTTTGAACTCTTACTTCAATGTCAAAAATAATGTTACCTTTTTATTTATGTAGTAAATAATTTTCAGTCAAGCTCAGCCATGTGTCTGAATCTTTCATTGTTATTCATTAAATAATAATTGAAAGTTTATTGTATATACTATGTATTATTTTAGCTACAGTTGGCTTGCACAATCTCTTGAAATCCAATTGTGTTCATTTCTTCCCAACTCCACCTTCAGAGGCATCACATTGTTAGCTTGAAATCTGCCATATTATGAATGATTACACCAAAGAAATTGACAAGTGCTGCGCATCAATCCTTTTGTGTGTGTGTGTGTGTGCGTGTGTGTGTGTGTGTTGTGTAAGGGAATAGAAGCTGTCAAGCATTTACCTGAATACCACTGCAGAGGATATAAACTAAACTAAGGAAATACTCTACTTTTATTTCTTTAACAAATAATAATTTAGCCTAATTTTATGTCATATACTTGTTAGGTTGTGTGAAAATTGCAGAGATATTCTACATGATTTATTCATTCATGAAAATTTTTATTAAATGCCCACTACAAGCAGAATGTACTGCTGTTATTTGGAGTTTCCATTGTAGTGGGCAAGGTTTTCTACTCAAGGTGTTTACAATATACTAGGGGATAGTCCATCTGCTCACAAACCACTGTAATGTAAGGCAGTGTGTGATAAGTGCTGCGGGATGGTGAAGTCATTGGGTAATGTAATTCTGAGCAGGAGAGAGCACTTGTGAGTGATCTGGTAAACTGTACAATGCTTCACTGAAGTGGTACCATTAGTCCTGAATCTTGGCATTTAGAGAAGAAATCCATAGATAAAAGTGAGTGTGGGTGGGAGGCAGATAACTTCTTTGCTTTTTTTAAAACGAATTTCTGTTATTTTCTCATATTTTATTGAAATAATTTGTATTTGTCTTCTTTCTCATTAAGTTTGAGAACTCTTCTCAAAATAGATGAATACTAATTTTTCCCCCCTCTGGCACAGAAACTGTCAGAATTCAAGTCCTCAATTAATACCTCTGGACTGATTTCATGTAGGAGAAATAAAATACTAGTGCAAGCTGTGTTTAGAAAATGGTGAGCACTAACTATACTTTGTCTTGATGAAAGATTATGAGAATTAAAGTACGTGAAAAAAGATAAATAAAAAATGAGGTGAAGTCAGATCATGAATTTATAATATGAACAGAAACTGACCTTTAGTTTTAGAAGGCATTTAAAAAAGTATTTAGTAGTGGAGGAGTGTAATCAAAGCATGCTCTAGAAGGATGATTTGACAGCTATGTTTGAAAGTGGATTACAGTTTATTTCAGAAATAAATATTCTGAAGATAATGAAATAATATAGGTAGCAAATAAAAATGACCTAAACTAACAAAGGAGAGAAAAGGAATTAAATGATAGAATGCAGTTGACTTCAAGGTAAATAAAAATGAGAATTTAGCATCATATTGTACAAAACAGGTGAGTGAGAAGAAAAGAATATAGAAGATTAGCAGTTCTGAGCAAAGTGACTGGAAATACATGGAATATTTTTAAAATTTAAAATTTAAATTTAGAAGATATTTTTACTTTTGTCTGTTTATATTTTCAAGAATGTGAGATTTTGTACATATTAAGTCTATTAGATGCTTTATAAATACGTGAGATACTCAGTAAGAAAAATTAGAATTGAATAAATTGTATAGTATATGTATATATGTTTATGTGTGTAGTTACAGTTATTTGCAAAATAGTAAGGCATATATTTAATAGGTTTTTTTTAAGATTGAATCTGTCACCAAAAATATATTACATAAGTTGAGCATAATGCCTAATTTATTTTTATCCTTCATCAAAATTTCTGTTTATAAAAAATGTAAAGTTACGAAAATAAATATTCATATTCTATTATCTCATTAAATATTTGTATTTTTTCAAGTATTCTTGATGATTGTTTAGTAGTAGTCATTTGTTAATATGATAAAGACCACATGGCTAATTAAGTTCATGTTATTCATGAAGGGCCTAGAACACAACTAATCTAGTCCCAAAAGTTCTACTGAACTTATGTGAGTTTCATATATAGCATGACTTTATTTTTTTTCCAGTTTTATTGACATATCATTGACATACAACATTGTATAAGTGTGTAGCATGATGGTTTGACTTCAGATGTGTGACCTAGAAGTGTACATTATGTTATAAGTACATATTTAATGAGATTAATGGCCTTATTAAATGAAAATGAAACACAAAGTCAGGTTTTATTTACAATTAATTCACTTGCTTGACTTTAGAGTGAAATTGTTATATTGCCCCTTCAGGCTGGTATATTAACCCTTTCTTTCCACTAGCTACTTACTAAAAGTGGGCTTTTATCTCATTTTCTTCGCTAAAATAGGTCTATTACCATGTCTATAAAACCATCTAGGAGTTCATTTTTTTCCATTTAGTAAAAGATACAGAATAATATTTGACTCTTTATACCTCAGAGGAATGTTTTTGAGAAAGAATAATAATTTTAAATGTTTTCAGTTGTTAAATTCTGCCTAATAGTTCTAATATTATATTGATGATGAATATATGAAAACAATAATATGAACAATATAATTTGATAATGCAGGAAAAGCTAGAAAATAACCTGAGTTTAAAGACTAAAACTGGTAAGTAGTAGTACGATCTTAGTTTATTTTAATTGCTACTAATTTTTTAGGACAGTAAATACATTTAAAGAAGCAGATTTACTATTCTTTGTTTCTCATTAAAAAAAAGAGAGAGAATTATACCTAATTTTCATCAGAGTTTTTTTTTAATCTATTTTAAATCCTTTAAATATTTGTTTCAGGAAGTTATAACTAGCTTATGAGAGAATGTGTCATATACTTGTTAGGTTGTGTGAAAATTAAATAAACATTAGCTTATGTGTTCATGAATACCAAGCATGATTATTGTTAAAATATATATAAATATATATATATATATACACATATATATATAAATAATAAGAATTAGAAACTGGATTTAAGACTCCTCTGACATTGGTAAATATCAGCAAGGCAAAAACTGACTGTTAAGGGGACACATAAAATAAAATAACATTGGACTATGCTTGAAACATAATTAAAATAATGAAGAAGGAAATATTTGAACTGTCTTTCCTGTCATTTGCATTTAGTAATATTACACAAATGAAGAAACCTAGAATATCCTATAGAGAAGTATCCGAGATTTTTAAAATGCAGAATACATGGTAAAGAACCATTTGGGAGTTAAAAATAGTTGTATGAATTTGAGTAGGACATGTGTTTATCTCATTAATTTTTTTGACTGATTAATAACCCCATGATTTTCTAGATTCTATTCAAAGTGAACATGCAAGTCACATTTCACTTTATCTTTTCCAATAGAATAATATTGCTGCTTTTGATGAAGTTAACACTGATTGAATTGGCCACATTGATAATTCACCCCCTTTGCCTATGTGACTGATTGATTGCCTTCTTCAGTTACGAGCTAATGGACAGAACACACACTTTATTGAAGAAGCATTTAGAGGCTAATAAAATTTAGTTTTTCCATCAAAAACAAATACTTTTATGATAGCTGAACAGAGTCATTGGTGATACACTTATGAATAGAGTATATCATGCCTGTTGTACACAGGAGAGCAGTTACGTGTTTTGAAAATGGTACTCTAAAATGAATCTAAATTCTTAGAATTTTAATCTACTGTGGTAATTAAATAAACTATACTGATTCTTCAAGAAAAATTAAATAATAGAGCAAAAGTATGATTTTTAGAATAATCCATAATTCTGACTCATTAAGTATGTCTTAAAGTCTGTTTTTTTAAACTTTCGATGATGCTAAATATATATTAAGAATCTGAAAACCTTTTGCCATCATTCTGGTCTATTCCATAAACATCTTTGACCAGAATTATTGCAATGACCCCCTAATTGGTTTCTCTACTTCTACCCTTTATCCCGGTAAGATATTCTCAACACAGAATCTAGGCTGATCCTTTGATAGAGCTCAGACCACTTTTATGCTTAAAACACTGAGTAAAAGAAAAATTGCTTACAATGGCCAAAATACCTAAATTATGTGCCCTGCACCCCAAACTCATCTCTCTAACCTTATCTTTTGCTATTCTGCTATCTCACACCTCTCAAGCTTCACCGGTCTTGCTTTCTACCACCATGCTTGGCATAATTTCACATCAGTGTATTCAACATGGGTCATTTCCTCTGCCTGGTACACTCTTTTCCTGTATATCCATCTACATGTTTAATTCTCTTTTGCCCTTCAAATCACCTTCTCATCAAGGGTATCCATACCATTGATTTAAAATAACACTTCCCACCCAACACACATGCCCCTCCTAAACTGCTCTACTTTACTTTATAGTATTTATCGTCTTCTAACTTACAAATAATATACTTGCTTGTTATGCTTATTGTGTGTTTCCATGTTGAAATGAAAAGTTTACAAGAACAGAGCTTTTCCTTGCTCTGATCACTGATGAATCCTAAGACTTAGAAAAGTGAGATGTAATAAATGCTTAAATATTTGCTGAATGAATTAATGAATACTTAACTACAGTTAGAGTTGGGAAAAATAGTCTCTTCCTACCTCAAAAAAAGTAACTAACCTAACAATAAAGCTTAGAATGACAATTAGCGGTGTGTATAAATAGACTGCCACTGAAAACAAGATAGGGTACTTATTAAATGTCCGCCTTCTTCTATATGATTTGAGTGTCTGTTCCATTTCTGTGAAGATTATAATGAAAAACACTGAGCAGTCATTGCATACACACAGATCTTGGTTGATTATAATCAGAGAATTACTTAAGTAAGGGGAAAACCAAAAAACGATTTTCTTAAATGCTATATGCAGTGTAAGATCTTACCAGTATATTTTAAATAAACATACAAATTATTGTATATTAGTGAAAAGAATAAACTCTAAGCATACTAAAATATGTTTATCTCTTAAAGTTATTTATTTATAGTAATAATCATATAGGAACACAGTATAGTCAATGATGCAGAAACCGTGTTTTCAGTTTCTTTAAGAGGATCTATGATATCATGGAAACTCAGCATTGGTTTAGATTTCAGATGTTCTATCAACTCATTCAGTTGAACTATCTCTTCACTTTTAC
Source organism: Pteropus medius (assembly GCF_902729225.1). NCBI lineage: Eukaryota > Metazoa > Chordata > Mammalia > Chiroptera > Pteropodidae > Pteropus > Pteropus medius. The sequence continues at coordinate 4,341,633 of NW_024354500.1, read as the reverse complement.
CATTCAGAGAATATAATTTCTTTTTCTATCAAGAATAAGTCCTTTCAGCAAAGCAATCAGCTGACTTCTGAGAGTCCTTCTCTGTTAGGCAGAGCAGTGGGATATACTTCTGTGCCAAATTACCCAGAAATAGATGGAAGAAACCTCATGAACTTAAAGGGTATCATAACGGTAAAAGTAAATAAAAGTATATAAAAGCTGCACTCATAAAACTATTGTTTCATTTTAAATGTGGGATAAGAATAATATTGTTCGCTTTAAGCAGTGGGTTGTACATTTAGTCCAAGGTCATGATGCAGCAACTTAGGATTTCTTTGGAAAAACTGCGGAAAATATTTCATCTTTTTTCTTAATTAAAAAGACAAGTGAAAAGTAAATACTGCTTTTCGAACTTTAACTAAGCACAAAGCACATGGAAAAATGCATAAATGTAAAATTAACTTTTTGCTGTTCAGAAAAAGAACTTGGATTTGAAAGCAAGTGAGCTAAAATAAAAACATGCATAATTTACACTACAGATGGGTATATTCTTTGCATTAAATGATACCTAGCAATTTCAAGGAGAAAAAATAAAGTGACGATCAACATTAAGAAGGTGGCAGAAGTAATCAAACACATGTCATGTGTAAGAAAAGACATAATGAAGTTTCTATAAGAATCTTTTTTTTATGACTCAGACACCAAATAACTATTTCACAAGCTTCAGCAGAAGTTCCCAGTTCACTTATCAATAATGCATCCAGCCACAGCTTTAGATATTAAAACAAGAGAAGCTGACTATATCAAAGATCCAAAGTTCAAATACATTATACTATGGAGCTTAAAATCAGACAAGGAAAATCAGGGGGTGAAGGAGGTGGATTGTATGCAAATGCAGAAAATACTTTTTTTGAAAGTTGAAAATAAATTAGTCATGAGGTACAGGGCCTTCAGTTTTACAAATCAGAATTATACCAAAGATCCCATAGGTGTGAACAAAATGTTCACCATTTAAACAATATCTACTAGGCAATGGAAAGATAGAGGTCAATGTAATTTAAAGTATTTGCATTTCATGAGATAATTCCATTAGCAACAGTCACTGTGTTTGCTGAAAATCTCAGCAGAAAGACAAAGAACTATAATGTATTTCTTTAGACTCAGAATGGAACCACATTAATAAAGCAACAAAATGAAGTTTGCATTGTTGGTTTTCATAGTTATAGTTTCATAGTTGCGGAGATTCAATCTGGCCCTAATCATAATTCATAAATAAAACGTTATGGGAAAAATCCATTGCCATGAGAATAATTGACTGAGAATGTTGTTTTGTTGTGCTTTAATAAATACTATAACAAGTACATGATACTTTAACTTAGTTGTCCCTTGTTTTTTTGCTTACCATTATGTTATCAAAGCATTCAGGGAATGTTTCAGTATATTCAGGAGAGTAAAGTTTACAAAATCCATATTTTATAGCACTATAAGTTTCTGATTAATATCAAAAATTATCTCTTGATTAATTAATAGGTTAAAAAAAGAAAATAAATGAGATTTGTTTGTTTGTTTGTTTTATGCTCAGTTCTGTGGAAGTCAGCCAAATTAATTTCATTCAAGTCTAGAGAGAATTATTGGGTGGCAAAAATTCAGAAGATTAGCAGACAGCAATTGCACTTGTAAAATGGCACTTTAGAGTGCCAAAATTTTAGTTTGAGTAAATTTTAGAAACTTGCTTTTGAGGTTAAACCAATTAGGGCACTATTTTCCAGTTTGGTATCATATCTTAAAGTGTTTGCTTGAATCATCTCTGTGCTCAGGGCCCTTATGTAAAGAGGTTAAATCAGATAGAGCTTATATCTACATTATTCTCAGGCTTCAATGATTTAGATTACACTGCATTTAAATACAGGGCAGTCATGAATCTCTACTTAAGTTCTTCATTAGACCCATTTAGAAAACTTAACTCCAATAAAATTTAAGGGCAAAAAATATGTATCAAGATAAAACTAAAAAATAAAAGTCTGTTAATACCTTTTTGTTCATCTAAAAGTCACCTTTAAAATGAGAGATAATCTTATTGTTCTCTTTTAAATATCGATATAGTGTTTCCAGGTACAGTAGTGAAAACAGTTCAAACTCATACTTAGGAATAATTTCTCTTGGTGTAAACATGTTTTAACTGCTAAATCAGCAGCAGTGGGCTTCTGTTCCAGAGTTGAATAGTGCATTTTAAGTTGCTGCACTTTTTTTTTTTTAAATGAGATACTGTTCTCAATCAATAGCATATTAATTAAAAACTCAAGAGGAACAGAATTGAAGATATCTGTTGTTTGGCTCCATAGAACTCTAAATATATCTAATAGCTTTAATATGTACTTTAATCTCTTAGAACGAATGAGATGTTTAGTGTCACTGACAAAGACAGAATGCACAATGGGACTTTCTTCGAGAATATTTCCACCTCGGTTGGTCTCCGTGAAATTCCGACAATCATGTACGACCAAGCATGCAGAGGTACATCCGGTTAGGGAGGACAGGTTAGCAATGCCACAGGCAGGTGTACATGAAATTAAACAAAATGTCTTTGCTACCGGTTTTAATTTATTTTTTTGTAAATTAAGTCAATTTAAAATGATTATAAATTATTATTTTCTATGATTATTTTTGTCTAAAAACAAGTACAATATGAAGTAAATTTAAGGAAAGAGAATTCAGGAATATTAACTTTGATTGCTCTTAACTGTAAGCTAACTTCATTTAATTTTCTCTTCAAATTCTGCTTCAAGCAATAAAAGATGCCCTAAAATTCTTCCCCCCAAATGTGACCATGGTAAGCCACCTATAATACAATTGAAAATAACTGTTTGACAGTTGCTTTTAAAAATGCTTTCTGAATCCTAATAATCAGATTTCACAAATTACATTTATATATATTTTATATTCTTCGTAGATATTTAGTGTGCTACCCTAATTATTTCTGTCAATACTAAGCTTCATCCAATTAAAAAGAAAAAACTAGAGTATACTGGTAAAAGTAAGTATAATAAAATCGGACTACAGGAGTGTCCTTTATCTATGGAGGATATGCTCCAAGACCCTAGGTGGATGCCTGAAATCACAGATAGTATTAAACATGTACGATTTTTTCCCTATACAAACATACTTATAATAAAGTTTAATTTATAAATTAGGCAGAGTAAGAGATTAACAACAGTAACTAATAAGATTATTATAACAATATACTGTAATGAAAGTTATGTGAATGGGTCTCTCTCTCTCTTTCTGATAACCAATCTGATGATGGATACAGCTACCAAGTGACTCACAGTTGGGGAACATGTACAGTATGGATATGCTGGATAAAAGGATGATTCATGTCCTAGGCAGAAAGAAGTGGGATGGCATGAGATTTCATAACAATACTCAGACTGGTATGCAATTTAAAATTTATGAATTATTTATTACTGAAATTTTCCATTTAATATTTTTGAACCACAATCGACTGAGGGTGACTGGAACTGTGGAAAGGGAAACAGTGGATAGAGGGTGACTACTGTATCTTGAATGAAATCCCAATAATTCAAACTATAAGTTATGTGATCTTGGAAAAATTACTTCAGTATTTTGTGTCCAAGTGTTTTCTGAAAAATGGGGATAATAATTGCTCTATAAAATTGTTGCATAGTTTAAGAGTTAATCAACAGAAAGTGATAATAATGCTGCCTAGCACTATTGATGGCATGCTATCAATAAATGTTAGTTACTATTAATTTTAAAAAAGTATTTTCTATTCATCCTCAAATTCTTAAGGAAACTAAACTATCGTTTTCATACTGAAAGACTGAAGCATGTTTAAAGAAAGGCATATTTTAAGTTTTTAAACACAGCCATTGAATACTTTCTTTACTCTATGGATGTATAGGTTGCGTGGATCAAATAGTTGGAAACCTTGTGCTTTTGTTACTGATATCCTGATATATTGTACAACAATATAATGCTTTCAGGTTTGTTTTTGCAATTTTTGTATGATTTTTATTTTTTCAGAATAATGCTCTGCAGCAAACCAGAACAACCACATTAAGACAAAAGTTTTCAAAATAACAGGATAAATACATAAATTACAACTCTGCTGATGGATTAGCTATATGACTGGGGATAAGTGTGTGTAAGGAGCAGACTGTAGTTAAAAATTCAAACTTGCCATTTAATTTTATTTTCTGGTAGCTCATTTCATTATTGTGGGTAATGTTAGTGCAAATTGAGAGAGGAACTGCTATAGGTATAAACAATGTTACTTCATTGCTCTATTTAGCTAACTAGAAAGTACAGCTATACTAATTAGAAGTAGCCCGGGTTATCTTTTGCAACATGGTAAATTTTCCAATTGCTAGTAGGAGCTAGCTTTTCTTTATAAGCTTTCATTGTTATCTCGAGTACTTTGTGATCAGATATTATTTCTTCTAAGTAATTAAATGGGCTCTTTCTATATAAAGAATATTTCTCCAGCATCTAGCAATTTTTATTTCAAAACTGGGGTGAAAATAATCAAGTACACAGAGAAATTTAAAAAAGAATAAAATGTAACCCTTGAAGCTAAAAGTTCAGAAATCCTTGAAAAAATAGAATTTTTTTATAATTAGTAGAATTATTTTAAAATAGATCTAATGTATGTTAAATTTGAACAACATGCCACAGTTCATTTTAATATAAACAGAGAAAAAGCATTCCACTAGGCTGAGCACAGAGAGGTTTCTGATTATTTTTCAAAATGTTTATAGTTTTACAACAGATGTTACTAGGCAAGTTGAAAGATCTTGTGCACTCATTCAGTTGCCTCTAATGATTTTACTATCTCATTGTGTATATATATCCAAGCATGAAAATAATTAATTGTGCTAAAAGATAGTCTGTGTAGCAGAGTATGTGGTATTACCAGATTTTAAATGAAAACAATTAGTAAACTGTAAACATAAAAAGAAAATAGCTGTCAAAATAATGTTTAGCTTAACTATTAAAATATAACTTATTTTCTCTGTGTGCATGGTGAAATTCAAGATCGATTATGACTGTAAAAATTAAGAGATTATTTTTAAAGATTTTCATAACAGGGTGGGTTTCTTAAAATGGAGCTGAATTATCAATGCGAGAAAACATGAGTGGATATGTATAATGCTATGCTATAATAATCCAATTACTTTCCATAGTCCAGAAATAACATGCAATTTCCACACCTGGGAGTATGGTAGAATGTTATTTACACAGTTTGATTCTGAATATATAGTAAACTTTTTTTTTTTTTTTAATTTCTGGACCTATTCTTTCTTCCTTTTCTATCTCTAAGTTAAAAACAATATCCCTTTCAGCCTGCAGTTTGGCTTCACAAACAACATTGTTTTCTTCTTCTCTTGGGATAGACTTAAATGAAGAAGATACATCAAGAAGAAAAGTATAAATTTGTTTCCCTATTACTCTGGTAGTGCCTGCTGCTGACTTCCCATAAGGGAGATGACGGCAGCTTCATAGGGTCTTTGCAATGTCATATTTGCCTAAAAGAAGGGACATAAAATTTAAACTACTTATAGGAGCAATATACAATATGGATTGGAAGGAGGAGAAATTCTATTTAAATTTAATTCCTCCTTTCAATTTTGTAACTCTCCCACTGAAGAATGCTAATGTTTGAAACTTATTGTATAGGAACAGAGCTACGTTGTTTTGATGAAGGGAGAAAATGTTTCATAGTTTACCATTTGACTGTCAGAAAAATACCTTAATTTAGTGGTTACATTCTTAGTTCTTAGAAGCACTAATTGGACTTTATTCAGATATCTATACTCTTCGTAATGATTGTGGAAATGGAGAGATTATATTGGTTTCTGGATGATGTTGTTTATTGTGAAGTCCGTGAATTAAATACAGAAATAGCAATTTTGAGAACACACAGTGAAATAACAATCTGATGGGCAGAAATTTTTCTTTCAGTCAAATCATTTGACTCAAAATAATTACCTTCATAGCTACACAACGGAGATACACTAATCTACACTAAAAATGGATAAATTCCTAGAAACACAAAACTTCCAAGATTGAATCATGAAGAGATGTGGGGCCCAGGCGTGGCTGGTCCCAGGTCTGGCTCTGATCCAGGCTTGTGGCCAAGAATAGGACCCCAGATTTAGAATGTTCCATTAGCATAACAGGGCACCTGTGCCTAAAATATGTAAACATATTGTATCATTCATGTGTGGCTGAATGCCACTACTGTACTCTGCTATGTGTGGAGTCATGCAGTACCCTGGGGAGCAGAAGGGGAGCAGAAGAAGAGCAGAAGCAGAAGCTTGCTCCCCACAATAGAGTGCACTTCCTCCAATAGAACTGCGTTCCCCACAATAAAGTTGGTGCCTGCCCGTTTCATTCTCATGTCAACCTCTTGCGCATTCTTCCAACCGGATGTCTCACCACCAAAACGTTCCTTTCTCCATCAGCTCAGCGCTGACAAGAGATATAAATCTAAACATATCTATTACAAGTAATGAAATTCAATCAGTAATTTGAAAACCAAAAATCCAGGGCCAGATAGCTTCACAATTGAATTGTACCAAACATTTAAAGAAGAATTAATACTAATCCTTCTGAAAAAATTTAAGTGGAAGGGATGCTTCCAAATTCATTTTACAAGGCCAGCATTACATGACCCCGAACCAGACAAAGATATCACAAAAAAGAAAACTACAAGCAAATATTCCAGAAAAACATATGCAAAACTCCTCAACAAAATATTAGCAAACTGAATTCAACAGTAGATTAAGAGGACCGTACATTGTGATCAAGTGGGATTTCTTCTAGGGATGCAAATATGAGTCAACATTCGTAAATTGACAAATGTGATACACCACATTAACAAAACAAAGAATAAAAGTAATATGACCACTTCAATAGATGCAGAAGAAGCATTTGACAAAATTCGACATCTATTTATAATTTTTAAAAAGTTAACAAAGTGGGTAGAGAAGGAATTTACTTCAACACAATAAAGGTCATATATGACAAACCCACAGCTAAAATCATACTCAATGGTGAAAACCTTAAAGTTTTTCCTATAAGATCAGAAAAAATAAAAGGATTCCTGCTCTCATTACTCTTATTCAATATAGTATTGAAAGACATAGCCACAACACCTACAAAAAAACAGAAAGAAATAAAAGATGTTCAAATAGGAGAGAAAGAAATAAAACTGTCATTATTTGCAAATGATAAAATACTATACATAGAAAACCTTAAAGACTCCATCAAAATACTATTAGACTAATAAATGAATTAAGTCCCAGAATACAAAATTAATAAACAGAAATTAGTTGCATTCCTTTGCTCTGATAATGTGCTATCAGCAAGAGAAATTAAGAAAACAATTCCATTTACATTTACATAAAAAAGAATAAAATATCTAGGAATAAATTTAACCAAGAAGTAAAAAGAGCTGTACTATAAAAACTATAATATATTAATGAAAGAAATTGAAGATGACACAAATAAATGGAAAGATATTCATGGATTGGAAGAATTAATTTTGTTAAAATGGCCATATTATGCAAAGCAATCTACAGATTCAATGCAAGCCTCATCAAAATAGCAGTGGCATTTTTCACAGAACTAGAACAAAGAAACCTAAAATTTTCATGAAATCACAAAAGACCTAGAAAAGCCAAAGCAATCCTGAGAAAGAACAAAGCTTGAGAATGAAAAACAAAGCTCCCTTATTTCAAACTATACTATAAAGCTATCATAATAAAAAAATATGGTTCCAGCATGAAAACAGACACGTAAATCAATAGACTATCATAGGGAGCCCAGAAATAAACCCTCACATACATGGTCAATTAATCTATGCAAAGAAGGCAAGAATATACACTGAAGAAAAGACAGTCTCTTAAATAGATGGTATTGGGAAAACAGGAGAATCACATAACAAAAGAATAAAATTGGGCCACTACCTTACACACATACAAAAATAAATTCAAAAAGGCAAAGATCTGAATGTAAATTATGAAACCATAAAACTTCTAGAAGGAAACATGAGCAGTAAAATCCTTGGTTTTGATATTAGCAGTATTTTGGGGGGACCAGTCTCTTCAGACAAGGGCAACAAAGCAAAAATAAGCAAATGGGATTATATCAGACTAGAAAGCTTCTGTAAAGCAAAGAAAATCATCAACAAAAGGAATAGCAACCTACTGTTTGCTAAAGTGTTTAACAAAAACACATTAAAATTTAAAAACTAAAAATAAAAAGCTTATAAAGTATATAAAGAAAGAAATTATTTTGCATAGCTGTACAATGTGTTTGTGTTTTAAGCTGTTTCATTATAAAAGAGTTAGGAAATTTTTTTTTTAATTTTGAAAGTTTATAAAGTAAAAAAGTTAGAATATGCTGAGGTTAATTTATTACTGAGGAAAGAAAAATATTTTTCGTAATCTCAATATATCCTAAGTGTAAGGTGTTTACAAAGTGTACAGTAGTGTGCAGAATGCCCTGGACCTTCACATTCACTCACCACTCACTCACTTTACTCACTCAGAGCAACTTCTAGTCATGCAGGCTCCATTCAGGGTTAAGTGCCGTATGTAGGTGATACACATTTTATCTTTTATACCATATTTCTGCTGTACCTTTTCTATCTTCAATATGTTAAGATGCACAAATTCCATAGTGTTACAGTTGCTTACAGTATTTAGAATAGTAACATGCTGTACAGGTTTACAGCCTGGGAGCAATAGGCTGTACCATATAGCTGAGGTGTGTAGTAGGCTATGCCATCTAGGTCTGTGTAAGTGTATTCTGTGATGTTCCCACAATGACGAAACCACACAATGACCCATTTCTTAGAACATATCCCTGTCGTTAAGCGATGCATGACAGTACACATTCTCTCAATTCCACAGGACACATTTTCCAGAATAGATCATATTCTAGGCCATAAAAAAAGGTCTCAAAAAACTTAGCATGATTAAATAATGCATCGTGTATTTCCCAGCAATAAGGAAATGAAACTGAATCAAGAAGAAGGAATTTTGAAAAATCCATAAAAATGTTGACATATACCTCTAAATACATATGAATTACAAAGTGAATTATAAAATACTTTGAGATGAAAGAATGAAATAAAAACATTATCATACAAAAACTTATTGGATGCAGCAAAAGCAGTGGTAGAAGGAACTTTAAAGTTCTGTCTATATTATAAACTAAGAAAAATCTCAATTTAATTACCTTAGCCACCACTTTAAGATACTAGGGGAAAAAAGGAAACATCAAATCCAAGGAAATCAGAAGTAAGGAATAGGAAAGATTAGATTGGAAGTAAATGACATAGAAAAGAAAAAACCAATAAAGAAAATCAACAAAACCAAAAGTTAGCTCTCTGAAAAGATTTTTTTAAATTACTAACCCTTTACCTAGATTTGACCAAGAAAAAAAGAGTGAAGACTCAAATTACTAAAAGCAGAGCTCAATAAGAAATATAAGGGTTATAATGGACTACAATGAACAATTGTATGCCAACATGTTAGAAAACCTAGATTAAATGGACAAATGCCTGGAGAGATACAAATTACTGAAAATGACAAGAAAAAGTAGAACATCTGAATAGATATAGGACTACTAGAGAGTTTAAATTAGTAATTAAAAAAAAAATGTTCCACAAAGGAAATACTAAGACCTAATGACTTGATTTTGATTGGTAAATTCTCCCGAGGATGGCTATAATAAAAAAGACAGATTATAGCAAATATTGGGAAGGTTGTGGAAAAAACATTACACGTGAATGGGGTTACGAATGGTCACACGTTCTTTGGAAAACATGTTGGCAATTCCTCAAAATGTTAAACAGAATTATTATATAACCCAGCAATTGATTTGCTTTGGTCAATACTATTTTAAGAGATGAAACACAAGTAGAAGCTTAAAATGTATGTCTTATTGGAATTGCCTACTTCTACTTCTGTAATCAATGTGCAATAAATGTGACTAGCCTAATTCAGTGTTTCCAGGTGGACAAGGAGAGAAATATGAGGCAATGCCATCCTAGCTCAGCCCCTCCTAGTAAGATGATCTACAGCTTACCTGCTGCCAACCCACATGTGAGAGTAATAAATAAATGCTTACTGTTATAAATCACTGATACTGTGTAATTTATTTACACAATAGCAAGCAAATCTTCTTCCAATTTACCTTTTCTCTCAGCTGTTTATAAAGTTTGAAAGTAACTGAATTAGTTGACCTCAAAAAACGTTTAATTTTTAAAAATAATCGATTTTATTAGTATATCACTGAAATAATCTTAAAAAGAAAAAGAAAGAATGGAATATGAGCTATAGATTCAACTAGATTTAAATATCTTTGTGACAAATGAAAAATTTTAGAATATAATGAGAAATAAATTTCTGTCAATCAGAAACAAAATTTATCACTGATGCCATTACATTACCCAACCAGAAGTATGTTGTCTTCTAAATTTCCCTACCAACTCTTGCTTTTCCAAACATACACATCTTATATGCCATAAATTTGAACTTTTACTTAAAATAATGTCATCAAATTAAATTTTAAATTGCCTTAAACATTATAGATGTCTTCTATATTTCTTTATGCACTGTTACATATTATAGAAAATCAATTAATATTTGTGGTTTGGTTTGTTATGATTGGTACCATGTCATTTCAACTAGCTGTCAAAGGCTGGCCCCATATGTAAACTTGTTTGAATAAATCTGATTTCTGGGTTTTTTAAAATTTCATGTAATTATAGATATTTTTAAGTCATTAAATCAGTTATTATTTTAAATTCTATTTCATAATATTTTGCTTAATCAATTTCTTTCTTTTTTTTCATGTTTTATAAATCACTTCAAACGCCAAATTAATATTTTTGTAAAAGATTATCTATAAAATATTCTGACTGATAGACTGGGTCCTCCTAGGTAGAATATTCTGTCTATAACCTTCTAAGGTTTGTAGCTAATCCTGATTTTGACTCCTTATCTCTTAAACTGTACATTTTTTAATCTCATTTGATGAATCAGAGAGATATCACAATGTTCTTTGTGAAGTTGGAAAAATTGTTCATGGCAAAATTTAATATTGAAGCTATACTTATGCACAAATGCACATGTCCAGACTATACAATTAAACCCTTTTTTTCTGAAATAAAAAATGTGGTTCTGTAATGAGAGTGTCTGACAGCTTTCACTATATTCAAGTCTCTGAAGTGAATTTAAGTTTATCCAATCTCATATTAAAGCAAAAGAAAATAAAGTAGAAAAAAAACATACTTTAAGACAGATTTCTGAGGTTAGTTTGATGTCTTGTCCTCATTAATCTCAGGTACCATAGCAACAAAATAGTCTTTATGATTGAGAAAAATTGTCATCTATGTGTCAGAGATACTGCTGACTTAATAGTAATGCTCAGGGTAGTAGAGTAAGGCAATCTCCTCACAATCTAAGATCTACAGATGCTTGAGCACCTGCTACTTTATCCTTTGCATTCACCAGCATATTTCCAAACTTATTTTGATGTCTTCCATAAAAGAGATGTCATGCCCTATTGAATAATCTGGAAAACTGAGCACCTACTGTGTGCCAGGCTGAGAAAGGAGCATACCATAGATATTTTACTGCCTCCACAATCTTCAATTCCGACTTGGAAAGGACATAGGCCAGGACAATAAAAAAAAAGAAATTATTTTTACTTTTAACATATCTTCTGTGATTCACAGTCATTCAAATGTTATGCAAAAATATTGTGTTTGTTAAACACAAAAGATATCCATATCATAATCACAGAATCTATAAATACTTTGCATCATTTGACAAAAGGGACTTTGCAGATGCAAGTAAGTTAAAGATATTGAGATAGTAAAATTACCTTCAATCTGAATATTCAGATTGACCTGATGTAGTCACAAGAGTTCTTGTAAGAGGGAGGTAGATGTGATAATGAAAGCAAAGATCGGAGATGTTTAGGGACAAGTGCCAAGGAAGGAGTGCAGCCTCCAGAAGCTTAAAAAGGCTAGAAAATGGAGTCTCCCCTCAAGCCTCCAGAATAAATTTAGCCCTGACATCACATTGGTTTTAGTCAAGTGAAAATGACTTCTGATTTCTTATCTCCAGAATTACAAAATAATAACTTAGTGTTGTATTAAGCCACTAAATTTGTGTCTAATTGCAACAACAACAATAGAAAAATATATTTAATACATTTTTACTGCACAAGTAGGTATTTTTTTTTCCCCTCTTCTACTGTAATTGTCATTAAGAGATAATACATCTTGGGAGGTTTTACAAAAAACTATAGCCTCTTATAGACTGTCCCAATATTAATCTGCATATATCTTCTCAAAGAAATATAGCAGGAAATTTAAAAGCTCCTTATATTTAGTGTTTTAGCTATGATGCTGCTCTTGCATTTAAACATAAGGAAAACAAAATGATTTTAGCATGTGCTTAGTAATAAAACCTGTGTAAGTTTGTTTTTAGTTTGCTCTTAAAATAGAGATCATCTTTCAAACAGTCATTTTTTTAAATAAAAATGATAATGAAAATGGTGGGTGTTTATTTTAAAATCTTTGCAATATATTTATCTCTCCATCATCTAAAAACCATTATCAGTTTTTATGACCATCAGTTCTGATAGCAAGAGAATGAACACACAAGAGTATGTGTGTGCGTACACACACAGACACACATGCACAGAAGGCTTCCTTAGCAACCAGATGTAAATGAGGCATCAGAAAACACCCACAGAGAAATATATTTTTTCTCATCAAATCTGAAAACACATTTTAAAAATACCTCAAATGATTTTTTGTATTAAAATCGGAAGAGACTGAAAAACAATATTTAAAGTAGAGGAAAGGAGGTAAGAATGTCCCTATGAAATATTGTTTTATTGCTTATATAAATATCCTATAATAGGTTTGACTTATGTCAAACAACTAAGAATTAAGAATGACCTTATTTCATCTACGGCCATGCTACCCGGAACAACCCTGATCCCATCTGATCTGGGAAGCTAAGCACGGTCGGGCCTGGTTAGTACTTGGATGGGAGACTACCTAGGAAGACCAGGTGCTGTAAGTAAGAAAAATAAAAAATAAGGGAATGTAAGCTGACAAGGTCCTTGCAATCTGCGAGGTCACCCAAGGGCTGCCTCTGCTAAAAAAAAAAAAAAAAAAAAAAAAAAAAAAAAATGACCTTATTTCCAAATACGGCCAAATTCTGCAGTTCTGAAAAATATATAAATTTTGGCGGGAACACTATCCTACCCAGTATCTTCCAACTATTTCCTCCTAGAAAGTGTGCTCTTTAAGCTATAGATAGTGTTTCTCCAGTTATGAACAAATTGACTACATAAATTTGCAGGCCAATAGACCTATTTCTGATAATTGTTTATCTTAGGTGGAAATATGGTTCCAATTCGCCCTTTGCTTCTTGTCTGGGCAATACTGATCTCAAACCCTTGCCCCTCAAGTTTATATTGAATTTTTTCAGCTTCATGAAATTTCTTCACTGTGCTACTATTGACAGCCTAGTTCAAAAAGGTCTTCTTTTAATGTATAACATATGTTTCATCTTCTATCTCTACTTTAGCTTTGAAATGCTACTAATTTATGAGACTGAAAAGGATAATAGATTTTAAACATGTGTTTGCCTAACTAATGTCTTCTAATAGGAAAGAGAATTTGCTCACCTACCCTTAACTAAATAAAGCTGGGTCCTTCCATTGGGAAATGCATCCTGTTTTTCGTGAATGAGGGTTGGTTGAACGTGATCTGGAAGAAGTCTCTTGTCTAACCACTTAGATGAGGAGATTAAATCTTGGGAATTGTTTGGCTTGTTTACGTCTGACTTAGATTACTCTCATATATTTGTTCCAGTAGGCACTTATTTTAAGTGACAGGCCAAAATAAAGTTCTTCTCTATTGATTTTAATAGCACTAATAACAACATAAGTACCTGAAAAAAAAGAGGTTAGACATTAATTTAAAAAAGGAAGATTAAAGACTTGAAATACTTGGAGAAACTCAGTGAATGGGAAATAAGTCAAGACAAATCCATGAAGATAAAGAAGGGAGAAAATTAAAATATAATTTTTGTAAGTTAAAGCAGATTGGCAAAAAACAACTGACTTATTAGAAATGAGAAAGTTGTCAGTAAAGGGCTATGGATAGACTGCAAAAGGTATGACTGAAGAGATATTGAATATATGGATGAAAACAGGGGACTTGATTATAAGTCTATATAAGAAGTCTTTAAACCTCCAGTTCTTCTCCTCAGTAATGGCAGACAATTGGAGAGATTAATAGAGGGCATATGGTTTGAAGGACACTAGGCCCAGTATAAGGTGGTCTGTCGTACTCAACAGAGGGTGATAAAGTGAACATTTACATGTTGAATTCTGAGATTTCCAGCACTCTTCTCTCGATCACATCTAAAATGCTAGCAGGCTGGTTTATTATTTAAAGTATGGGATTAGAAATTTCTCTCTCAAAATCTAACCACTGCAAGAAAAAATATTTATTTTAGCAGTCTCCACTGAAATGGTGCAGTCAGATTAGTTAAAAATGAAGTTCACGTTTGGTGTGCTTCACTTGCACTCAGAATTTCCAAACAATTTTTTGGTCCTTCATTCTTAATTATGAGTAAACAGTCAAGGATAACCTGTTATCTGATAAATAACTCTAATCTTAAAGATAAAGACCAGAAGGAAGAAAGAAAGTATGAAAGGAAAGGAAGAAAGAAATAGAGAAAGAGAAGTGGGGGTGGGGAGGGCACAAAACTTAGAGAAAAGATACTTTATAGGAGGGAGAGAACTTGAAAAAGAGTATAAATAAAGCTATTTTTACTCTTAGAGAGATAAATAAAAATATTACCCATAAAATAAAACTAGAACAGTTATTTCAAAAAAGAAATTTTCTGAGATCAAGACTTAGCTCTTAGAAATATAAAGCGTAGTAGCAAAAAATTAAAAAAATAGAAACAATGGAAAGATCATAAGATACACCTGCCATCTTCCTGAAAATAAAGTAAAAATGTAAAAAAAAAAAGAAAAAGTTATTTTACAGATGATTTGGAGAATGAATTTCAACCAGATTTTACTAGGATGGAAATACTTTGGAAGCACGTCAGTGAAAACTCACAGGTCTAAATCAAAAACATTCTTGATATCGAACATTAGGACTATCTTACTTAAAAAGAGCAAAACGACAGTTGTAAGACAGATATTTAAACCTTTATGACAGTTATGAAAATCACACACCTATCTTGGCAATGTCTTGAAAGATGGAAGGGGAACTTCTCTGAGACTGATGCAAAGAAGACTGTCCATCTTTACCCCTAAGCTAATGAGTAAGTTAACTACCTCTCTGCCATTCAATTTCCTCATACTGGATTGTTGGTCTCTGAATTCCTTTAAAGCTCACATCTCCTGTAATTTACTACTAAATGCCCACTAAACTTGCAGAATACATGTTCGTAAGCTTACATATTTTACATTTTTGCTTTTCCTAGCTGCAGATGGACATGTACATCACAGTGTTGTCGTTAGATTGCTTCTGTACTGTTCACACCGGACACTGTTTCCACTTTAGCTATTTACCCCTGAGTCCTGCCAACTCAGTCTTGTTTTAGGCCTGCTGCGCAGTTGCCAGCTGCTCAGTGAGACATCAAAGTGACATTGAATTGGTAGGAAAGTTGATAAACGATATGAAGTGAGGGCCACTTTGAAGTCCTGCAGTGTCACGAAAAGTACCACTGTGGAACCAAAACAATGAGAAGTAAGGGGCAAGGCATGGACCTCCACAAGAAATGATCCTCAGGGGATAAAAAACAGTTCCCAGGAAAAGTATTAACAGGGAAAGGAGATGATAGCATGAAAAAATAAAAGTAATAAAGATTATATAAGTATCTCATATATTTTTTTTGAAAAATCGTGATGACTTAGCCTCAGAGACTTTCAGTTAATGCACCGCTGGGGCTGCTGTCTCAACATGTCTACTATAAATTGTGAGATGATAGTGTTGATAGACACTCATTATGTGGACTTTTATTCTGAACATTGTCCCCTCTGTTTCATCATCTGTTTCATTTTTTAAAAGTGCACTTTACTACTGAGAAAGGAACAGAAAAAGTAATGGGCATAATGATTTTATATATTTAGTGATATGTGAATACACTTGATTTGAATTTTCAAAAGAAGTGCAAAAAAACATGATCTACTCATACTGAAACACCAGGAGTATCAGGTGCAAGTGTATCAAGCAATACACACAGGCGGAAATAAAACTCATTAAGGCAGCATCTACTAATTAGGTTTTTTCCCACTCTAGGCTCCAGAATCAATGTTAGAGTCAGGTAAGACTGAAAGGCTACATTTCAGATACATTTTACAGAGTCTATAGGAATTCTTTGTAGAGACTGTCAGGACCACAAGCAGTTTTTGGAAAAAATTAAATACACACTCTACAAGAACAACTTTTGCTGTAATATGAATGAGGTAAGTAGACCTCCTCCTCTTCCTTCTATTTTCCCTCCTCATCTTCTCCTCCTCCTCCTCCTCATGCTCCTCTCCATCTCTCTCTCTTTGTTAAAAACGTATGATCACCTTTAGCCAGTATGGTTATGGAGGCTGTCCAGGTCCAGATTCCTTGGTGCCACATCTGTTCTGGAAAATCCTATGACTCTGAATATACAGTTGTTATTTTCCAATGAATTTTCTCAAAGCATCATCTTTATCTCTAAATTTTAGATAGAGATAAATTTGGGGTATATATTCCAGTCCACATATCCAGATATACATGATATATAATTTCATTTATATATTAAATATATGTAAAATCAACGTGTCATCTGAAAGTGTCAATTTTCTAAGAATTCATTGAACACCAAGGTATTCATGGACATGGCATGGATATATGTGTGCTAGAATCTGGTTTTCCACATGATTGGTCCATGCAGGCATCTGCTGCGACATCTCTCACTCAATCCTCTTGGCAGAAAATCTTCAGATCTGGCAGCATTCACAGTTAATTCTGTGCCATGTGTTGGCACACAGAAATCATTCTGCCCTTTCCAGGTCATGCTGGGGCAAAAAGAAATCTCTCAGAAACTACTGAAGTCAACATATGCCCCAGAACATCATAAAACAGTATCTACTCTCAGGTGTTGCCACCTTTCTGTGCCATAAATCCCTCCAGCTGTCAGACTCAGAAGACTAGTTGGGATTTTTATGTCTCCCTATTCTCTGCTGAGGAAACGGAAAGGAGGCTCTCTCAATTGACCCACTAACTGTACACTCATCATTTCTCCTCCTATCCCTGGATTATAATGCCATCCGTCAAGCTTCCAGGGTTCTCAAATACTTGCTTTTATGGTATATCAATTCTACTCCAAATTTGGTTTGTAACCAGAATTTTATCATTTCTGTGAAGGCCAAAGTGTCTTAGGTAGCTTCAGGTTCAAGGTAGGTAACATAAGTGAGTCTAGTAGATGC
This sequence comes from Pteropus medius, assembly GCF_902729225.1. NCBI lineage: Eukaryota > Metazoa > Chordata > Mammalia > Chiroptera > Pteropodidae > Pteropus > Pteropus medius. Next base: position 4,324,107 of record NW_024354500.1, on the reverse strand, counting down.
AAAATGATAAAGGTAACTAATACTGTGCCTCATTGCTGGGGATACAAACACATGAGCAGGGACTGAGTCCAATGGAAAAGCATGCATCCCAGCAAAAGAAGACAGCTGATAACTGGATCCTTCCACCGTTGTCATGTGGGAATATTGCCTCAGCTGTAAGAGCTGAATCTTTTAGAGAAGTCAGAAAGCTAGATATAAATATTGTGTTCCAATTTCAAATGTTAGCCACTATTTCTATTTTAAAACAATGTGTGGGCCAACATCATAGTAACCAATAAAACATTTCTCCAGGAGAGATTTGGCCTGAACGCTGCTAATTTGAGACCTTTGCTTTAAATACTTTTCACTTTCAGAGACTGAAGCCAAGAAGACTCCTTAGCTTTTATTCTCCAAAGTGACATACTCCTCCCTTGTGGCTATGAACTGAGAATGGCCTAGTTGTTTGAATAAAGAGAGGCAAAGGAGGGAAATAAATGCTGGGTAAAAAATAAAGTTAATAATTAAAAAAAAAAAAATCACCCCACTGTAGATGTCTTTGCTTCCTTTTGGAAGGCTCTGGAAGCTAGAGAGAGCCATCAGTGTACTCTTGAGTTCAGTGTGCTGATAGTCTCTGTCCGTGCTCCAACGTCTGGATTTTCTCTGTGCTCTTTCTGGGGGACAACTGAAGGCCCACAAGGAAGGAAAATCCTTTCTCACTGGAAATAAAACTGCTAATAAATCTTAGCTCATGTGGACACGTGGACCCTAATTCTTCCTTAAGCAGTGGAGACCTAGGCTCAGAGAGAGCTTTATCCAACTCAGAGTCAAGTTAAAAGAAAAAGCCTTCTTATCTTCCTTCCTCAATTTTTGCCGACTCCCAAATCCCACTTTTCTTATGACAGCATGAATGTTCTGCTTCAAAGGAATTTTGATTTTCTTCTTTCCAAGGACAGAAAGGATATTCTTTCTGTCTGCTACCAGAATTTAAACTTCCTATAGTCAGGAACCACAAAGACCATACTAGTCTTGTTCAGAGTCACCCAGCATGATGCCTGAAATGAAGCAAGTATTCCTCAATGAGTACTTTTTGAATAAATGAATGAATGAACGATTGAATATACTATGTTTGATTGATTGAATATTCAGCTATCTTTCACAACTCACCATATGTAACCATTTATATAATCAAGATATATTGCTAGAGAGGAATCTATGTCAAGGGATGTGTTTAAGTATTTAATTTGCATGAATGATATAGAAATGAATAGTGAGAGAAAATATGAAGGAAATATAAGGATTTTACAAGAATCAGGGATATCTAAATTCTTACTATTTCAAGATAAAGGGTGGGCTAGACTCTGCCTTTCCAGGATTGCATATAGTCAGGATTAGAACAAACTGAGAATAAATGGAATTCCAGTGTATCTCAGACCTTGGTTGATAGAAGGTAAGGGAGTCTATACTTCATGATTACTCTGCTGTAATTTCCTAAGAAAATTCTAGGAGCTATGCTAAATCTAACTGGCAGGGTCTTCTAGCAAAAGAGTTACACACACACACACACACACACACACACACACACACACTTTATCAGAGATGCTTTGTAGCAAGGTAGCAGTGTCTATTGCATCAGTGTTTGGAGATGAGCAGCAAGAATGGGACAAATCAGAAAGGAGAAATAATTGGAATAGCAATGACTAACTCAATCTACTGAGTAGAGTGGTGACTAAGAGATTGGTGGAAGTTAGCTTGCTACTACTAATGAACAATAATGAGTCTCAGTAGAAGGATCAATCACTACACTAAAACAACTAGTTTGGTATAGAAGGTATATTTGTACTTCTTTTTATCTTTGGTTTTATATTTTGATATGTAATTTAGGGTGAAAAAACATAAAAAAACTCCACAATTAGTTGAAGTTTGAATTTTTAAGATACTTCTAGTCCACTGACCCATGATCTTCAACAAATACAGTGGGGCTATTGAGTTTCTTAAGGTGTTGAGTTAGGGCACTGATTTGGGCATCATTAGGGCATCATTTTTAATATAGGTCTCTAGGGGTATACATTTCCCATTAAGCATTGCTTTAGTTCCATCCCATAGATTATATTTTCATTTTCATTTATCTCAAAGTATTTTCTATTTTTACTTATTCTTATTTGAATCATTGGTTACCTAGGAGTGTGTTGCTCAATTTCCATATATTTGTTAATTCCCCATATTTCCTTCTATTATATATTATTTATTTCCATTTTGTTGAAGAACATACTTTGTGTGATTTCATTCTTCTTAAGTGTCAAAGTTTTTTTGACACTTGGTATTTTTTGTTTTGTTTTGTTTTGTTTTGTTTTGATGGCCTATCATATGGTCTATTCTGGAGAAAGTTCCAGGTGTGCTTAAGAAGAGTATGTATTGTACAGGTCTTGGGTGTAATGTTCTATAAATGACTATTTTAATTTGTTCATAGTGTTATTCATGTCTTTTATTTCCTTGTTGATCTTTTGCCTCATTGTTCTATACATTATTGAAAGTATGGTTTTAAGATCTCAAAATATTATTTTGAATTACCACTTTCTCCTTGCAGTTATGTCAGGTTTTGCTTCATGTATTTTAGAATCTGATTATTAGGGATTTATATGTTCATAATTGTTGTAATTTCCTGATAGATTGACAATTTGTCAGTATGTTTTTGCTCCTAACCGTAATTTTTGTCTTAAAGTCTATTTTACCTGATGTTAGTATATCCACTCCAACTCTTTAATTACTATTTGCTTAGTGTATCTTCTATTCTTTTATTTTTTGTTACTTTCACTATGTTTTCTTAGTTATTTTATTAATGGTTTCCTAGGAGACAAAATTAACATCTTAATTTAAGCAACCTAGTTCATATTAATACCAGTTTAAATTTAATACTATACAAAAACTCTCTTCCAACAAAAGTGCATTTCATCTTCAAGTCTTTGTGCTATTATTGTCATCTAAATAATGTTTTTATTATTTATAAGCCCATTAACATGTCTTTATAATTATTGCTTTATGTAAATGTATTTTAAGTCTGATAGAAGAAGAACTACAAACAAATAATATGTTTATGCTATTACATTTAGGTATGTAATTACTTTTATTGGTGCTCTTTATGTGTGGATTCAAGTTTTTCTCTAGTGTCCTTTCATTTCAGCCAGGGGACTTCCTTCAGGAATTCTTATAGAGTAGGTGCTAGTTAGCAACATATTGTCTCATTTTTTTTGAAAAATATGAAAATATCTTAATTTTTTTTTCACATTTGAAAGATAGCTTTGATGGATACAGAATTCTTACATGAAATTTGTTTTTTAATTCAGCACTTCAACATGTCATTTTGTTGCCTTCTGGATTTGAGTTTCTAATGTAAATTTAACTATTAATCTTTCAAGAACCTTTTGTATGTGATGAGTCATTTTTCTTACTGCTTTAAAGATTCTCTCTTTATATTTGTCCTTAAAATTTTGATTATGTTGTGCTTAGATTTGTATCTTTTTGAGAATACCCTACTTTGAGTTCATTGTACATCTTGGATGTATAGATTAATTTTTTTTAAATTAAACTTGGAAGTTTTAGGCCCTTATTTCTTCATATTCTTTCTGTAATTTTCACTCTCTCCTCTACTATTGGTTTTACTTTATGCGTATGTAAGCATGTTTGTTGGTTTTCCATCAGTCTCTGAGTGTCTGTTGATTTGCTTCATTCATTTTTTTCTTTTTGTTAAGATTAAGATCATCTCATTTTACATATTTTTAGGTTTGTTTATTATATTTTTCCTGCCACTGCAAATCTGCTGTCGAGTCCCTCTAGAAAATTACTTCAGTTATTGTACATTTCACCTCCAGAATTTATATTTGGCCTTTTCCTCTAACTTCAATCTCTCATTTATATTCTTTACTTGGTAAGCATTGTTTTCTATTTTATTTTTATCCTATATACATGGTTACCTTTAGTTTTTTAAGCATGTATATACTAGCTGATTCAAAGCCTTTGTCTACTAAGTCCAACATCTACACACTCTCAAAGATAGATTTTATTTATTGCTTTTTTCTTGTTTATGGGCCACATTTTTCTAGGTCTTTATAATTTTTTTGAAACTTAAATGTTTTAAATTATATAACGTGGTAACTCTAAGTCATATCCTTATCCCTCCCCAGAGTTTATCGTTGTTGCTGTTTGTTACTATTGTTGTTGCTGATTATTTATTTAGTGATTTTCCTTGACTAATTCTATAAGTCTGTATTTTTGTCATGTACAGCCACTTCAGTTCGTGCTTGTTAAGCTTAGTAGTCAGAGAATGATTGAACAGTGACTTCTTTAAATTCCTAGAACAATAGCTCTTCCATTCTTTGCTGAGGGACTCTTTGTCTTAGTTGGAATACATTTTCAATGCTCTTGAAGTTTACAAATTTATCTTAGCCTTTACTTTCTGTCTGTTCAGAGCTTCAAGTTCAGCCAGACATGGGAGGTGAGGTGACTTCAGGAGTTTCTTGATCATTAAGTGCAGTCTTGCACAGGTGCATAGTCTTCTAGATTGCTAAGAAGTTTTCAGCTTTTTACAAAGGCCATCACTAATTTATCATTTCTCAGATATTTCTTTTCAATTTGTTGACCAGAGTCTCAACTCTAGGTGATATCATCACTTCAGGTAACTGTGTGTTAAAAAAAAAAAAAAAAAAAAAAAATTTGGCACTTGTTTTTTAGACAAACATAAGAGGATAGTGCTTTCCCATGAATGAGCTCTGAATCTGGTCAAATAAAGGTTTTTCTAGGAAGCTGCCAGACTGACCTAAATAATAATAGTATATGGGTATGAAGCTTTTGGGGGATCTCCAAGCCCATTTTTTTCCTCTCCAGTGGGTGCTTGGTTCTTAGTTTTCACAGCCACCATGTTGTGAGGCTGCTCATCTTCTATACTTCTGGTGACCTTATGAAAAGGGATAGAAATAGAATAAGCTGAACTTCTACAGAGTTCATTGTTCTTATTGAGATTCAGCCATTTTTCCTAAATAAACGTTTCTCAAATTGCTAGAAGTCTTTAGTTAATTTCCAGAGTTCTTAAAATTAACTTTGACAATTCCTGCTGTGTCCTCATTGTTTTTATGTAGGAATAGATTTTCACAGGTCCTTACACTGCCCTTCTGGAAGTGGTTATCTTTGGTGGTATTAATTTTGATCACTTGGATAATATCTTGTCTTCTAGGTTTCTCTATTTTAAAATTATTTGTTACTCATGTAATAAATAATAATATTGGAGAGGTAAATTTGGGTCTATGAAAATGTTTTATTTTTAATTGAAATTTTGACTTATTAATTAATTTATTATTTTATTCAATGACTGATAATCTGTTACTGCCATTATTTACTTTAATAATCAGTTCACCCCAGAGTTGCCAAATGTAAGCCATTTTAAGCAGGCTTTTGATATATCCCCATCATCCTCAGAGCACTTCATCTCTATAAAAAATAGATGTTCCAGATTTTTAATTTCACTTTCCTAGCCCTGAAATAAGGTATTTCTCTAGATGCTCTGGTTCTTTTCAGTAGATAATAGTATATAGAAACCAAGACGTGGGCACTAGTTGTGCCTACTTTTATATGAGCGTCACTATTTCTAGGCCCTTGTAGTTGACAGAGTTAAAGAATGTATATGTGTGATTTGCATGTGCCTTTACACATATAAGGACACGTGTACAAATATATGTACATACATATATGTGTATCACATTTTCATATATATTTACTTCTGTAAATAGCTATATATATTGAAAACTCAAACATCAAACCAATAACTCCAATTCCATTAGCTCAAAAAAACTTTTGTTCTATTTTCTCCCTTCTCATATGTATCCTCCATCTCCCATAACTACCCTTATCATCAATATATTTACTTATTTAAAAAAATCTTCCTTTATATAAACAATCATCTGTTCCCTTGCCTTCATGCCAATGTCTCCTTTACTTAGCTTTGGCTCAAACACCCCTGCCAGACCACACCCCCACCAGACCACATGGACGGTTTCCTTTCCCACTTTGGCTTCAATACCTTCAGCTAATCTACTGCCCTGAGAAACACCCTTCTCACAAGCACTGACTCTGAAATCCTAATCCTGATTTTTACCTTACTCATAATCCTCTTCACTTCTCTTGATTTCTAATACCGCGTGCTGATTGCATCTCCTCTCTGGGGGTTCCCTTTTTATCCCATACAGGCACTGGCACTCCAGAATTGGCCACCACTCATACAGGTGCCTTTTTCACCCAGCCTAGACACAGCATGCCTGGCTACCTTCAGCAGAAAAACCCTCTCTATACCAGCAGAGCTCAACTATCTTGAGCCAGGCCACATCTCTGTGTGGATATCCTCCTCAACATGCTTGCTTAAGCTAAACCCCTCAAATGAAGCCACAATGATTAAGCATTCCCTGTGCTGAATTCCACCATACACAACCCTGTATAACAGCTGTTAGAATGAATTGATCGGGAAGGAAAGCAAAAGAAAGGGAAAGGGAAAAAACCACTTGGAAATTTTACATCACATTTTTATAAAATATACCTTATATCCCAAAGCTGCACCAATGTAATTTGTCTAAAGAATACATTACACTTTTGGTACTGCATCTTTTAAAATAGAGCAGTTTTTTTTAAATTCTAAAATCTTTGACCAACTGCTATATTTTGTTCATAGCATAGATTTCTCAGCTTGACGCAGTTATTAAAGAATGAAGGCTAACAAGGTCAGCGACTTCAGATTTTCTCATAGAATTTATAGGAATATATTCTCGTATACTCAAATGACTGAAATTCAGGGCTATCTAATAAGGGAGTACAGAAATTGCTCCTACATACTACCTAAATACCTTTGGATTTTTACTGATTTAAAATGTGAAATGTGAGCAGTTTCTAAATGGATTTCACAATCTCAAAAATTATTCACAATCTAATAAAACTTGGAACAATGTAATCATTTGCAGCAATACATAAATATATTCTACATAGATTGCAATATACATAGATATGTACATCGTTTTATATAATACCTATGTGTATCAAGCATATATAGTTAGCCACATGTTAATCTGTTACAAGTATTTGTATATATGGTGAATAAATATGCACTTAGTTAAAATATATATTATCATGCACGTATATTTCAGAAGTATTCATTTTCATTAGATTAAGAATTAAGTCTTGAAAGCTTGTATCTTTTACTTGCGAGATCAAACAGTCATTGTTTATTTTTATTCTCAGGGCTATCTTGCAAAAATGAAATTAAATAGAAAGGGAAAATAAGTTTTACAATAAATTAACCCTTCTAACTTTAAGCCAATATCCAGAGAGAAGCTAAGAAAATTAAAAAAAGAATAAAAACACACTAACAAGTTTCTCATTGTTAATTTAATTAACTTTTAACTGACCAAGGTAAGGAACGTTGAAATTTGGACAATGAAATGTCATGGCATCATCATTCTTAAATTTTTTTTTCAGAATTCAAAAAAAGAAGATGGGGAAAATATTGTCAATTATTGATAATTATCATGTAAACCTATGAATATTTCATTGTGGGAATAGTTTAAAATTATGTTCTCTAGATTTGGAGGGAAAGAATATTAGGATAGCAAATTATTTCCTATATTTATGCCCAAATTAATTTTTAAAATTCTAAATGATAAAAGTCCAGAAGCAAAACATGAGGAATTGTATTGCAAAAGCCATAATTGAAGAAAAATCAATTAGACAATTTATCTTGCTTGCATTTGAAGCTTTGACATCACACATTCCGTTTATTTGCTTCTGGCCTAATAATCCTCTGCATGCTGGGAAAAATCTTTGTTCTCTGATAGAAGTAATAAAGCTGTCTGCACGATTCCCTCTTGTGAGACACAGAGTGTTCCTATTTTATTTAATCTATTGGTGTGCAGCCTTTTCAAAGTAAATACTTCACACACACTGAACAGAGAAAGACATGCAAGGGGCTGGCCCGAGAAGTGTAAAAATTAAAAAGTGCCCTGTGAAGAAATAATGATGGCTCTCTAAAAAATTAAATAAATAAGAATCTTGGGTCAAGTGGGCCTTGACTCTCTGCTACTAGAGTGTGCAGTGCTTCATATTCTCCCAACCCTTCTGTTCCATTCAGTTGTTCCTGTTGAATAGAAAGCATCGAGAAAATGAAGAGATCTAAATGCCAGCAGGAGATGAGTTGCATTCTTTTAAGCATGTCCTGAGCCCAGTCACCCAGAACAACTTGTGATCCCTGGACAAAGCCAATCACAGCAGGTGGCCATATCAAGAAATTTTCCTCCTGGAATTAGATATTATCCCAGGAATCACTACTGAGTCAAACATAATGCCCCATCCTGCTGGGTCAAGTAGGATTCCATTTCATTTCTTTACACAACGATGCATTTCATCTTGTCTACGTACAATGACAGTGCTCAGGCATGAAATAAATTAAAGTGCCTGAAAGGCAGAATTATCCCTTGAACCTGCATCATTCCCAACCCCAAAAACATACATTGTCAAGTGAGTTCCAGATAAGCAGGATCTTCAGCAAGTGTTTGTGCTGGTTGGCTTCCTTTAATCATACTCCCTTTTGTAAAACGGATTTTCCAGGAGAAAGATAAATCATTGCTGAGGGAAAAAAGGTCACTTTCAAAAGGCTTAAGAGGTTCATTTTGTGTGGCTTTCCAAGGTGAAACAGGTAATTCAGAGTAGTGCAAGTCTTTTGTGATCAACTTAATTCATCCTTCGTATTACCAAGAAAAAAACTATTGAAATAAGGCTGAATAAAAGTTCTTTATAACATTGTTCCTAGAGATAGAAAGTGATTTTTTCTTTGCTAGGATACTATCCAAACTTTAGCAAATAAAAGTTTAAGTTGAAAACAAGATTTTCTTCTACTCCCTCTTCAGAATGTTCCAGATATCTGCTATATATCTATATATCTATAGCTGTATATCTATATCTATATCTATCTATCTATCTATCTATCTATATATATATATTTCTGCACTTACATTAATAACATACCTTTGCCTACAGAGCATCATCAAGTTAGCTTCAGCATGGCTGTGTGGCCAAAGGGCATTTTTCTCCATCATCAGGTTATACTGCAGATTTTTAGTTATATAGATGTATGAGAAAATCCAGGGAATAATATTTTATTTTTGCTTTACTAAAATGAAAAACATTTCTTTAGCAGTCACATGTTTTTCAATCTTAAACTGTAGTTCTCTTGAATATTTGAAAGGAATTTGATACAGAAAATAGAAGGACCTCAAATTTTAATAATTTTGAATACCTTAAATACTTGTTATGCAAAAATCACTATTGGAACAAAAGTAAAGAAAAAGTAAAATCCATCACACAAAAAAATGAAAAATAAATCCCCAAATGTTTGGAATTTAATATATATTTGTTGTAAACTTATTCTCTTTTTTTTTTTGTTTCTTTTTTGTTTGTTTAAATGTGTATTTTTAGGCAATGTGAAAGGTCATTTAGAAAACAAAAATAACTGTATATTTCACATAATTATTCAAGTTTAGAAAATTCACTGTTATTTTTATCTATGTAAATGAATATTTAACAGTGATCCTTACATTCAAGTGAATTTAGATACCAGATAATAATTGATTATTAGAGTTGCTTTCTTCCATATAGTATAGATTATTTGGTTGTTTATATTGTGGAATGAATGGCTTTAATTCTACAAGTTAACTATAGCTAGAAAAAGTAAGGCAGTTATAAATGCACATATTTGTCCACTGATCACACAGAATTTAATCTGAGGTGTCTAGGGAATCTATAAAAAGAGAAACATGTTATATGATACCTACCTGGGAGGGCCAATTTAAAAGACTCCCATTTATTGAAAAGAAATGACCCTATGATTTAAAAAATTGTTAAAAACATAAGTCAATAACTAGGTGTTTTTAACATTTTAACATTTAACATAAAGTTTATTAACTTTAATGTTTTTCATTATTACTTTATTCCATTAATTTTGAAAAGATCTACTGAAATAACTTAGATTGGGATTTAAGAGAATCTGTAGTTTTCCTAAGCATGTCCAGATACCTACTAAGTTAATAAAAGACAATACATGCTATATTTTTCTCCAAAATCTTATAGAATTTCATCTTTATTTACATTAATATCTATATTTCTCTGATTCATTTATATTTTCCTATAGTAAACACATTGAAGTCGTAGCTCATGTTATATAGTTTAATATACCTCATTACATTTAGCTCAGTGTTTTATATCTAAAGTTAATTGATGTCTGTTAAATAATGCACTAAAAATTAAACATTTGATTTAAAAACAATATGCATTTGAAATAAACTTGCGAAAAGTAAATAGGAAAGCTCTATTTGTTTTACAAGATGATTTTCGTTTTAAAATAAATATTTTTCTTTTCAAAATTTAAAAATCAATATCTTAAAACTAGGAAAAATAATATTTAAATATTTAATTTTTAGAATTCAATTTCAAAATTCTAAATAAACATTTATATAAAAATTATTATTCTGAAAGCAATTTGTCACTTGGGTTTTCCATTAATATATATTACAATGGCTGATAAAGTAATATCAGAAGTAGTTTTTCAAAGCACTGAGAACCTTTTTTTTTCAGCTTTCATGTTTTTGTGCAAGATTTCCTTATGGATATTTGCCATAAGCTTTACCTGAATTTTCTTATTCAGCCATGTATGAACTTCAAAAAACAGAGTTTTTCCCCCCTCTACTTCTATAATCTGTAAAAAGTTAAAAAATGTTCTGCTCCAAATGAAAACTCTTCATGCTATTGTCCACTGGTGAAGATAAAATTATGCTTTCTAGTTTTTTAACATGTAAATTCATCAACACTTAAGGAAAGGAGTTTTTGTTTGTTTTAACAACAATATATATAAATTAAATAGTGGAATATTTTTGCATTCAGGACAGGGGCATATGCAAAGATGTTGAAAAACCAAATATGTCAAACAGGCTGGGCTAGGGTATGTTGGGATCATAACCATCCACCAAATCCCAGTCACTTAAGTGGTTTCTCATTCACCCAGCATGACCTTACGTGGCATCAGGGCTTTCCTATCGATGAGGTTTGCAGAGGCCCAGGCTGAAGGATCAATGATCTTCTCAAATTTTGCTCATCACCACACCAGAAGAAAAAGGAGAATGTGGCAAATTGCACATGGGCTGTGAAAGTTATCTGGAAGTGAATCGTGTCCACTTAAATTTCACTGGCCAAAGCAAGACGCATGGCCACGACTAACTACAGGAGGGTAAGGAAGTATAATCCTATCATGTGCCTGAAAGAGAGAAGAACCAAAATACTTAGTGAGCATAATTAATGACTGCCTAAGCAATATTTGTCATCGATCTTTTCTTGTTTACTTCCTCCAAGATATTAAACCTCTCCTATTTGTCTGACTTCAAGAAACAATTAGATATAACTCATTTAAAGCTTCCTCTTTGAAAAATGTCATTTTCTCTCCATAGAGAGTTGGACTCGTCTCAAAACATTTTAGTTTGCTTAACACAGATTATAACCTTCTGCATATTTTTAATTGAATATTCCTTTAATTAGTAGCCACCATTGCAGTGAATGTTTTTGCTTTCTTATTAACATCAGTATCTTAGTTATTAACAAGAGTATCTTAAGTAACTAATAAAAACACCTGTGAGCACTTTAGGACAGTGAAGCATTGTACTGAACATAAAGGCTCATAGTTCACTTAAAAACCGGTATTGCCCAACTGCCATCCAGGGTCAAGGATAAAAGGGGTGGAGGAACAGCCAAGTCCAGAGATGCATTCTAGTAATAAATTTGGTGCCTCCTGCAGCTCTGTGTCCTAAAGATTATTTCTCTTACAGCATCTGTTCTCAAAACATTTCAGACCCACCATGTGAGAGACAGTATCTGCCCCCAGAGACAAGAGAAAACATGTTTTTAAAAGAAGAAGAAAGGACTGTTTGTTTTGGATGGTTCTTTAGAGATGTAAGGAAGAAACAGGATTTGGAATATGTGGAATGTGGTATGAGAAGTGGTGTGGCTGTGAACCACATGTCTAAGAGACAAAGAGATGGTATCGATCTAATAATGATAAATAAAAGAAAACTGATACAACACAGACTTACAGTGATTTTTGGTTTTGATGTATCTTAACGATAAGTCAGTGGAAAAGTTTTCTTGACAATTTAGCTTGGGATATAAAATCTAGAGCATTTAACATAGCATAAGCACCGAATCTAAAAACCATATTTATAAAAATAAACATGAAATTTATCAAAAAAATAAATTGTGGGAGTCAGCATAATGATCGGAGAAAGTCAAGAAATCCAGAATATAGTAGTTACTTGTCCTAACTCTAATTTGAAGATAAATATAAGGAAGCTTAAAGGGACGATCAAGGCAAAAAAAGATATTTAAACTTAGTTGGAAGTATATTTGTAAATGAATGTGTTGTGGGAAAGGTAAGAATATATGCTAACTTAGATATCTGAGGTTAATAAAAGTAATGAATCATTTTCTCCCTATACCCAAAGAATGGGAAAGTAGAGATGAAAAATTGTATTATGAGTACCTTATAGAAAAAATAACAAAAACAAAGAGACAATGAGGAATAAAGCACATACTGAAACTGAAGAATTCTCAGATAATGCTGGAATATAAACTATAAGACATATTATTGTAAGATACAGAGAAAAACTTACTGTTCTTACATTCTTACCATATAATGGAAACATATTTTTAGGCTAAACTCATTTTACTCTCACTTTTACTAAAGAAAATATACCTTTGCTATAGAGTTGTTAAGGAGAGAGGCAAAAAAACCCCTGCTATACAACCATAACTTCCTGAGTGGATTTGAGCAGTAAAGGTGAAAAAGAGAGGTTAATGTGGGGCTGGTTACAGCTGGATCATTTTGAATGACTGGAGTAGAAGAATTTGAAGGGAGGTAGTGAAGCAGAAAGAAGAGAAAACCATCAGTGTCAATAAAGTGGCATACAGTTAGGGACAATGTGTTGGAAAGTGATCACTAAAAAAAAAAATCTCCTTTAGTTAATCAAATGTTTAAAAAAAAACTATGTGTAAAGTCAAATATTAAATTTGAGGTAATTTGTGGTGACAAAATTAGCATTCTGCCTGAGCCTCATACCCCTTTGATAAAGCCCAATATGCATATATACACATATTTGATAATGGAGAGGTGTGTGTGTGTGTGTGTGTGTGTGTGTATGTGTGTGCGTGCGTGAAACTCAAAAAAAAAAGCTCAGCTTTATTCCTAGGTTCCAAGCAATTTGAAACACAGGCAAGAAGCAGATGGTGACATGAGCTAAGGATTGAATTAAGTCACTAAAACGAAAAGTATAGATCTGGAGTTGAACGTCAGAACATAGAGCAATCAAAAGGCCTTCAATACACTAAAAATCTTGGAGAATTCTCTGGAATTCCAATGGGAATAATATGAGAGAGAAGTATCCCTGAGACAAACAGTTACATTTCAATGGGCAGGGAAACTTCTGATGACATCTGGCTTTCATAGTAAGAAAGATAAGAAATATCTTTTTAGGTTCTTCAATGTGATTATTAAATTTTTCTGCAAGGTTCTTAACTAATGGGCAACATGTTTCACTCTTTTCAATTCAATCCAATGGACACTTATTGAGGTTTCATCATAAATATTGTGTATCAGACATACAAGTGTGAATAAGATACAGTTTCTATTATTAAAGTTCTCACAATCAATTCATCCCTTGAGCAAGAGTGGAGAGAGGGATTCAAAAACAACCCCTACCAACACAAGGAGAGAGTGCTACTCAACAGTGGGAATCGAGGGCTATGAATGTAGAGATGAAGAAAGTGGGAAAGGATCACTTATGAATGTAGAGATGAAGAAAGTGGGAAAGGATCACTTCAAAGAAGAGAGCAATTTTAATCAGGGGCTTAAAGGATGAACAACAAAAATAAAAACAGGTATTTGAAAATTCCTAAATAAGCATAGAGAGAAACTACCCTGTGTGATTGGGGTCAGCCTGAGAGTAATTTGGTGTAATAAGAGAGGAGGGCAGGGTGCCTCCACTGGCTAGAGAGTAGGCAGGCATCAGTGCTACAAAGAAGTAAAATGTGAACAATAAGATAATATAAATAAAATGTTATAAACCTTTTCTTACTGATAACTATGTTATTGAGTACACCATGGATTCATGTTTCCAAAACCATTATCTTTGTTTTCTCTTATTTCTTCCTCCTGTACCTGTGTCTCAGTTACCAAGCCAGAAAACTTTTGGTCACCATGCGTAGTACAAATTTACCATTTCTATTGCCCAAACTCTTGAGTTTGGGGAAAAATAAACAAATAAAAATAAACCAAAACATAAAACAAAAACAAACTACCATCCTACTTTTAACTCTTCCCTAAATTTATTCAGTGCATTTTACTTTTTATTTTCTTTTACCATCTCTCGCCATTTTTTTTTCCTGCAGAATCCTTAACTCAGGACTTCATAATTACAGATCTGAATTTCTGCTTTTCTTTCTTTACTAGCTTCCCTGCATTATACTATCAATTTCTCCCAGCCATTATACAAACTGTCTGCCCATGTATTTCCTCTCTAAAGTTCAGAAACAGTCATGTAAATTTCATCATGAATCTCAGGAACAAAACACATATGATATTTAAGACCATTACTTCCCTGCCTACAAACCACAGACTAATTCTCCAGAATTCTTTCCTGTTAATAATAGTTCATGGAGTCATCTCTCCTATAATTTCATATATATATATATGGCTATACGGAAAAATTGTCTTCACAACTTCATTGACTGCAACTGCAATATATGTATATACATATATATCCTCTATTTTCCATCATTTTTTTTTTTATCCTAAGCAGTCCATAGAGAAACTAGCATTAACTAGTACTTCTATATTACAAACTGTGGCTTTTAAATCACTAAACATTTTAAGAAAACTTATTTAAGGGAATAAACTGCTGCTAATATAATTTCCAAATTTAACTTCATTGAAAAATGTTCACGTTAATCTATAAGGGTCCTGTCTTCATGAGCTAAATTGAGATGAGAGGGTGAAAAATGTGATATAGACTAGGGGCACTGTGACTTTTAGATACAGTGCACGCTGTTCTGCAACACAGAATGCATAATCCCCAAAGAAGTGAATCTGGTGGGAAGGACAAAAGCCCCGAATTTCCTAATTTATTGAGGTGCTCTGCCTGCACAGCTGCAAAAGCCCTCGGTGAATTGTGATTCACACAGTTATGTCAAGCCCTTATCCTGTTAGTGAATAGCATTTCATTTTGGTGTGGGCAGTCTTACAATGGAGATGGACACTTTTACATCTATGATTTATAGCTTCCTTTTTAAGGGATTTATCCATTAGCAATCTTTCAAAACAGCATGGTATTGCATGCAAAAAAAAAAAAAAAAAAAAAAAAAAAAAAAAAGGAAAATCTGACAAGTTATGTCCAAGAAGGCTGGTACTGCTTTCTTGATCAAGTTATGAAAGCAATTTGCCCTCATTTTATGATAAGAAGTATCTCATTTTTCTTATCATAGCTTTCTTGTTTCCGGATAAATCATCTAAATTTGAAAGTGAAAAGTCATAATTAGAAATCCCAGCATCATATTTTTCATGAACAAAGGAACGGTTAGGTTGAAATGCATTGGGTGAGTCGAACTGTATAAAGAGAGACAGATAGATGGTTAGTGAATATTTTATATTCTAATAGTTTATACAAGTGTACTGTTAAATAACCAATCTTTACATAATAGAGACAATGAATTGAGATCACTCTTTCACCTTATTATGGAGAGTGACCTAACCAATTTTAAATCATTAGCTATGAAAATCTGATGACAGAAGATAAAAATATCTTTCTATATACTGTATGCAAGGAAATGACAACAAGAGATACCATAGTAAAGGAAGACACAGTACTAAAATTCATTAAATTAGAATGTTATATTGCAAGGACTTTACCACCTTACGAAAGAATTGAAAATTAACCTAACATTCATTTTATATAAAATAAACATTGAACATCCAATGTAGCAATTCCTTTACTGCTTTTATAAAACCTCACATTATAAAACAATTACTGGTTTTGTAATAACTTACTGTAGAAGTTGATTTAAAATAATTTTTGAAAGGTCATTTCTTTTTTGAAGAATTCTTTATTGTTATTAAAGGGGCAAGAGCATGAGCAGCAGCAGGGAACCACTTAAACAGAAGTTCAAATGCCCTGTTCCAACTGAACAAGCTTTTAGTATTTTATACAAATAGTAGAACAGTACAATTTCCTGTGGGGCTTTTTCAACATGTACAATAGCCATTATGATGCAACAAAGTATTATTGACATGAAACTAATAAAGTGAGATTTTTATTTTTCTTTAAGCTTTTATTTTCGTTCTTATTGGAGAATGTGAGATAACAAAGAAACCTGGAATTGAACCGGAAAATGCTTTCAGAATAGACAGACAATAAGGAACACTTGTGTGGAAACCCAATTTTGTTTCTTGAAATTGTGAATTTTTTAACATGGCATCCAGCTGCAGAATGGTAGAACACGAAAAAAGTAGAAAAAAAGTTGCCTTCATTGATATTGCAATTGTTCTGGTCAGAACTATACCATTTATCATTTGTAGAAACAAATTATTCAATAGCCAGGTAAGCCAAGATCAAGAATAAATAAATAAATTTTCAGGTTTTCATTTAAAAAAATCATTCAATAACAAAAAATCACATTGGCTCATCATAAAAAATCATAATTGCTAAAGTTTTTTCAAATTATTTCAAAGATTAGTTAAATTCTTCTTTCATCTGTTACAAAGAGGACAAGTTGTGAAATATCCTTTAGGAATGAATACTTAATGTAAAATATTTCTTCAGATAGGAAAGAGTAGACGCAAAGTTTAAGAGCTCTTTGCCTTTGGAAAGTGGCAGCTTGAAGATACACTAACATTCCTCAGCTGCTTAATGTCTTTTTCATGCTGCTCACGTGTGCTTGTCCACATACACACACACACACACACACAGATGCAAGCACTATCCTCATTTAATGGCAAAGAGTTACTGTTTCTATTTGAACTGATTAAGATATAGTTTTAAAAATAGGCTTTTGGCTTTTGAAATGGCACCCGTAATACCAAAGTGACATAATACTGCACTTCTGTAATTCAAATGGGCTGCCATTGAGGCAAGGGAAGCAAGTGCCTCTATGCAATTTTCCTTCTTTTTTTTTTTTTTTTTTGTGAGTTAAGCAGATTTACTCTTTAACGGTGGAGCTTCAGCGGATGATTATGACATCAAAGTGTGACAGACAGTGATTATGTACTGCAGGGAGAAAAGGCAGTTAAAAAGAGACAATTCATTCCCATAGCTTAAAGGGACAATTTCTTTGGCCAAAAGTGAAATAAACTCTGTCGTGCCAGGCTTCTCTTTGAAAGAAAGGAGAGTGGAGGCTTAGTCTGTTTCGTTTGATTTTTCACTTCCTTTCATATTGCAAATCACACTGTCTCTCCACATACCCAAGTTACCTTTCCCATCTCGCTCACCCACTGTCTGAATATCCTATGTGATCTGTTTTTTGACCCAATTATTTGCTGGATTTGAGTATTTTTATCAGCAGATTTCTCAATATCGGGAGCTTTTACTTTAATGAAACTGGCATCTGGTGTTGCCTGATTTTGTATTTTTTCCAACTCAGCTACAATCTTACTCAATTTGTGACCTATCTTTGGTTTTTATAAAGTGTTTGGTAACTGTACATGCAGTGTTGTTTAGTCAGATCTTTGGGTATTTATTAGAAAGATTAAAAATTAGTGATCATTTGCTTATCTTATATTTAGCTTTACTGTTTCTAATTCCCAGTCCACTAAAATACTTTCCTGGAACATAATAATTACACGATTTAAACATTATATCACATATTACCGAAACCAAAAGTAATTTATATTTTATAGTTTACTTAGCAAAACCACCTTGATTCTTAGCCAGATGCACTGCTCTAAATATAAAATTAACATATAGTATCTGATATGTTAAAATAAATATTAATATATTTCATGTAACATTTTAAATATTAATTTAAGTATTCAATTTTGCTTTCTCTTGAAAAACCGACAATTCTTTTTATGGTGTATGAATTGTTTTTAAGTGTACCTTAGAGACCTATAATTATAAATCTTTTAAATTAAGCTACCTATATAGTAAAACAAAAATATATCATTTAACTGATATATTTAATTTAACCTTTTTAAATATTAGATTTACTCTCACAATGAGTATATTATTGAGAGGAAATCAATTTCAATTCTTTAATTAGATTAATAAGCAATAAAATGACTACAGTATATTTATTCAAGGTCATAGTATATTTATTTGTCTCATCTCTTAACATGAGTGTTACCTAAGTAGAGTTTGTAACAAAACTTTCTTGCATTGTTTATAAATTTTCCACCTGGAAAAGGAAACATTCTATATAGAGTATATTCAAAATGTAAATAATTCCCGAAAATTTTTGAAAATGAATTCAAACTCAATAACTCTCAAATAGATACTATTAACAATATTTACTATAAATTAAAATTTTAGAACATGTATTTAAAAAGTATTTTATCTCCATACATTCAAATTTGAGTTCCTGAAGAAAGAGTATTGCAAAAGTATATTGTAATTTCAAGATCGAGAATTAAATAAGAAAATTCCTGATCCTACTATTTTATTATTCAAAAACACCCAACAAACAGTTAATAATATATTCTGCAATATTTTATTCTTATATGTCATGTTTTAAAATATTTATTATGCTGCTGCATAGTGTTAAAGATACCAAAATCTAGCCACTTGTACCCATAACCACAAAATCATGTTAAGCTGCTACAAGTAATAAAATATATATTGACTTAAGTGTTTACTGAAATTTACTTATTTTCTAAGTTGTTATATAATCACAATACATACAGCAAAATGTTATCTTGAAAATGAGAAGTTTTTCTAAGACCCTTCACCATTAGTTTACTTTTTCATATTCTAACATTCTGAATCAGGATTTGACTGCAGCAGTTGTGACATGGCTGCCTTTGCCTTACTAGGCACATGAAACGTGCAAAATGGATGTCAAGGTCTTAAAGGAAAATCCTCCAGACCATAGTGGAACGCTCTGTTAGAAATTACTTACGATAACAAGCAGCATACTATTGGATGGAAATCATGGATATTGATGGCTATGAGTCAAAGTTATTCAGAAGAATGTTTATGGATAAATAACTTGAGCATAAAAATGTTTTAGAACACTTTAAGTAATTTATTTCATTCATGGTATCTTTTTCGTGTATTACAAAATTTATATATGATGAAAATCAGTGAATTTTAAGAGTTCATTGAGTAAGTAAAATGTTCTATCATCTATCTATCTATCTATCTATCTATCTATCTATCTATCTATCTATCTATCTAATCTATCATCATCTACCTATATCTATCATCTAAATCGCTGGTGGAATAGAAATATATAGAAAAACAGATACATGTGCATATATGCCTACTGATAAGAAACACTATGTTACAGGTTAATTGCAGTTTTATCCTTTCTTAGTAGTAAGTAAAATGATGGTATATCTTAAAATAAATAGCTTTGATGCCACAAATAACAGAGTACTGCTTCAAGTTCACTCCAACTCCACCCATACTACCTGTTCATCAGCAGCCTTACTTTTTCAAGTTCTCCTTATTCTCTTTTGTCTCTAAATGACTATGTACAGGCCATTCCTGCTCCAGAAAATGTCCTTTCCAAATTCTCCATTTAATATGTTCATTTACTTTTTAAATAATTTTAAAAAGCACTTCCTTGGTGAAGTTTTTTTCTATTATCATGGAATTATTATAGCATTCTGTCCAATCTTTGGCAGGTACATAGACTGTGGATTACAATCTCTCTCTCTCTTCCCCTCTCTCTCTCTCTTTTTCTCTATCTCTCTCTCATATACTACAACTATAGTATATATATACACATATACATATTTATTATACTTATGTTTACATAAATTGATTATCTAGTTGATTCTAATCTCCCTGAGGGCAAGAGCTAGGTTTTAATAAGTATAATTAGCTTTTGAATCCAATTCTTACCTATATCATTTGATCTTTTAACCATAACAGTTTAGCATATGTCAGTTTCATGTACATTTCCTTCATGTTTGCATAGTCTCGTAAACGTTTTAATTGGCTGAAAAAGCAAAAGGATAATGGCTTCATAACCTGAATATGTTAATCTTTGCAAACACAAATAACAGATAATAATGTCATTTCAGAAAGCAGCACAGTGCATGGAATTCATGCTATTAATAAGTGATATCTGTGTTTGGTGAGGCTCAGTATGTATTGTTAGTAATATTAAGAAAATAAAAGTGTCAATAGTGAATATATGTCACATATAGTCATAATCTATATTTTACAACTGTAGTTTAACAAGCTAGTGTGACAATGTTGAAGCTAAAGTAAGAAATTTAATTTTTCTGAGTCTATTACCCATTTATTCTGAATTCCATTATGACTGACAATGTTTGCTCTGGGTTATTGCTGAGACTCAAAATGATTCTGAATGGATTAGTGCAATTTATTCTCACTATGTGTAAAAGAAAGACTTGTTGATGGTTAAAAATAACTAAATAACCCTGAACAAACATTGTCATTTTCCAAAAGAATATCATATGTAGAAAACAGTATGCTATTATTAATATACTGCTAATAAATATTTTCAAATGATAACTCAAAAAATAACCTTATAGTTAAAAATTGTTTTTATCTTTATTTTGTCTTATTAGTTTTCAAAAGTATTTGCAAGACTCATGTATGTAGGTTATGAAGCTACTTATCCTTTTGCTTTTACTATCCACTCAAACATTTATGAGACTAGGCCAACATGAAAAAAAGTATGTGAAATTAACATATGCTTCAGCATTACAGTGAAGGGACTAAAGTGTATACGTAAGAACTGTATTGAAAAATCAATCATGCTTAATTTTGAACTTCAGTCTAATCGGAATAGAACACCCAACTTGTTTGTCTTATACTTGTTTACATACATTTTTACTGTGTGCTTTCTTGATTGCAAATGAGTCATAAAAACATTTTCCGAAACTACGTGAAACATTTTATTTAAATTGTTTCTTCTTTTTATCCACCTTTCTTGGTTAGTTAACTTATGCCTGCTCTACTTAGTAGTAGGATCTGTGAATACTCCCCTCAAAAAAAGAATCACTGAGGATGACAGAATGGTCAACTATTACTGTCTTTGGTTTTTCACATTTGAGGCTGTTGGTTTTCTTTCAAAATACGTTTTTGTTTTTGTTTTGTTTTTAGTTTGTAGGGCTTTTAGATAAATCTTACTTCTCTCCTTAGTAGCTCTGTACCTCAAGCTGATTTTTTAAATACTCTGCCTAAATTTCCTGACTTGTAAAATGGAGATAATCATAATAATACCTAACTCACAAGATTTTTGTGAGGATTAAATTAAGTAATATATGTAATGTACTTAGAACAGGGTATATAATTTAGAGTTACTTTTGAGATTATTGTCATTATTCCATTTGGTTAAGAAAAGAATTCTTGACTAAAATTGTTTTATGCTCTATCATGCTTTCCTGCTTCAAAGTCACTCTATTCTACTACAGAAGAGAAGGATAGGTTAAGCCTATGATTCAAACATGACAGAATAGAATAGTGAAAAACAGCAAGAACTAGATTTCAGTTTACATATAAAAAGAAGCTCTCATAGACCTTTAATTAGTGAAACTACTTGCATCAATAAGTCAATAAGCTGTTTGGTTGGACAACTGTCCAGGTGGTTGCCAAAGTGATTTCTTAGTTTGGTGAGAGGCTGGCTTAGAGGGCTGTTATGATTCTTACGAAAGAGTTGATGTTATTTGAAAGCAGAATAGTATCAGCCTGCATGGAGTAATCTGAGGGATGGCTATCTCACTCACGACCTGACATAATGTTTGAAATACTACATGTCTCTTTCTTTGAATCTTGAGTCTATAACTGAAATACTTCTAAAAAGGATTCCTCTCAGGGCTGATTATTTAGCAATTATCTAAGACAAAAAGGCACATTAAATTCTTGAAGATGTGAAATTTCAGAAAAAAAGTTAAGTTGGTGAAACACTAAACACAAATTGTGTCTACTTAATTTAAACCAGTTAAACCTGTTACATAGCCCTCAATTCTCAAGTTCTGTCACAGGAAAACCTAGGTCTCCAGGGATCTCTTTGTGAGAGGAAGTCACTCTCAGCAAGGGTCACTGCTGTTAAATCAGATGAATAAGTCATAGGACAGTAAAGAAAACCTTATAAAGATTTCTTCCTAGGAGCATGTATGTAATACATGTACCTGTGCTTCTGAAAAGCTCAAGTTTGACCTTAGAGTGGTGTAATATGCAATAAGAGTATTCATAGAGCTTCACTGTATTACAATTTGTGAAACCTAGTCAAAAAAATAGTAGGGATAGTGACCTGATTAACTTTACTAATTAAATTTCAAGGCTACTCTCAACCTGGCTCCTACCTTGGAAACATATTGTTCATCATATGGATTCTTTCAGTCTTGATTATTCATTCAGTCATTGTCATCCCCTGCATTCATCCACGTCTCCCACTCCCGTTTGGAAGTTCACATGTGCAAACATTGGCATGGTATAGCATGCAGCCAGGTCTTGCCGTGCTCTGGAATGGAGCTCTGTCACTAATGAGTTTTTGTTGCTGCTCCTACCAGCCCTTCAGCAGGCTTCTATGGATGCAATCTAGAGTAGCCCAGCGTAAACTAGCATGGATCCAACTCTTCACTTTGTTCAGAATCCTTACTGACCTCACTGAGACTTCCATGAAACAGATACACCAAGCAAACAGGGAAATCATTTTAAAACACAACTCTCTAAATGGATAACCTTTGTTTTTGCCCTTCATATTTGCATAAGTAATGTTGCAAAAGATGTAGCAGGAGAACACTGAGTGAAATTTTAGTTCGTGACTCAAAATCAAAAGGTTATAAGAATGGCCAAGTATTCTTCCATGATCATTTAAACTTTTAAAGGTATAATTTAAAAGGAAGCAGCAGAAAAATAGATAGACTGATAAGCTGTAAATTATATAAATGAGTATATGTGCTCACTTGTCTCTAAAAATACATAAATATATATCCTGGCTCAGGTCCACCTAGAACTTAAAAAAGAAACTCAGAATGAAGACAAAATTATCCTATGCAAATATTCTGAAAAGCTTTTAATTATAATGCTAAATAAATTTTAAGAGAATAATGATTTAGTGTCTTAATTCTGCAAAATTTAAGTGTTATAATTTTATTCTGATAAATGTGTAGAATTATAAAGCATCAAAATTTTAAGTCTGTATAATTGGAAGAAAATGTAATTTTAGACATTGTTTGGAAATTCCTCAATACTGGAATTATGTAAATTCAAATGAATAAAAATATTGGCTTTATATCAATCTTTGCCATAAGGGTAAGACCCTGTCAAGTACGTATTTCCATATATAAGATGTATCTATAAAGTATGAAGCTTTGTTCTAATCAAAGAGAACTTATATTATCATTAGATCATTTCCCTAAATTAATTACCAAGAAAAATAAATTCAGTAATTAAGCCAAGATATAATGTTAGTATAATTTTCATATTTTTTACTTCAAAGTTAGGTTCTTAACATATATAAGGTTCTTTTTATAAGGCTTGACTTAAATAAATTTTCTCTCTTTTTAACTCAAAACTACCATTAAAGGAAGATTATTAATCCCAATTTGAGGTCATGTATCATTTAAATACAATAACATTTGAAAGTAACATTTATTTAGGTATATAATTTTGATACCTTTAGTTTAAAAAAAATCACATAATTTTCTAATATTTCCATGCCTTCATTTCTCACATGCACTGGGCAATATCTTTATAAATTGGGATAAAACTGACTAATATATTTTTCATTTTAGAAAGAATTTCTAAATATGTAAAATATGTAAATTTTATTATAAATATGTTTATATTTGTTTATATTTCAATTTATATAGCATTTTATGTTTCCTAAATTCTTTTATGTATAAAAATAAATTCTAATGTCATAGTCTCATTATTATGTAGTGTTAGAGACTGAATTGTGCCTCCCTCAAATGCATCTTTTGAACCCCTAAACCCCAAAGTGACTGTATTTAGAGAGAGAGCTTTTAGAAAGGTAATTAAAATTAAATTGGGTGGGGTCCTAATCTGATAGTATTATCTATATAAAGAGAAAGAGACACCAGAGAGCTTCTCTTCACACACAGAGTAGAGGCCACATGAAGACAAGAGGGCAAGATTCTATACGCCTGGAGGAGAGTCCTCACAGAAACAAAATTTGCTTGAAACTTTAGCATGGATTTCTAGCCTCCAGAATTTTGAGATGTCTGTCGAAGCCACCCATTCTGTCATATTTTGTCATGGCAGCCAAGCTTACTAATACATATAGTTATTGATATTATTTCTCACTGATTGTCTAAAGCACACAAATGTGATTGGTCATAATTTTGGCTCTTAACTACTATTATCAATTGTTATTTGCCAGGCCAGCTTTTATTTTATTTATTTATTCAACTGCAATAACTTACTTACATCTGGCTTTGGGTTCCTTGCCTGTACTGGCTCCTAACATTCTGACATTTTTGTTTCAAGTTACTGTGTGTTATCTTTTTAATTTTCAAATTAAGTAATATATCATTTAGTTTTATTGTACTAATATTGGCTCCTTGAACTTACTTTTATTTTCAATCAATAATATGTTCCTATGCATCGCTCATGTTATTGCTTGTAGTTTTGGTTCTTTTTCACTATTGTATAATATTCTATTTTGTAAATATATCACAATATATTAAAAAGCATTCTCTTGTTAGTGAAAATTTACTTTGTTCTAAGTATTTTGCTATAACAGAATTGGGGCTATAAATATTTTTGTATCATTTCCTGTTACATATGTGCCAAAGTTCTTTTGGATATATTCTTCTGTGTTTATTGCTATGCTGTAAGGTTTGCAAATGTTCGATTTTAAAAGATGATGCCAATTTTTTTAAATGTGTCAGTTAGCACTGCCACAAGTTTAATATGAGCTGTACCATAATTGTGTTTTGCATATTCTAATGTCAAATATGAAATTTATATTGTTAGAGAAATAATATATTGTTGGAAATATAGACACTATTATTGTCCTAAATAGTTTGTATATTTCACCCTATGCTGCAAGAAATATTTATAATTTTAAGCTCATCCTGTCATTCCATATGTGAAGTGATATGGTAGAGTGGTTATACCATGAATAAAACTAAAGCACTTTAAAAATCTCTTTAACAACTTCTCTTGTCTCTTTCTTATTAAAACATGTTACATATCTTCTGCTCCTCTTAGGAATATGTTTGTTTATGAGATAGAAAGCAAGCAAGCATGTTACACAAGAGAATTATAATTTGAGGCCCAAAACCTTGATATCTAAAGTCATTTAGTTGTTAACTTTGAAGTCATCTCGAGTGGTCAAATCAGCGAGTAGAAATGATCAGACAAAACATTTTACTTTATTTTTTTCTTCTATCCAGGGTCTATTCAGAACTATTAAAGTAAATAATTCATTCACCTGCTAGCTCTACAGCATTAAATAACACTTGTTACAATTTTCAGTCGTTAATTCGTTATTTTCTGACCCCGTAACTAAAACATTTTTACATGTCTACCGAATTCTTATTTTGTTTTCTTTACAGTTAGTCAGACATAAGACTGTTTATTACTCTGTAATTATAATATTTTAAATGTTATATTTTCTAAATATTCTTAATATTTGGAACTGAGTTATTTTAAATGATTAATAAAAATTAACCATAGATATTTGAAGAAAATATATTATCTTACTTGTTTATACTATGACATAGTGAAAAATAAACTAGAAAGCAGACAGAATTATCTAATCATATTTCTGCATATCCATATTTTTGTTGAAGCAAATTATGCTCTTATGTTTTTTGTAGTTTCTTCTCAGAGATTTAGTGAGATGTGATTATTTAGAGCTCTGGGCAGAATTCACTCTGATATTAAAAAATGAACTCGTGAGAGATGGGATATATTTTGCAATAACTATGTACTGCACTTTCCTCTTAAACATGCTTGTACAAATCCCTATTGAGACACATGATTATTTAAAAGGACTCTCCGTTTTCAAGGTATTTAGAAACTAAATGAAAATGGTAAAGGCAACCAGACACAGTAGAACTTTGAATAAAATCACTTAAACTGACAAATTGCATTTATGCAAGATGGTTCAAAAAGATGTACGATTTTTAAAACATAAATCAGCATCTCCAAATATTTCTGTTCCATCTCATTGTTGAATTTTCCATTTTAGGTGATCTATATTTATTCTTCCCCAACACCTAAAAAATGCTAAGAATCTGGAAGGCTTTTTGCAACCCTACTTCAGAACACAAAACAGGAAACTATCTCAAATGCTCTTAGTTGATCCATCATTGTGTTCCAAGCACAATGCTTTAAAAATCCACCTGCTGGAAGTCGGGTGGTGTATGCAAAGGGATGTCATGGTAATTTGAAAACAGTTGAATACAGAACAGAGGCTATTCCTGCCCTCAAGCTCACCACATTGGTTTGTCTGGCTCACTACATGCCAAAACTTTTGATTGATGTGCTCTCTTCAGTCACGGGTAATTTTAACTCATATATTAAGTCGCTGCTGCTTCCACTCCATTATAGTTCCTTGTATGGGGCAAATCAGAGTTCGGGTTTTGTCTATATTGGGCTGACCTAGAGCCATAGTGTGCTTTTGTTTAGATTTAAGTAGGAGGCAAGCTAATATTTCAAAACTAGCAAACTTTTACAATCTCTGCTTTTCTTAATTGTAAGGATCCCTGTGGTAAAGAGCTTTATATTGCTACCACATAGCTCTTTAGAAGCCCCAAGGAAGCCAGAAATGTTGTTAAAGGCTTTCTAAATACACAGAAATTCTTTTGAATTCTAAGAGATTTAAGTGGATTAATTCAATGTAACCAACTCTGGCAGCAGTTTTCCCCTCTTATCTGTGTTTGTGGAAGACACTGTCTTAATAGTAATTTTTGGTTGTGTATCTCAATATCTGCAGTAGATCTGAAGACAAAGCACACTTCTATTCATTACCATTTTAGAGTCTACTTGTGCAGAATTCTGATGCTAATAGGAGTCACCATATAATTGGTAGATTATAATGTGCATTTCTCTTAAATTTTAGATTTATATTAATTCACACTAGTCTGCATGGAAAATAGTATACAAATAATTTATTCATATCAGTAACCCTTGTCCCCTTTTGAAAATGTTACCTACTGATTATAATAGCGATGAAATTTTGAAGTTATGCCAGACATGTCATTTCTTATTATTACTATAATTCAAAAGTACAATTTACATAGGGACACATTTCTTGTCTCCAAAAAGAATCGAAGAATATCTCTGAAATAAAATAAAGTTTGCTAAAATGTTCTTTTTTAGGAAGTAAATCTTAGAGAATGTGAATGCTGTTATGTATACCAAAATTCACAACAAAAACTTTTTAAACTTTATAATCTAGATTATAATCAACAAATTCCTAATATTGTGTGAGGAAAGCTAGTCTGAAAGAAGAAAAAAAATAGTCAATATTTTATAAATTTCTCAGAGGAAAGAGAAAAATTAAGCTAAAATTACTAGTCCAAAAATATAGAAAGAGTCTCTTTCTTATATATTCTTCTTTGGCACTAGTTGGCACAAGAGTACATACCAAGCCCAACAAACTCCCCGTCAAATCTCCTTCCACTGGCACCAAATAAAATGAAATTGCCCATGGAATGAAAGATTGTAAATGTTATATTATTTTAACTCCTGAGGCTCTTAAGTGTAAATTGTACAATTCATGTTACAAGAGATTTGGGAATTATCGAGTTTTAGATGCCAGTCTGAGAAACCAGGCAAAATGAATGTTTTTCCTGAAAGCTGGATAATAAATTTTTGTTTTATTTTTAAGCTTGTATTCCAGAAAGGTACTAATTTAGACTAAAAATAAGTTTATTTATTTTAAGTTTTTAATGTAAATTAAATAAGAAGGTGGTTAGCTTACCAAGGACCATGAGCCATATCCAGCTTACTGCTGGTTATTATAAATAAAGTTTTATTCGAACATACTCATATCCATTTATTTTCTTATCGTCTATGGCTCCTTTTGTGCTACAAAGTTGGAGATGAATAAATGGGACAGAGATGGTATGTCTTACAAAGCCTAAATTATTTGCCATCTGACCATTTACAAAAAGTGTTTGGTAATACTGATTTAGAATAAATATGTTATGTAAAAAGTAAAGGACATTATTCATAAAGTTTGAATATTTTGAAAATATTTAAATATTTTAAAATATGGAGCTAAAGTATATAATAAAATATTTTTAAATATGTCCTTATAGACATTTTTTAAACATAGTTACCATATTATACTGACAGTCATACACTCAATATTACATATAACATGCCAGAGTGAGTTATCCACAGCTATTAAGGAAAAAAGTTAACATGTAAAATATAAATTCCAGGCACAATGTTTATGTGTTTATTCATATATTTATTCATACATATCATGGTGGGGAAAAAAAAGATTTTTAAAATGTTCCCAATTTCTAACCATTAGTCTTTCTTTTATAAAAGTAATATAACTCACCTTTAAAACAATTCCTGGCAAGTTATTATGATGAATTCTAATTGCCCAATGAGCGAGCATAGGCCATAAAAAAGTCATGGTTTTCTTTCCTACAAAGCACAATATCCATATGATTATAACTCAATTAAGAAACTGGAAACATTCAAATGAGGTACTCAACTTTCACGCTATGGGTGGCTGAGTCAGACAGGCATTGCTAGAGAAGGTGACTCCATTAGCACTCTTTAAAGAAGCTGTCAACTAAGCAGCCATTGCCTTTTTGTGTCATGAAGTCAAAAGGGTGGCATTTCCCTCTAAATACTCTGCAATGTTTGAAGAATTCTTACAGAAAACTTGATATTCATGTTATATTTTGATTATAACAGTGGATGGGGATTCTGAAGATAAATGAGGAGGACACAGGAGAAATACAGAATAGTTAGTGCAATAATGGAATTGAACACAAATAAAGCCAGATAATATAAGAAAGAATAAATTGTAAGGTTTAGCAATATTTTACTGGATTCCTTAATTTTATCCTGGCCTTTCCTGGTTATTGGCTTTAAATTTTATTTCAAGACTTTGTTACCTTATCCCAGTAATTAAAAGAAAATGAGGCATAGGCGTCATGTAAGGGCCTTGTTAAAATGCGGATTCTGAATCAATAAGACTGCAGTTAGGCCTAGCAAGATCCGCAGGGGACTCTGATGCTATTGGTTCCAGAGCACAATTTGAATAGAATACCTTGGATGACATCAATAAGGAATAAAAATTAGGCTATTAGAAAAAACTCAAATGCATTATCCCTGAGGATATGTTTGTTGTTATTTTATTACTCTTGCATAAACAACTCAAAAAATAAAAACTGACAAAATTTAGTCAAAAGGGGAGTTTTCTACAGATATTCTTAGTAAGGAAGACCACTTTTCCTATATGTAAAAATATCCTACCATGCCCACAAATAACCATTTTACTTCACTCTTAAAATGTTTCCAGATTGCAACAAATCTAAGTATATTTTTAGGAGTGCTCTTAAAAAATATAGATGAGAAAAATGTTTTCAGTTATCTCTTTAAATAAGCTTTATAGTTTTGTATATTCATAAAAACATTGTTGATTTTCAATACTTTTCTTACCTAGGGGTGCAAAATATTAAACTATTTCATATATTTTCTTTTACCGATGTATGCATTTATATATATATATATATTTATATATATGCACATTTACATATAAGAAATCTATTATTTCCATTAATTCAGTGTATGATTGTCAGAAGAAAATCTGGTTCTTGTAAAATAACAGATAAAAATAAACAGATACAGGTAAATAAGGAACAGATCTAAATAAACATAAAAATATGCTTCATACTTAAAAAAATTTTTTTTTTATCTTCATGGCAGCAAAATTTACAATAGCTAAGTTACGGAAGCAACCTAAATGCCCATCAACAGATGATTGGATAAAGAAGTTATGGTTCATATATAAAATGGAATATTACTCAGCCATTAAAAAAAAAGAAATCATACCATTTGCAACGACATGGATGGACCTAGAGGTTACTATGCTGGTGAAATAAATCAGACAGAGAAAGATAAATACCATATGATTTCTCTTATATGTGAAATCTACGAGATAAAAAAGAACAAACTAATCAAAAACAGACTCACAAATATAGAGGACAATCCGGTGATGTCCAGAGGGAAGGGGTATTGTAGGGATGGGAGAAAAGTATGAAAGGTTAAAGAAATACAAATTAGTAGTTGATAGATGGTCACTGGGATAGGGCACACAGTATAGGGAATGCAGTTACCATTAATTTAATGACTAGGTGGAGAGCCATAGGAGAGAAAGAGCAATTAGGGGGATCATTTTATGAACTATATAAATGTCTAACCAATGTACTATATACTTGAAACTAATAATAAAATTTTAAAAAATAAATTTAAAAAATAATCAAATCTACAAACCTGTTGTAGTCTAGGTGTTTTTTTTTTCTTTAATTTAAATCTTAATATTGGAGAAAAACATATAGAATCTGGGCTCTCAAACAAATATTCAAAAAAGACAGTATAACATATTATTTACTGTGAAATAAAATTATATCCTAGAGAAAATGCATATACTTTGTGATGTAGAGACTCCCTGGCAGTATTTGCAGCTAAAGATGTAAGGCGTAATCTGAAATTCAGAAAGTGCAAAGGAGAATTAAAATTATGACTGTGATCTTTAAAATATTAACAATGTCCACTGTGCATCACAAAATACATACAGCAACAGATATTAAATGTGCCTAACCATAATTTACATACGTATATGGGAAGGAAATGGTAGTTTCAAGAAATTCCTTTATAAATTTTGTCGAACTTCAAAGCCATAAACAGGAGATAAAGAACATTATTAAATTTCACAGGAGGAAGTAAGAAATCCACTTAGCCTGTTGCTAATCTCTTAAAATTCTTCCAATGAATACTGATAAAGATATAAAATCTGAGATTATCTAATATTCTTTCTTCTACTTTTTAAAATTTTCTCCATTGATTTAAGTCCTAAGAAAATTGGGGTGGTTGAAAATACCTGAGAGAAAAAATATTTGAAACCCAAATGCCTTTGATATTCAAAACCAATGCATCTTGAGAGCTTCACATATTCTTAAATATCATAATAGCAAATAATTTTCCAAATAATTAAATTGATATATAATTGAAGAAATAAAGTAATTCTTTTGGAGCACTAATGTTTCTAAAATACAGGCTTAAAGTTAATTAAATAATTTTTAAAATAAAGTTATTCGCTTACATAGACTTTTTAGTATTTAATAAAAGAAATAATCAGGAACTGACTTAAATTTTGAATTGATTCACAATTGCTATTCTCCAGCAAAAATAAAACCCATATTTCTTAGAATTTTTATTTTTTATTAACACTGCTTTCATATATATACAAAACATATATACATATTTGTGTCAAATATGATAGCAAAATATTTGTTAAATGCTTATTACTTGCCACTTATACGCTTTGTATTACCGTATCATTATAAAAGTTACAGACTTTAAATGAGAGTAGCAATACAATAAGTTAATCGAAATATACCAAAAGTCAAATCACGACTCCCTGTGGACAAATTACATATATTAAACTCCTTTTTTCCAGTATCATGAGTATATTTCCTAAAAATCAATACTTTTAAAAAAAATCACTTTTCTTTATTATCTCTCTATTTCAATATTTGTGATTTCTTCAAAACTATTTGATTTTATTTTTTATATATGACTTTCATATCTAATCATATATTTTCTGAGGAATTAAAGCATATGTAAAAAGGACATTTTCTCTTCTGAATCAATCAGTTCTGCCTCCTAATCCACACATATGTGATAAGGATTACCCTCAAATATGAGCAGAAAATATGAGAACAAGAGATATTAATAATACATTTCTAATATGAAGGAAATATTTTAATTGGTCCTAAAATATCTAAAATAAAAATCCAAATGTATGTATAACTATTTTAGCTAATACTGTATGATTAGGAAGCACACTACAGAAAGCCTCTAGGTAGCTCTATCAGAAGCAACTGAATTGCTTTATTACAATCAGACAATCTGAACAATGCTAGGAAAGGGGAGGAGTTTCTTTTAACAGTTTGCATTGTTTCTTCAGAAGCCTTTGCTTTGATCTCTCCAGATGACAAAAGATCTACTTTGGAATCAGAATGTAATACAGATGTCAGAGATGATTGATAAAAGGGGGCAGGAGTGGAGGAAAGGTTTATAAGACTAAGCCATTGGAAATACCAAATGGGTATATGTACTGCTAATCATTTTATTTTGTCGTTGTCATTTTCATTTCCCCTTTTCCTGCTGACCTTCTGGTAAACTACAGTTTACAAAGGATTCCTTATACCTTGACTTTTGGTTCTGGCTAGCTGCTCTTTTTTACAGACAACTGACGTGATTTTTTTTTTTTTTTTTCATTTACAATACGATCAATTATATTATTGTAAAAATTCTTACCAAACTCCTATTGCTCTCAGGTGAGATGTTTTTCTGCTTTTTCCTGTATTTGCTGGACAGTTTGTTTCCTAACACCAAAACAAACTGGAGAAAACAACCGTTAGCTCCAAGTTACTATTGAAATCCAACTTTTGTTTTATGAAAATATTCTCTCTTCGACAGCTTTCAAAAATGTCCTTCCATAGTGTCTTAGCGAAAAACACAAATTTAAGAAAATTTAACACTTTCGATGTGATTCCTTTGATAAACTTGTTAAGATATTTTCATATGCAAAGAAAGAAAACAAGATGATCTGACTTGTCTGAGGAGAGCTTTCTACTGGCAGCACAGTGCCCCCTAAAGTTATTCTTGAGAGAAAATGTTACAATATCTCACAATATCTCATAATAAAATATCGCTACTTGACTTCCTTTTAACAAATAGATAAACCTCATAAAAAAAGGCACAATTTATATGAAAACTACAAAATTTTTGTTTTATGGCAATGATACACTTAATCACAAATAAATAATGTCCTTTTGTTATCTGTTCCTATTTTATGCTATTTAAAAAATAATGATAAATTTAAATATATTAATGGCTGAAGACTCAGTTAAATGTTTATTCTGATTGTAGAATAGGTTAAGCTAATACCATTTGCTGAAAGAAGTCAGAATAATTTTCAATTGTAAGCTTGTATTTAATAAAAACAATCTTTGTGTCTCAGATCAGCAACTGAACAATCAACAAATACAGGCAAAATATTCAAAGAGAATGTGTACAAATTTATTTAGTTATGGCTTTAATAATATATTGCATATACTTGTAAATTTTACTTTAAAGTACACTGAACAAGTAAAATACTGCCTTACTGTTATGAGAGTGAAAAGAAGCTCAATTTGATAAATTAAAAAAAAAAAAAGCTATGGCATTTCTCTCTTCCTTATAAACCAAAATTTTTTTGAAAGAAAATTCAAATCTCCCATCTTTTAGAACAATTTTTTATAAATTCCTTTATATTTTTATATAAACATACTATAAAAATAACTGTCTGAAAGGTGTTATATGAAATACAATTTATATACATTTATCTTTCTTAAAATATAAATTCTTTAAGACCGATTTTTCTTACTGCTTCTGGTAGAATCATAGGAACAATCATCATAACTGGATATACAAAATGTAAACAGAAATTGCCTGATATTACTGGGTCCAGTCCAGCCTCTGCATTTACTTCTTTCGTTTTAGATTTTAAGTAAACTTGTCAAATTTAGGGAGTGAAGTTGGAAAATCGTCACCCAATTTAAAGTTTTATCTCCTTAGCATTAGAAATGTATTCGATGATGATCATAGTAGGCTAAGTGTAATAAATAAATCTTAAACATCAGTTTTTATTATGGTTGCAACATTTGCTTGTTGTCCATGTTTAAAGGGAAAAGATCATAAAAGCCACAAATATTAAATACTGAAGAAAATGAAGACTGTATCCGAGTCGAGAGTTATTTTGCCTTAATGTTATCTCATCAGCTAGAGATGGAATATTAACAGTACTAATTTCCAAATTATGCAATGCTTTGGGTCAATTTATAAGCAGTGGGAATAGACAAAAGTATAGTTTCAGGCTCATCTTTACATATATAGTATGCATCCTTTTCCAGGCCACAATACACCAAAATTTAGTTAATATAGGAAAACCCACTGACTTTCAACTAAATTATTCTCAGGTCAATTCATCCCTAGATCTAGGTACTCAAACTTTTTTCTGTGTTTTGGAAGTAAAAAGCAAAAATAATATTACTTGATTGAGCACTTAGTAATTGTCCATCACTGTAATTCTATCTCTGATTTAATTTAATTATCACAATGAACTTATAAATATGTTATTATTCCCATTTTTTAAAAGTTTGTACAGTCTAAGGCTAAGTTTCTCTAAATTGCTCAATGTCAGACTACTAATAAATAGCTAGGTTATACTTAAAATGTATTTTCCTTACTTCAAAGATAATGTTCTTTCCACTTCATCACAAGAACTAATAGATAACTTGAAATGGTTCAGAACCTTATAAAATTACTGCCAGTGGAATGGATCTGGACATTTGCCCGTTACATCAAACCATTTATATTATTAAACTTTATAAAACATCTAATTTGTTTTGGAAGTTCTGCATGGCTATACATCTCTATGTTGTTTGTCTGTCTGTCTACATCTATCTATCTATGTATCTATGTTTCTATGTATCTATGTATCTATCATCTATCAATCTATCATCCATCATCTATCTAAATATAATAATTTCAAGGACCTAGTCCTGATTCTTCTAATCCTGATTAACTATGCTATTTACATTTTAAGTTTTTAATTTATAGACTATTAATATTTCAATTTGCCACGAAACAGATAATAGAAAATAGTTGGACAGTTTTTAATGTATCTCATTTCTCCTATAACCCTGAAAAACATATATTCCTGTTTTCCATTATTTCTCACCATAATATTATGCTAAATATTAGCAACTTAAAAGATTGTAACTTTTAGTTATTTTCAGCTTTCTATAATCTTGAAATTTGTTCACTTCATTTTTTAATTGCATTTTTCTAAGCTCATAAAAAGTGAATAATACCAAAGTTTATATTATTGCCAAATATTATGTAAAGTATAAAATGCATAAAATATTTTATATAAAATATAAGAAGTTTTAAATTTGAATCTAGAAAATAAATATATCCCTAAGTGACACAATGGAATTTCTCAAAATAAATGTTTAAACAGTAACAAGTGTGTATTTTTTTATAAAATTCTACCATAGAAATATAATTCCCTTAATATATATTTATATCCAAAATAAATCATGTAGAAAAAATGTGTGTAATGTTAAGTTTCATAAATGAGCCCAATTTTATATACTCACAGTTAGTTAAGATTAGGGATAGTTTTAAATATAAATTCTAAAATGACACAATTGAGCCAAATGATCTGTTTGACGAAATTCTAAACCTGCATGTGTAAGTTGCATGACCAGAAATGCATCTAAGTAAGCTCTTTGTTATTTAATTGGAGTGAGTTTTATTAAAAAATAAATTGTCAAAGCATGTATTTATTTTCTTTCATTAAAAGGTTACTCAGAATTATAGAAAAGCTCCTTATCATTAATATGGTTGTTAAAGCAGAGAGCAGTTAACTAAAAATCATACTCCTTTTCACTCCTTATAATAGCTGATAACAACTTCCTTTAATGCTTCCTGGCCTTATCCTGAAGAAAATCTCAGGGTTGGCACAACCATACTATCTTTATTTTCCTCTCTGAGCTTGTGTTTCAGATAACCCTTTCATTCAGCCCACACAGGGTGCAGAATCTGCCCTCTAGCCCACTTTTTTTTTTCTTCAGACTTTGATCTCTGGATTATTTACAGTTAATGATTTCTTTCATGTTCAAAATAATTTTTCTGCTCAGAGTGATTATATACCAGCAATATTTTTTCAGTATCTTCTTCCTAATGATGAATATGTATATATTTTTCATTAAGTGTTGCCAATTTCAAAGAGAGTACTTCCCAGGAGGTACATTTGAAATAATCTCACAAGCAGAATGTAAAAAGACAATGATTTCGAGAGATTACAAAGAGCTATAAAGGAAGACATCAGTAAAAGTACCTTCTATCTTGAGAGCTAATTTGGAAAATATTCTTAAATGTAAATTAAATAAGTATAATATATGCAGATCAGGTTAATCGACCTGTGGTATTGAACTGCTGTGACAAGTAATCTCAGTAGATCCTATAAATGAATCTTTTTTTGATTATTTCAGTTTACTATTTTCTCTTAGTAGAAAAGAAAAGGAAGTACATACACCTACATAAATCTTACTAAAAATAACAGACACTTTTAAGTATACAAAGTGAGATTTTTTCTTCTTTGTTAGAAAACATATACACAACATACAGAAAACATCTCTGGCAAATAAAAATTCAACAATGTTCTTTTACAGATATTATAGATTTTAGGTATTATATTTTTTTCTTCTTCAGACAAGAATCCTTTTTCTCAAAAATGTTGGCCGTGTAGGAAATAACCTTTAAGGAAAAATATCTAGGCAAAAATAAATATCAATTAAAGAATATACATCATTTATCACATATCATTTTAGAAATGATGTTAAATGGAATTAAAGAAAGTTGTCAGGTTTTCAAAATCAACAGAGAAAATGTTACTGTTGTCTTTTGATCTGTTCATTGTTGCTTCCTTCAGAAATCCCATTTATTGAATACTAACCAGCTTCTATGTGTATTATTAAAAAATGCTAATTTAGGACTTCTGTTTCGATATGCAAAATCTTTTGCCTGTTTTGAGTCCTTTTAAAAATATGCAATGGTTTTATTGAATAATATGTAATTGCAACATAGATGTTTAAATTTCTTTAGTTCAAAAATTATGCCTTTGAAATGTTTCCTTAGTTTTTCCACAATATTTAAGTCACCAGTACATTTTGCCAAAACATTAACAAATGAATACATAAAAACCTCATCTGAGCTAGGAAGGTATGAGGTCAATTAGATTTTCACACGAAGTATTTGAATAAATGCTGGCTAATTTAACATGGTCAAGATCGTCATATTTTCTATTGATGAAGAAACGAATAGATTATTTTTTTAAGCTCAAAGAAATCAATAGAAACCAAAATTGTTTTTATTAATTACTGATTTGTTTACATTTCCTTTAAGTTATGAAATCACGAACAGCATTGGTAATTAAAGGCTATCTGTTAATTAAAAACTTAGAGGAATTATTTTTCACTATATGAATATCAGTGAAAATAGAAAGTATTTTTATTGAAACTTAGAAATTTAAAATATACTATTTAATGATTTCACATTCTACGAGCAAACAACCAGTAGTCTTGTGGTAAATGCCTCTGTGATGAGTGGGTCAACGAACTAATGGGCATTTTACCTTAGGTAGAATGAAGGACTGGCACATCACCAGGTGATCAGCCAGTGGCAACATGATTTATTGTTAATTTTTCACCTTGGTCAGACACCTTTAAAATTACTGAAATCCTCTCCTATAATTAGTTTCTATGAATAGTAGCTTTCTATTAGAGAATAGTTTTTCCTTGAAATATTACTTCACATTCATTTAAAAGCATTCTCCTATCTTTTCAAAGTCTAATGCCTAAAACCACTTTGCCTTTAAAAATGTGTCTTTCAGAACAGATACTTTTCCGTAATTTTTTTCACTACAGAGTAAATGCTAAACATTAAAGTTTGCCCTTCATGGATTTATTTTTTCTTTAAGTGTGTGTATAAATTATATCTACATAAATTTGTATATATAATGATTTTTTACTATTTCTATTTCACTTGATATTTATTATACTTAATCAATGATACATCCATAATCAATGTTTTTTATCACATTAATTTATTGTATAAAGAAATTATAATACGAATATAAGAAATAAAGTTAACATCTTATATGTCCCTTCAAATTTTATTAGAATGTATGCTTTCTAATAGTGACAAGCAAATTTAAATAGATTATTTACCTATTTTATTAAAAATTTTATTTTTGTTTGTTTTCAGTAGTTTATTGGCATGGAATATTCTGTTAAGTAGTGTTTGGGGCAATTTAGTAAGTTTTAAATAGCATCTCAAAATTGTTTTAATTTTTATATCCTGATTACTGGCAATAGTAACTCTATTTTTAGATATTAATTACTATTTATATTTCTACTGTTAATATTATTGGCTCATTTATATAAAAGATAAAGCTATTTTATATGTATTAAAATAATCTTTTCTAAGTCATTCTTAATAACGTACTCCCAGCCTGTTGATTTCTTCTTTTATTACATTATTTTTTCACATAGAAGATTCGAATATAATCATATCAGTATTTTTCTGTGTGATATTTTTAGCCTCTGTAAAATTTTGTTATTATATAAACTAATAAAAATTCTATTTTATTTACACTATATTTTTATAATTTGTATACAATTTATTAATTCCTCCTGATTCTATATTAATATTTTACTCATTCATTTTAATTGTTTTTGAGAAGATAACATCACACTGTATATTCACAAAAGAGAATGTCAGAGAATTAGATGTCTAATTTTGATTTTACTCTGCCTAAGCAATTCACGGAAGTATTTCTCTTTTCTCCCAAAAATCTTTTACATCTTTTGGCCTGCACAGGGACTGATTTTAGGAAACCTAAAAAAAAAAAAAAAAAAAAAGAAAAAAAAAGAAAAGAAAAAGAAAAAAAATTACATTTCTCAATTAAATAGAATAACAAAATATAATTTATTTAAAAAAAACAAAATAGAACTCATATTTATATTCTACTGCTATTTGCTCTTGCTTTGCAAGAATAAGTTAAATAATGTAATGATGCATCGAATTTAACTGAAAATAGTCACTTAATCATTGAAAAGTACTTAAGTCTCTGTTATTTCTACTATGGATTTGCCAAGTCCAATCTAGGGAAAGCCTTTGGCAAATTTTCCAACTTACAGAATCACATTAATTTTAAGGATAATTATTGCACCTAAATTTAGATCCTTTAAGGTTTCTATGCATTTTATATTAGAAAGATCTATAACAGCTAAACATATATAATATGTATATAGTACATAGTTTATACAGCTATATATAGTTTTATACAAAATCTGATATATAATTAATAATATATACTCGATATTATATAACATCATAATTAAAATATAATGAATCTATCTCAAACTCTTATTTTTGTTGTTTTACATTTTTACCTTTACTCGAATAAATTAAGTTGTTCATAATGTTAAAATAATTTAATATTTGTAAATGTAAAATGTCATATTAACAACTAAAGTTATTTGTAGGATACAAATATCCTTTATATGTTGATGCTTCTTTTATTTCTATGCTCATAAATAATCTAGTTTTAAAAACTATTATCAGTAATTATTTTCTTTTAATTAATACACATTTTAAGCTTGAGATTTGGAAACTTTATTTACATGCATACTAAAATCCTACTTTGTAATTTGCACCAGTGTAATGGAGGAGAATAAAGTGAGTCAAAATAAAATTACAGGACATGTATAAATTAGTACACAATTTTCAAATTTGTTGGTGGTATGGGCAATCTTTTTTTTTTTTTAGGATTAATGGTTATACTATTAATAAATCCAAAGCTACTGAGAAATTACTGTCATAGAGTAATCCTCCATGTGTCATTCAGTTCATTTACATCTTTCTGTCTAAAATCTCACTCTAGAAATAAGCAAATTAGGCTTTCCTTCTGATTTCCCATATCTTATAAAGAGTGACTTGATATAAAACCAAATGGCTTAAAGTTGTAATGTCAAAGCCAGACTCTCATCTGATACACCTAAAGAAGCAATGTTTCCCAGAACCGACCCCACATCTACCAAATCAGGAATTCCAATTTGGGTATTTGTTAAAAATATCCTTAGGATTGTTATAATCAGCTGGTTGAAGATCACTGATTGAGAAAGAAATATTAGTGCCTTCTATCTTCAAAAACTCAAACACATCAAGACATGAAAAGAAAGAATCAGCCCATTAACTGATCAATGAATCAATCAGTATCATTTATTACATGCACCTTGTTAATAAAGTAACATGTCTGAATGAAATTTCAGTTATCTAAAAAGAATATAGCATGACCCTTGATCCTAAATGGAATATGTTTGTCTTCTAATCACATATAAATTTTTGCACAATATTTCTCATACTTATTTTAAAATTTCGAATCCCATTTTACTAACCTAGATTATGTTTGCAATCACTTAAGTTTACTGAATCATATAACAAACAACGAAAAAAGCCATAGCAATCATACTTTGAGAATATATGATAGATAAAATAAAAAAAGGAAATAGAATAGCTAATAGAGAGAATACACTTGTCTTTCTCCATTTTCTAAATGAAGCATTTAACAAAGTAGAGAAAACTCTTTCCAAATTACACATATATTTCACCATGGATCAGTTAGATATAAGCATTAATCCTGCTGAGAAGTACTCTTACAGTTCTGTTAGGTGGAAAGAACCAGAAATGTATGTTACATCTCTTCTTCTCAGAAAAAAAATCTACAAAAACAACTGTTAGTACTTTGTATAGGATATCTTCCATGGACATAAAACTAAAATAAAAAAAAAAAATTCCTGGCACATAGCTGAAATAATAAAAAAAATAACCTGTCCTTAAAACCCATTCATAACTGGGGAGTTTAAATTTTAAAAATTTAGCAACTTAAAAGATGGCAAATTTCTAATTTTATCGTGGAAGATATTTAAAAACAGAATATAATTTTGGTGTTCATAATTAGAGAAACTTAGATATAAATATTTGTGTTGCATTTAATTTTTAAACTTCAAGATAAATTCAAATGCAATACCTGTTACAGATAAAACTTCCTAATTATGAAGGGAAAAAAAAACGATGTACTTAAGAATTATACTCAGTGCACAGAATGAAAGACTTGGAGAAAAATAACTGAAATTATAAGTAGACTATGATTCAAAGAATAACAAACATCAGAGAATGTCAGAATTTTTGTATTCAGGTTTAAAACTATGATTAGAGGTAAAATTATCACTATAAATATTTATTATTAATGCAAATTAAAATAAATGAATTAGATATTTAATTTGGTTAGATAAATGGCAATACACAGAAACCAAAGGAAAAGGGAAGAAAATTTTCTACTTTAATTATTTGTGTTCAAATTTGACACCAATATATCTAACAGCTGATAGATGGGCTTGCCTATATTAGTATTTTTTAAACTATGGCTTTACGGAGAAAAATTTGTTTTAAAAATAGCCAAAAAATACAGTCACGCCACCCTGAACAAGCCCAATCCCATCTGATCTCGGAAGCTAAGCAGGGTTGGACCTGGTTAGTAGTTGGATGGGAGACCACCTAGGAAGACCAGGAGCTGTAGGTGTAAAAATATAAAAAATAAAAAATAAGTTATTGTAAACTGACAAGGTCCTTGCAATCTGTGAGGTCAACCAAGGGTTGCCTCATCCTAAAAAAAAAGAAAAATAGCCAAAAAGTCACAATGTATTAGCCCTTTTAGTCTAGTACAATGTAATTAGTCAGTTACATTGATTTAGCTGAGATTTTAATTATTAATTCAGGAGACTGAATTAATAATTCTATATTGTTCTTCTTCCTCATTTTCTTCTTTATCATCTGATTCTTTTTTCTTCATTTTCCTACTTATGTCCTTAAAAAATGTACAATTTCTCTAACATTCTTTTCATAGCTGTAGAGTGATCCTGCCCAATGACCAACATTTCTTTATAATGTTCATTCATAATGTTCATCACTACCATTGCTAAGTCCTAGTTTTAGTGGTTTAATAGATGAAATTTCCAATTATTTAGATTTCCTCTTAATACCCTGGAACTTTATAAATTGCTATGTCATGTTGCTCCTGGCTTCTCTCATGTTCTTTTTGAAAGTCTTCATTTTATATTATTTTGACAAAATTTATTTACCCACAATCATGCACTGAGTGCTTCAGTGTCAGGCACTGTGGAAAGTTAATCCAGGAATGAGGGGAAAAAAGCACATATCCCTGACTTCGTGAAGTTGAAAGTTTAGCACAGGGTTGTCCAAACATGCCTGTTTATAAAATTCATGGAGCACTCGCTAAAAATAGAGATTTTCATTAGTATTCTTTAAAGAGTCGAAATTCCAATGTGTAGTAAATTTTTAGTAGGTTCAGAAATCTTTATTTTTAACAAATATACCA
Source organism: Pteropus medius (assembly GCF_902729225.1). Taxonomy (NCBI): domain Eukaryota; kingdom Metazoa; phylum Chordata; class Mammalia; order Chiroptera; family Pteropodidae; genus Pteropus; species Pteropus medius. The sequence continues at coordinate 4,281,576 of NW_024354500.1, read as the reverse complement.
GGTTATACTTAGAATTAAGCAAATTTAGAAAATATTTGTCTATTGACCTTAGTCATTGACTACTTAGCTTATGATATACATGTAAATTCTCCTGATATTCTATGAACAATCTGTTCGGATTTTTTGGTCAAGGAGACAGTGGCCAGTAGTAAATTTTCTTCTTTCTTCTAGTTATGCTGATCATACTGATCAATGACTGAGCTGGTAAACTCAGCCTCAAAGTTCTCCACTACTATGCTTTTCAGAGCTCTTCATTGGCAAAAAGTGAATTTTTGTGTACTCTGGTGGTTTGGGGCTGAAATAAATACCCCCTATAATAATCCCAGTTTAAAAGTACTTGAATTTGGAAGAAGGAAATTTTTCTTACTTATTGTTTTCTTACTGATGTGAGAATTTATTTCTGAGAATTTATTTTCATTTTTATCAAGCCTTTACTCTTGACCATTTATTGTCATATATTTCTCAATGGATCAGCTGTATCAAAATGAGCAGGTGAAATAAAAATTATAATAATAAAACTGATCCCGGAGCCTCATAATCCCAAATTTTAACTTTGTAGTCATGATTTGGGGAATAGTCAAAAATAGTAAATAAACACTCCCTGGTTGATTCTAATGCACGGTCATGTTTTGGAAACACTTCTAGGTGGTCATCAACTTTTCTTGTCCCCAGCTGACAAGAGAAGTCTGGTCATATTATATAAGAAAAAGCATGAATTTAGAAAATGACTACATTGGTCTAGATGCAGATATTTTATATCCACATTCCTCAACTTGATAATTTTATAGGTATCATAAAAATAAAATACACATACATACACACACGTGCACACACACACACACACACACACAATGCCTGGACAAATAATTGCTACAATGCAAACTGAGAGGAGAGACCTACCCTCACCTCTGGTTCACTTTCCCTAATCTGATTACAGAACACTGGTTCAAAAGTTTATATTACTGGACAGGAAAAGGGAGTACTTGTGTTTGGAGGAAAAAAATGAACTAAGAAAAATTATACTCAATACCCATATTTGATACTCTTCCCTGTAGAACTGCAAGATCACCCGCTAACCAATCATATCACACTAATGGTTACTATTAAAAAATTCTCTGACGCATGTATTCAATCACAGAGCTTATAATGAACTTTTTGGTGCTTCATTCTTGGGCATATTAACAGAATAGATTTCAGATTCTCTGGTATGAAAGATAGAGAATAATATAATCAAATCAAACAACAACTAAAAACGACTTGTAGAAAATGAAAATAATAGAGAAAGCAGAATGTATACACACACGCACATACACACATATAATTCACAAAATGATAATATATAATAGCCATGGAATAAAAACAACTTATTACAGAAAAGAAGTAAATAATAAGAGAACAATGGAAAGTTCTCTTGGGACTTAAAAATACAAGAGCAGAAATTGAAAATTCAATAGAATGTTTAAAAAAAGAAGCAACAACAACAAAAAAAAATTCCAGAAAAAAAGAGAGAATGTCATAAAAAATAACAGAAGTAGAAGTCAATGAATTTATAGCATCAGATTATGATATCAAATTAATACATGTTCTAGAAATAATATTCTCTAGACATTATTAGAGAATAATAAAAGGAAATCATCTGAGGAAAGGACCTGAGTTTTCCAGATTAAAAATTTATATAGACACACATTTGTATATGTATATGGTATAGGGCAAAAAGTGTGGGGGAAAGTGAAAAAGGACCATACTATTAAATATCATATTGATATTTCAGAACCAGGGTTAAAATAAAAGACGGCATGTTTGTGTGTGTGTGTGTGTGTATAGTGTGATAGAGAAAGAGAGAGACAGACACAGGGAGAGATACAGAGAGAGACTGAATAGGGGAAAAATAATAATAATTTTGGAAACACATCTAACAGCACCAACAGAGAGAAAAGAGAAAATAGGAGACGAGAAATATTCAATGAAATTATTCCAGAACACTTTCTAAGACTGAAGAACATGATTTTACATATAGAAGCTGAACAAATGCAAAAACAGATTTTTAAAAGATCCACACCAATGTGCATTTTTATGATTTTTCCAGAATGGGGGAGGAAAAAAAATCTATAATCTTTTCAAAGGGGGGGCAGTGTGAGTCTACAAAGAAAAATACATAAGCTATTTGAAGTATAACTTCTCACTCTATCATTTGCTTTTGAATAGCTTATAACACTGTACCATCTAACTAATTCTAATGATAATATATCCTGTTTCATGTAAAGAACACAATAAAGAGACAAGTTCAGGGTGAGAGAGTGGGGTATGTAGATGAGGCACGATATACGTTTTTGCTTCACCTTTGCTTTTCTCTAAGACACTCTGAATAATGCTTTTTTCTTTAATCCTAAAACGAACTGATCATTTTAGAATTCAGCTTTCATTTTGACTTTGAAGTTTTCTTTCCGATTTTAATTACCTTTGATGGTAGGGTAAGACGCTTCACAGAAGAATTTATATTACTTAGGTTTATATAGCATAAATTAAAAAGAGAAGGAAAAAGTTTGCTTGAAGGAGCATTTTAAATTGTGAGGACACATCACACTGATACACACAATAATATTTAGCAGCTTTTAACTAAGCTGGTAAGTGTTCTTTTCCCCACCCCCTCTTGGAGACAGCTGCCCCTTCCAGCTCATGTACTGTTTTTTGCTGATAGACTGATGTCTTTATTTAGGGAGTTATAAAGAATTGCTTCTAGTCATCAGCAGTTTCAAAAACTAGCCATTGAAGGAAGGATAAAGCCTATTCAGAAGATGGATGACAGCTTTTCATTTGAGGATCATACAGAAGGATATTTCCTTCTATAAAAATAGATTCTGCAGTGTAGCTTGAGACTTACATTTTGCAAGGGATCGCCGCTCTAAAAAAACGACACTGAAAATTGAAGACTAAAAGAAAGAAACATTCTTTCTTTACTTGCAAAATGGACATACATGACAAGATTGTTTCAAAATTTTTAACTTACAAGAGAGGTTTATGAAACTTATGATTACCATAATCATATTCTTCTAGATCATTAAATTTAAGAAAAAGTAGCTGAGTTATATTATTTAAATAAGATTTTTTTTTTCTAGGACATAATTCAATCTAATGCCACTGATTAAAAAATAGTTTATAAGCAGGTAACAGGAAGGTAAAATGCCATAATTATGAATGCACAGAGTATTGTTTTATGATATCTTCTATTATTTAAGAAGATGGCAAAGATTCTTAATTAGTCAAAGTAGTAAGTACATAAATGCCACCAAAAGTGATTAAAAATTTTAAAACCTTGGGTGATGATTTTTTTTCATTTTTTTTTTGCAATTGACACCCCAAAATGGTCTCATTTTCTCTTAACCTGAAAGTCTGAAGAGGAGAGGAAGTTAATCAATAAACTTCAGTCTACCTACAAACTCTCTAAAATGAATGCATAATTTGGTGTGTCTATATATGGATGTTTTCCTGGCTGCTGATAATATTTCTTTGCAGATTCTGGACAGCAACCTATTTTTTTTTAAATGTCTCTGTGTTATCCACTTCTGAATCTCCTCTGTGCTCAACATTGAATAAATGTAAGCTAATCAAGGTTAGCATTTGATTTGAATACTGAACACCACTGACCCCGACTCCTAAAGTTTATAGAGAAGCGTAACTTTGAGATTCCCACTCTTATGTTCTATAGTCCAAAAACTGAAGATATTACATTTATTTCATTTATCTTTTCTTTTTACCTATTACATCTACAACTAATAAAACATTTTATTTTATGCCATAGGATATCGTTACAAGTCTCTATTTTTTTCTTTTTTAATATAAAGAAAGATGGTTGCTTCTACTTAAATCATTTAGAATATTTGAATTCTAAGATTATATTTCCTCTATAATGGCCACAAACTTTGTCCACAAAACAAATTGGTAAAAATTGTGACATTTTTCAAAAAGGCAACTCAGTGTGCTATTTCAAATCTTCATTTCATCAGGTGGAACCTGGCTTACTCCACTGATTTAGAATACCCCATCCCTCATATGCCCACCACTCTCATAGAACTACATCTATATCCAGACAGCCTTTGCTACCCCAAGGCATTGAGTAGGATGCCTTTTCCTTGAACTATAGCATTTACATATGCTGGAATTCATAAAACAGCTTGTCATCATTTAGTTTTCAGGGTTGCTGATGTGTTTTTCCTTGTTCCTGAATGCAAGGCCTTACCAGATCTAATTCTCTTTCAATCGCTTCTGAACCACACTGAAGTTTGCCTGGGACTCTTTCAGGTTGCTTGAGGCCCTTTACCATCTTTGTAATACCACACTGTAGTTCACAGGGCAGTCAGGTTACAGATAAAACTCTGAGGCTCTCTGGCCATTTCCATTTCATGATATAGTAGGGATCTGAGTTTTTGCTGTGTCTCCAGGTTTCACCAAAAACTTGAGTACTGGTCACCTCTGCTATTAGGTAGAACTTCCAAACTTTCTGGGATTACTTAGCCAGGAAAGCTTTAAAATTATGTTAATACTATAACCAGACCTTCAATTTTGAACACCCAAAATCAAGGACTTAATTTATTTAAATTTATTGAGCTGTAAGAACACTTTCTTGAGAAGAAAAAAGTCTTATGGTTTATCTGCTGAAATAAGGGAAGGTTATAGGTTTAAAGTAGAGATGGAGTAAAATCCTTATTAGCAGATATAAAGCACATTTTCAGTTGATCACACAATTGTAGTGTTTTACTTTTTAAACTGAATTCTTTTTAATTGAATAAAATTCACTAGTTAGGTATAAAATATAATAGTTAAATGAGTTTTGATTGGTGGTTCAGTACTTTGATTAATACTGAAACACTATATAAAGAAGAAATACTTCACATTCCACATTTGCAAAATAGGGTTAATAACACCTAAATATTGAATGTCAGAAAGATTAAATGTTAGGATGCATATAAAGTATTTTGGCAACATTGGAATCTAGCAGCTATGTAGGGTAGCACAGCCCACATTTGTAGGAGGTTTTTGCAAAGAAGTATTAACAGATTGAAACTGCTTGTTATACAGGATATTTTAGAATAGGTTATTTTTGAAGTCTACCTCCAATAGAAACTTACTCTATATCTAATTACTGAGTGCCCTTAATCTTCTTATCCTGATTTATTGTTTTTTATAACACTAATCACTGTGTATATATTTTTTTTCATTTGATAACTGCCCCATCCACTATAATGGAATCCTTATGAGCACAGGGACTTTGTTATGCCCCTACTATGTCTTCAGCTCCAGATATAGAGTACACGATTAATATTTATTTGTTGAAAAATTAAATAAGTGGAAAAATAAGTGAATGAATTTTATATTGATTAAATCTGTACACTTAAAACATACAGAACATAAGAAATATACTTGCATGTTAGTTAAATTTATATGATGATTAACATGTGACATTTAAACTTTAAAAGAAAACAATGTACACTTGTCTCTAATCAGTTACCTGCTGCCATTAAATAGCAATTTGATAGATGCCAACAAGAGGCGGCTATAAACAAAATGACTTAGCGCTAAGGAGCGGAAGGATCTTCCTGGTAGCATTCAAACTAGAACTTATTTACCTGAGGAAATTCCTCTTACCACATCAACACAATGAACTTTACAAAAGGAATTTAGAAGGTTAAAAGTAGTTTCATAGTTAGAAAAGATCTGGTCTCACCACATTATAATTTCTACATTTTCCTTCAGCCTTCTCATTTAGGTTTAGCAAATAAGAACAAAAATACGAAAAGTGCTGTTGATAAATCTGAACTTTTTTATTGCTGAATTTTGAGCAATTGCAGAGACTGGTAACTCCTAGTGATTCACATGTTAGAGCCCACATGTTAGGGAAGGAGAGAAGACAGTGTGGAACTTGGGCTACATGGGCCACAGGTATAGGTCAGCGCAAAAGACACAAGAAGCAGGGTGTCAAGAGAAGAGCACATGAGCCAGAAATAGAATATTTAAGTAGAATCTTAAATGGACATTGTAGATGGGATTCAATAGGCAAATATAAAATGGAGGTGTCCAGGGACAAAACATAATGCCACGACCAGACAATAAGGAGAGTGTACGGGGTATTTGAAGAATTGAGCAGTGGTATGTTAATAATTGTTCAACAAATGACTCTGTGAAGAAAAAAAATACATGATTTGTGGTTTTTGCCAATTTCAAATACCCCCACTGTGGCCTACGTTGAGCTAAAAATGTTTAATAACCAGATTGCAAAATTCTTGAAAATGTGTCATTTGACTCAACACATCAATTATGAAGAGTAACCACATCTAGGAACACATGTGGTATGAGTGTCATACTAGATGCAAGTGAGAAAGTATTAAATTTCAGACTAATGAATTCAGACTAATGAATTTGCTCTTTATTCTGGAGGAAATAATGACCTGTAGTAGGCTTTGAGGGGTGTGATGTGTTCAGACCAACTATTCACAGGCTTTATGATGCTACAGTGAGGTTAATGAATTATAAAATAAAATAGAGTCATATATTTCAGATTGCCAGAGGAAGTGCACACTGAATGTATAAATGTATTTAATGGGAAATAAATTCCTTTCATCATTTGCCTTTTCCTTTTCCCTCTAGTGATATCTCTTTGAAATAAAATCATGCACTGCAATAGATATTTTACTTCATTCTCTCTGACTTTCCTTTAACTCTCTGTTAAACATGCTTTCTAAGAGAGTGCACTTGCCTTGGCATAATGCAACATCCCTACATAAAGCAGAGGAACATAAAAGCTGTTATTTTGTTCAGCTATCAATAAACCTATTTTTAGGTATTGATTCTGGTTAGTTTTGTCATTTTTCCCAGAACATATTTCTATAGCCATCCCTGAACTTATATCCAAACTCTCCGTGGTAGGGGTAGGGAGAAAAAAAGAAATCAGGTGCAACTATGGAAAGGAAGGAAAAAGCAAGTTGAGAGGTGCCTCAGGGAGTTTTGTATGTTTTCATTAAGGAGGCCCATTTCTTTAAGATATGAAAATTCTCATAAATAAATGTTAGCTATTTGATACTTATACTTATTTAGTCTTGCTTCTTATTTGTCCACATTAATGTGAATTCTTTAGACTTTGAGAGCTAACATAAATTTCTGTACCTTTTAGAAATTCTTTTGGAATCTAGGTGTGGTGACATATGACAGGTCTGAAATCGACCTTATTAGTATCTCTAATGATCTCACTCAGAGTTTAAGCAAATTTCATTAAAATGTTCAACTCATCAAGTCATGATAAGTAATTTAAAAACTCCTTCACTTCTTTTCTTGATGAAAAACACGTAAAGCATAATTGGATACTATTGTGGTAGATAGCATTTGGTATGATTATTCCTGACACTTGCTTATTACAGTACAATCTTCAGATAAATAAAATAACAACTCACTTCCCTTCACAACAAAGAATACACTCAGAGATAACAATGATTGAGGAATTTTGAAACTACTAAATTCATATGTTAATGAACAGCTGTGATGTTTCCCAGACACATTATTAAAGAGAAGACAATTCCCAGGTTTCCCTGAAATCTAAAAATTTTTGCGAAGACTCAAACCAAGAGAAAGCAAAAATATCAGTAGTTTTCACAATATGTCTATATACCTCTCTGGTTTTGAGTTGTCACTCTGCTTGGCTGATATGGTCTAAATATCATATCAGTATTTTTTTATTTATTTAATTTACACTCTGCTATCTTTATATGTGAAAGTCTTCAAATACATAACACTATTCAGGTTTCTGTAATTGTTTACTTTGTTCTACAAAATCATTAATGGCAAAAATGAGGGTATATCAGGAAAAACTCATGTTTAATTAAAAACGGTTATGTCAATGTATTTATAAATTGATTATACCATTTGTTCATTCTCTCCCTCAATGCAGTATGGAGATTTAACTATGTACCCGTCAATATAATTAGTAAACAGATACAAAGATGACAAAGAGTCCTCAAAGAGCTCTCAATCAGATCTCTACTTTCAAAAACATTTTCCCTGCCATCACAGATTTGAAAAGTTAGTTGGAGAGGCAAGACATATGTACATAAAATGTAAAATAACCACAAAATTTTGAAATTAGATACATTGTTATATTTCATCTGTGACTAAGTCTTCTTGGAAATAACATGGAATATTTATAATTTCCACCTTTTAGTATAAATTAACATAAAAAAGTGATTCAGAAACAAATATGACTGCATTTATATCAGGCTAGGGTATGTGCCACTTGATTTACTTTATTTCTAGTTGGTCTAACTGTTAATATGATTTGTAAAGATTCGTTCACTCTAACATTCACACTGACAGGAGATTTTCAATGAAAAGCAATTCAAATACTTCTAATTATTCAGTCTGCTATGCATGAATATATGAAAGCAACCAAATGATATTATGGTAATCAAGTCTACCAAATGGCAGGTGCCATGAGAAATAAAACTTTCTTAAAACCATATAAAGTATCCATTAGTATTTGATTTGAGAAAAAAGATATTTCAGAAAGAGATATACATTTATATTTACTGCAGTTTCTGTCTATATCTAAGTTCTAGAGACATGAGACATTTCTCAAACCACATCTACAATTTAATTAAGACATAACTTCATCACTTAATTTAGGCATCAGCTTATACAAATTCTTTATTTTATTTTTGGTCAGAATCAGTCTTAGCTACCCCACGTTGTAATTGCATAGAAGGCAAGGATGACATCTAACAGGTTTTGGAGACATACTTCCTTCTACAGAGCCAAATACAAATAGTTTTAGTGAATATTTGCACAGACTACTACCATGGTAAAGCTTCTTTAACCATTTTCTTTCAATTTCTTCTGTTGAATTTTACTGCATTAGTTGTATTTCTTCTGTCTTTATTTTCCACTCCTCTATCTTATTGCTTGAAATCAATTCGAGTTGTAGCTAAGGCTACAAACATGCTGAAGACTCTCTCAGATTAAAGAAGTCTCCCTTTATCCAGGTCTTTTTGTCCCCTTCACTCCTCCTATTACCTCCACATTCCTCTTTCTGTCCAACACAAATATTTCTAAGTAATATTTGACCCCCTCTGAACAATTACTTCATAGAATCAGAACCAGGAAAACCAATAGTCGACTTCTAATTGTTCAATTTAATATAAACCTTTTAATTCTTTAATTTGACCTCTGTAGCATTTAAATACGTTGATCATTTCTTGAAATTCACACATATGAGCCTTTATTCTGATTGTCTTTTCACTTCAAAATGTTTTTTCTTTTTCTTCACTACTACTATTTTTTTCCACCATATCTCCCTGATGCAGTCCTTGGTCTTCTTGTCAGTATCCTCCACTCAGGTGACTTCATCCATGCCCCATATAAAGGAATCTAAATCTAAAGTGCATATCAAAATATAGGAGAAGTTTTCTAAATATAATCTTATTACTCTCTTGCACGAACCTAAGTTAATAAGTTGGGACTGGGGCCATGGTCTCTGTAAACAGGAGAAAAAAAGAACAGCTAAGTGATTCTGATATATGCTTCTGTTTGAGAAATCTTAATAAATATGGCATTAGGTCTCTAAACTCCAAACTTATAGATCCACTTGCCTGCTGGGCAAATTTACTGTAAGGACCAAAATAGAGTTCCAACTTGCCTTAGTCTAAAGCACAAATCACCACCTACTCTAATACAAAGCTATTGAATCTTCTATATTACTTAAGTCTGACATTACATTACCATTCATATAGTAACCCAAGTCAGAAACTTGGAGCTATAATTGACTCATCCCTATATTTCATTGGGTTATATAAATTCTGTCAACTTAACCAATCTCATATATAGTCCTTCCTCTCAATTCTGAATGTTATCTTTGTTTACAATTTTTCCTTGGTATGAATACCTTTCTCATTTGACATTATAATGTATATATATATATTTTTTCAGAATTCAATTAAGACTTAATTTTCTAATAATAATTATCTTGACTATTCCTTTTACATCCTATACTGTCCTCTTTTCCCTAAAATGATAGTCTTGTTTATGACTTTCATTGTTCTCCACATATTTCTATCACTACCTGAAGTTCTTAAAATATCTATTTGAAATCTTTCTTTATAATAGATATGGCTCCTGCAATGCCTTGATGCAGGAGCCATTATCATCCTTTGACTTCTATCGATTAGCAGAATATTCAATCTACTATAGAGCCTTAAACAAATGGTTGATATGTTTATGTGTGTGTGTGTGTGTGTGTTTGTGTGCTTTTAATATTCACATGGATGTGACTAAAGACCTAATATTCCTTTTAATATACATCATTTTATACATTATTTATACTTTTCTACATTTCTTTAAAAGATGTTGAGTTTTGGAACAGAAAATTTAAATATATACACATATATTTATTCTCTGAGATTGATGTTATTTTTAGTTAATGTATGACCTACTGAAGTGTAAAGATTTACAATTTACTCAGTTTCACACAGTGTATCATTAGTAAAGTCAGAAAGCTATCTATAAGATTCCTTATCTAGCGCTATTTCCAATAGAAGAATTAAGTCACAAATATCAGGAATGCCAAGATATTTGCCACTGGTTTAAATGTGAGATTTGGAAATTTTTTCAAAAGGCTCCAGTAAGGTTGTGAGTGTCTTCATTTAAATTCTGCTTGAGTATTTAAAACCATTTAAAACCACCTGTTTGTGCATTCAATTTCTCATGTTACACACATAAATGTGAGTTTTTGCAAGCAAAAACAGATGTACTACTAAAATGTGTCAGCACATTTTCAAAAGCCTACTGAAAATGTGTCCTCATATGTCTCCAGACTTTGTTATAATTTACATCAGTGAGCTGTAAAAATTGGTTTCTTGAATATCCATTAATGCAAATTACAAGGCCAGGAAAACACCACATAGGGACTGGTAAAATCTCACAAAATATAACTTCTTTCCTAAGAAGCAGCTAAAGAGAATAAAGTTATGCTGGCACTTTTTATCCTAGTGTGATCTTGGAAGTAAAGACAACTTATAGAAAAAAAGCATATACAGTTTTAAAAAAATCATAGATAGTGCTACTTTTCTTTGCCTCAAATATACCAGTTGACGTTGGGGAGGTAAAGAAAGTGCAACTATTGTTGTATTATACAAATATAAAATGTGTTATATATAATAAGTAGACTAAAATGCAGGAAAAAAATGCAGTAATAGAAGAATGGAGTATAGAGAAATTATTAATTCTTTTGGGGGAAAAATATCCATTAGAATGTATTGAGGAACTTCCAATCATAATAAATAAAAATGATAAGCAAAGATAGACAATCTGTAAAATACTGCTCATCTTTCCTTAGCTGGCAGTAGTTAGGTAAGATCCATTGGTCTGTACCTACCCAAATCATTACTACAAGGGTACAAGTGGTGCTCAAGTCTCACAAGGTTCACTAATAGAAAACCCAGATGGGGCTTGATATGCCGCCCAATATTAAGAAGCAAGTTGAAATATACCATTTTTTTACTCTGTTTTTGAACCCCTTCTCTACAATTGTATAGTTGGCATACAATAGTATATTAGTTTCAGGTATACGACATAATTATTCAAGATTTATATAATTTACAAAGTGATTACCATAGTAAGTCTCTTAAACATCTATCAAATGTACAAAGTTATTTTGATATTATTGACTATATTCCCTTTGCTGTACATTACCTCCCTGTGACTTATTATTTTTTTATAACTAGAAGTTTATAATTATTTTTTTGTAACCTTTTTTGTCCATCCCCCCACCTTCCTCCTCTTCTCCGGCAGCCATCAGTTTGTTCTCTATATCTATGAGTCTGTTCTTTTCTATTTTGTTCATTTGTTTTGTTTTAGATTCCAATATAAGTGATACGGTGTTTGTCCTCTTTCTGACTTATTTACCATAGCATAATGCCCTCTAGGTCTATCAATCTTGGCAAATGGCAAGATTTCATTCTTTTTTATGGTGGAGTAATATTAGATTGTATGTATACACCATATCATCTTTATCCATTCATCTATCGATGGACACTTAATTCTATATCTTAGCTATTGTATATATCGCTGCAATGAACATAGGGGTATACAAATCTTTTCAAATTAGTGTTTTAGGTTTCTTCTGATAGGTACTCAGAAGTGGAATTGTTTGGTCATAAGGTAGTTCTATATTTGTCTCTTCATTTCTACAAATGTGACTGGTTTGTAAGAAATAAAAGGTCCTGTGGATCAAAATAATTAATTAATTAATTAATCAACAAACACATACATGCAAGAAAAAAAGAGTTCCTAAATAGTTACAAATATTTTGATAAATAGACCAAAGAGTGGATTGATCCTACCAGATATCAAGTCATATTTCACAAAGTATAGTAATTTAATAGTGTGGGACTGATGCAGAAATATTTTTATACATATAGCTATCCCTATAGAAAAAGATACATATTTTCAGTACTTGAAAATGATATAACTGTCATCGAAAATCAGTAGGAAAGAGACTAATCAGCAAACGGTATGGAAAAATTGGCTCACCAGCTGATCAAAATAAAGTTGTTTTCCTTTCTCTTATTATGTTTAAATAATCTCCCAATGGATTAAAAACCTAAATGCATGAGTAAAACTATAAAGAAAAATAAGTATCAGAATATATTAGGACCCTAGGTATAGTTCTTAAGGAAAAATTTTATGCTTTTAACTGCATCAAAATTAATGATTTCTTTATCAAAAAGCATATACACTGAGCTCTAAGTTAGGTAGTAGACTGAGAGGAGCTCTGTAATGACTGCATATGAAAAGGATTAAATCACACATTTGGAGTAGATTCTCTCCAACTTGTAGATCTTCACCAGCAGTCATCAAGAAAGTGTCTACATGGTCAAAGTAAGACATTAGCTCTGGCCTTGAGGTTTTATTTGTTTATTTATTCAGTTATTTTTAGGCAAGACAACCCCTGGTTGAACTCACAGATTGCAAAGACCTTGTCAGTTTACAATCCCTTATTTTTTTATTTTTTACAGCGATAGCACCTGGTCTTCCTAGGTGGTCTCCCATCCAAATACTAACCACGCCTGACCCTGCTTAGCTTCAGAGATCAGATGGGATTGGGCTTGAAAGGGTGGCATGGCCATAGACTCTGGCTTTGAGGTTTTATTTGGTGAAAATTAAAAAAAAAAAAAGAACTTAGACAACCGCTTCCCAATTATATCTCTAGAGCCTTCCACATGTAGATGCTCCAGAACTCTGTATTTCTACCAGTGTCCTTCTGCTTCTTTCCTCTTCTTCATAGTTTCTCCACCATTACTTAAATTGAGATGTTAAGCATGAGTCTCATCAAGGACCTTGACCCTGTTCATGTCCATTATCAACAAAAGCCCAGGTCAACTCATATCTTATACCTTAATCTCTGTAAGCTTCTGCATTTTACCTTTTCAGCCTCTCGTTCTCTCTGTCTCTGTCTCTCTCTGTCTCTCTCTGTCTCTCTCTGTCTCTCTCTCTCTTCTCATCTCATAAAACCATGTCACATTATCATCTAGACCTCATGGTCAATAATCAACAAATCCTTTCTTTATTTAACTTCTGTATCTTTTTATTCTAGTTGAAATCTGGCTTTTACATGCTGTTGTTTCTCCAGCAGCACTCTTGGTGAGGTGGTATCTGTTCCACATCTTTTGTACTACTGGGCTGCAACTGCCTAACACAGAATATATGCTCATTAAATATTTATTGAATAAAATTGTTTAATGGTTTAGCTTGCATTTTCTTTTTTTCTAACTTTTATAAGTAGCTTTAATTTTTAAATCTGTAACATTTTTTTATACATTATAATGCTAAATTATGTTAATAAATTAGGATTGTTTTCAGTTTACTGAAGAAATCAAATTTAATGCCACACAGTTTATGTTTCCTCACTGTCTTAGGCTGATCATCAGAGAACTATATCAACATGGTATCCACAGAGTAGCGGCAGCGCCTGGGAACTGTTAGAAATGCAGATTCTTAAACTCCACTCCAGACCTACTGCATCGGCAATCTGTGTTTTCATAAGCCTTCCAGGTGATTCTGGTACAGACTAAACTTTGAGTCTCACTGCAACATAAGTAAGTATAATAGATATATATATCAATATTGGGATTCTTTTGCAGATGCCCTATTGAAGGTGTGTTTTGAGGGTGAAACCTGTAGAGGAATAAGGAAGGACATCTTGGCAAAGTCTTGACAAAGAGCATTTCAGCTCAAGTCTAGCCACAGACTGAATACTATGAGGAAATCTGCAGTATTAACAAAACCTAACCTGAGGCAAAGGAATAGGACTTATGTTATTATGCCTCTTAGAGTTAAGACATAGCCCTCAGGTATATATCGGCATAACATGGCTCTAGTAGGCCCAAAGAAATTTTTCAGAACAGTGCAGCCGTGAGCCTTTGACCTCCAGCATTCATAGCACTTTGAGTTGACACACTCCAAGAATAGCATAAGACATCAATAAGGGCACAAGACTGTACTTTATATCACACTTAATCTGAAATTTCACTATGAGAGAGAAAGAGATGAGGAAGAAAATTATTTATTGTTAGGCTTTATGCATATTTTCCTCGAAAAACAATAAGAGAACATTTCATCCCAGACAGAAAAATTTAAAGATTAAAAACTTCCAGTGCCTTCAAGATAATTTTAATTAGCCCTTCAATCAGTTGCATAATTTTCAGTCTTTCTCAACATTTTCTTTCTTGCCAATCCATTTTATCCTCAGTCTTAAAACCAAAAGGTTTTTAATTTTTTTAATTTAAAATACTTTTATGAAATGACCTCTTGACCACATAATGAATCTATCCTCTTATCTATTAATTCCTTCAAATCCTGGGTATTTTAAATTGTTCAAACCCTATTTTGTCTAGACGATTATGCTGTTACTTGTGATTTTACTCCTAAAAGTTGATAGTATGTTCATTTCGGAATCATGAATTAAGCCATAATCCTAAATAAATTGCTCAATAATAATTTAAGCTTCTGAAGGTTTGATTAAGAATGCTAAGGGATTATAAAAAAAAAAGTGCTGATGACCAAGTATATGGGGACAAAAGACAATGTCTTAAAAACTTTTTTTAAGTACCCATGCATGGATATTAATAATGTTAAATACTTTTCACACTTTTTCTTTTAGAAAGAAAATACAGATTCTAAAATCAGTTCTAAGTAACTATTTAGACATTAAGCAATTTTATAAATAAGCATAGGCATATTATAATGCCTTGTGTTAATTTTAAAAATAGCTCTCAAAAGAATTAAAAAAACTTTTGAATTTGTAGTTTCTATTGATGCTACAGAAATTATATAATTCTTGTTCTATATTGATAGGCCCATTTCCCCCCTTGCCCTCTTTTAAAATAGCTATGTTGAGTCTCTGTTTTAAAAATGTGTATATATACATGTTTTTTCCCATGGTTGGAATCAAGATATATTTTCCTGTATGCTTATTTCACTTGCCTCTACTTTTTTTCTATCGTATTTCTTTCATCATGTATTTCTCAAGTTTCTTTTTTTTCTCTTTGTTACAAAATGCTTTGGCCTTATCTCTTTCTCTTGAGATATAACTAAAACAGGACTTAAGTAAAATTATTTTAAGCACTATCTTGTATCTATACTTCCTTTATTTCTCTCATTGACATTCTACATTTTAGAATAAAGTCTAGTCATGCTGTCACCCTGGATTGGTCCCCATTTTTTCCATTCTTTCATTTTCTCCTTAATCCATAAAAGACTCCTGCTTCCCTGTGTGAGGTAATATACCAGCTTGGTTAACACCGTGCACCCTGATGAGAGAAAATTGGCCTTAAATGTGAGCTCCAAGATGTGAGACTTGGAGCAGGTTACAAAACTCTCTATTCCCTGCCTCTGAGCTTTCCCACCTGTAAACTGTGGGTAGGTAATGATCTACCTATAGTAGATGCTATTTGTGCTCCACTCAGATTCCCCTTCAATGACCCAAACTGCTCCTTTTTTCTAGAAAATACCTCTTTGCTGTTGGTAGTCCTTTGTCCAGGAGGTTAACCAGCCCAAACCATTATTCTTAATTTGGGAGTAGCTGACAAGCAATGACATCTGTGTGTACTGAAGACTAGTCACTTACCTCCAGGAGATGCAAACCTGGTAAAGATTTGTGCTCTTGAGATTTCTTCTCATCCCATAGATAAGGTCAAGCATAGACATATTTGAGGCCACATCTTGCCCAGTTCATTCTCCTTTATCTTGCTTCCCTAACTCCCAAATAGATTTTGCTACACAGCACTCCTCCAATTCTCATGTATACCCATATTCCTGTCTCAGGCTCTGCCTTTAGGAAATCTGATTTAATTTTTTGCTAGCAGGAGTGATTCTAGAAAGTATGATTGAAGGATGGAATTCTGGAGTTAAATCACCTACCGATTAGCAGGCAGTGAAACCCCATCACTGGTGGTAAGTGAAGTACTGATAGACCTTAGAAATGTGATTGTTAAGATTTTAATTAGCCTGTGGTAGAAAAGGATGGGGTACATGCATACAGTGTATAAAGGATGCACTGACTTGTACAGTGTCTCTGGCCTTTTGGAAATAGTGAAAAAATAGTAATTATAAGGACTGGGGATTTTGATAACTTCTGCTAAACATCATTAATATTTAAAGAGGAAAAAAGACAGGCTCAAGGAACTAAATCACTAATTTAAAACAAAGTATAATAGAGTATCTCCTCGGCAGCCTTTAAAGAGACTCTTACCTACTACTGACAGAGCTGAAAGCCAAGCATCAAGTCATCATTGAAATCAAACTAGTACAATAATTACTGGATTGATAAATGAATACCAAAAGTAGGATAGGTTAAATCATAGTCTGTATTCTGTATTGAAGGATTCAAATAAGTGCGGAATATAGTATAAACTGATTTCAATCCAAAATTTTAAGTGTTCAGGCTGAAGAAGATTTAAAAGTTACTTAATAAGTATTGTGAATGATATTGAGTTTTAGACTGTAATGTTTTCTTCATTTTGCAGAAATGAAAGAAATATTGCACTTTTTTAATAGCTATGTGTAATACATAATCTCATTTAATTCTCACAACTATTCCAGGGAGACAGGTACTATTGTAATGACCATTGTACAGAGGGAGGATATAAGGCAAATAATGGTTAAAACATCTAAAGGTCAAGCTCAGTGTCAAGTAGGAGAGCTAGACTCAAAATTGTCTTGATTCCATGAAGTGCTATATTGTTTTTTCTATATAGTTCTTTCTTTTTCTGAACAGTTGGAAATTTTTTCAAGGTTATAGTTTTTTATTGTTCATTTTTCTTTGTTGAACATGGGGAAAATACATAGTCTGCATACTTTAAAAATTAGAGTGCAGTAAAATGAAGATTGTCCAATTACCTGAAAATTTTACCTCGTGAAATCAAATATGAGCAACATAATTCTTCAAGCTAAATATGTTAATAGTCTAGACTTAGAGATAGAAGCACTCTCTTATGCACAAAAGAAGGGTTCATTTGCATTAAAAGAAAGAGGTCTCCAGGAAAATAAAATCAACTAAGGGTAAAAAGAAGAGGAATATGAGATGCTTAAGGTCGATGAAAAGATGAGGATATGAAGGAAGGAAATCTAATTGTAGTTTGCTGTGCTGTTAAGAATTTTGGGTTCAGCATCTGCACACTCACTCAGATGATATTAAGAAAATGCAGATTTTACTAAAAGGATTTACATGGTCTGGAAGCAGAGTCAGAATCTGAGATAGCTCTAAGCTTATGATACTATTTCATATCCTGTAAAGTATCTTTATATGCATTTTTCTTTCTTCTGTTCTCTTCTCACCAATTTCCTTCAAAATTTTTCATCCAGATTGATTGGCCTAGTTCATTGGGAAATGCCTAATGGGTAGAGCTCTATTGCAGGGTCATTAACCAGTCTTTATGCTCTGCATGTGAATCAGATGCTCAACCTGGTCAGATGAATGGCTGTCTTTCTATCTGTACATTTCTTTGTCTAATTCTCTTAAGCAGAGGCCTTTGGATAGGCATTTCCAGGTGGGAGTATCATTTTTGGCAGCAATATAACTGAGACAGCTAGCGTACAAATTATATTACCCTAAGATTTTGGTGATTACATACTTTATCATTAAAGTTAGGATACTTTTGAGAATCAAGTGGATGCTCTTAATGATTACATTAGAACCAGGGGCATAATCAAGACTCTCTCACAAACTGGAATGAATATACACTTTTCCTATGACTGACTTTTTATTTCTCTTTGGAATTTGAGAGGCAAAGAAAGGACACATCCATTCATTGAGAGTTCTAATACAGTAGGGTATCATCGGTGTTAGTGTCTTAGTCCAGGTCAGTGGCTTAAGTTTAATGACTTTGTGACTTAAGTTTAGAACCATAGACATAAAGCCCTGGTATCACTAAGATAAATCCTTGTGGGTTGCTGGACAGCAAAATCCTAGAGTTATTGAAGAATTATTGAAAGAGTTATATAACAAAAAAGGGATATGTTTATAGAAATTTCCTAGTATCTCCAGAATACCAGTTGTTTTTTATTATTTGTGGGACATCAAATGCTTTCTTTTCTCTGCTCTCTGTTGGTGCTTGATAAAGAGTGACATTTGTATGAAAAAGTAAAATTTAATAGATTGGAAACAATTAGTAGAAAATCAGTAGGATTCAGAAGATGAGTAAATTCTCAACTGTGTGATCATAGTCAAATTACTTAAACTCTCTGGATTTCAGTAGCCTCAATTAAAAAATAATTACTTTAATATGAAGTCTGAAAGTATTTACTTTGATAGGCTAATAACTTTGGAAACAAGTAATTATGATATTGGATAGAACTGATCTTATGAATGAGACTAAAGTCACATTTGGATTTATAATTTGCAATTTGTGTTAATCCGTTTTCTCTAAGAAGCAAACTCTAAAAAGGAATTCAATGTGCAAAGACTTTATTAAGAGAATTACTTAGAGAAAATGGGAATGAATCTATGAAAGGCTGGTACTGCTGTCAGACACTCCAGTCTGACTCAAGAGAAGGAGAAAAGGAAGGGTAATTGGTAGGCATCTTAGACTGCCATGCATTCTAAAGAAAATTTGGTGAGGCTTTCAAGGAGATTCAAGACAGATAATAGATAATAGAGAAATTTCTAAGAGTCATCTGAGGTCCTTATGAGGTAATTAAAACCCATGTTTTGAAAAAGTGTCCCCATGTCAATGAATTATTGCTTATTCTATCATAAATTTTGACTCACTTTATCAAGCATTATTAAAATCTTATCCATGAGTACTACTCTTACTCATACAAGTATATACCAGCTAGTCCTTGTAATTATTTACAAATATGGTTTCTTGCCTCCTTTATCAGCCAAACAAGTTTTCAGATAGATTATGCTAGAATATTACTTAGCTTTATTCTGACAGCTATGAGGGCAGCTCCTTTTGCCTTGTGTGGGAGTGGTTTCTGTGATTTCTATCACCACAGCAAAAAGTGCTAGCTGTCATTACAGAAGGCAATCCTTTGTACAAGTTCAGAAAGTCCAGGAGAAGTTGAAAAGTCAATATCTTCAGGGGAGTCCTTATATATTACCTATCCTATGTTTCATGATCCCAGGTTTTCCCGACCAGTGCCTGACTAAGTAACCTGACCTTGGCTGAGTATTCAAATGTCTCTGAAACTTTGTGACTCTTAACAATTAAGACATCAGCCATGCACTTCAGGAGATAAAGGCCTCTTTATAGGCAATTAATTACAGAAGTCCTTTGTCTCCCATACTTAGCCATTAACTGCATGCTACCATTCCATAGCTTCTCAGTATCCTTTTGCAGGACATCAGTACAACATAGTAAATTGCCAAATGAGTTGTAAGCATTATAAACATAATTCTTTTCATATTTCTCAAATTCCTGTATCATTGTACACATCACAAAGAAGCACTTCTCTTTACCAGGATATTTTCCTAGGTTACTGCCCACGAAATCTTTGATATTGAGTTCCCACTTTTTTTCCAGAGACTATCCATGCCCACCTATGAACCAAACCTCCAACCTATTGCCTGTATTTTGTGACTATATGCACACACAGATACATACACATAAACACACATACACACAGAGTACCAGTGTAAGTAGTACATATACATAGTATTACCATAATGTAATATGTAAATATATATACACATATATATGTAAAGACAGATATACAGATCTTGAGTGAAGAAAAACAGAAAGAAGGTTATGTGGAAATACTTTAGACCACTGTGCATTCATGTAGTCTAAGGAGAAGCAAGGCTGCCATGACACTCTCAAGCCAAAATCAACAATTAGAAAGGTTTTAGTTTTCCTAAGAGTGGCCTGCTGTTCTTGTTGAGAAGGTGGCTGCCTGGAAAGAAGATGCAACTGTAGAGAAAATGCACGCATTTTTTAATACACATGATTTTCCAACATATATGGTGTATTTATTGAAAATAAAAAAATTTAAAGGACTGCATGATAGCTGGTGTTCTTTCAAGCAATAAATAGTAGGATTATATTTATGGTTTACTTTGGAAACTTAAGAAAAAAAAACTTTAATTATAGAAAGGCTTAAAAAAAAAAGAATGAAAGAAAGCAATAAAATATCATTATTGGAACCCTGTTCATTTTAACAACTTGTGTGGCATGAAATATCAGGAACTCATCAAGGAAATTCTTATTCCAATCACATGTGGTTTAGCAGGCAACAAATATATGTTTTTACTTCTTATATCATGAGTATGTGTATAACAAATATATGTTTCTGCCTGTTAAACTATGTGTGATCAAAAGATAGACGTGTGTCCTTCATATATATATATATATACACATATATATGAATGTGTATAAATATACACAATATATATATTATATATGAATATGTATATATATATGAATGTGTGTGTGTGTATATATATATATATAAAATGGAAGATGTGTACATATGCGCCTTGATATATATGTACAAATCTTGATACATACTCATTTATATATATTATATACACTTATATATACGTATATATACACATATACACACAGATTGTATATATGCATATGTATATATACTTGTGAGAAAGATTACTGTAGTTTTTATCTCTGAATAGATATTTAAAATTATAATTTTCACTTATTCTTATCAAATTATGCCTGTTATATTGGTTATTTATCCTGAAAGGAAATGCTGTGTCTTATTTTATTTGGAATCCCATTGTTCTAGACCTTTGACTACACATGTTGGAATGCAGTGAAGAGCAATCAATGGTCTGTATCTTTTCATAAAAGTCCTGGATAATGAAAGAAGCCAAACTGTTTGCAAAGATTAAGGAAAATGGACATCTCATTGTAAATAAGAATTCTGATATAAATGGCAATCCTATAAAGTTCACTATATATTTTTGGCTATGCTTCTGTAGTGATATCTGTAAAAAGTATGAATTTATATGTGTGTAAGTAAGTGAATGTATTTTTTACATGTGAATTTCACGCATCTTTGTTAGGAAAATATTTTCTTGAAAAGCAAGAGTACGAATTTTTTTTAGAAATAAAGAAAATAGTCTTTAAGAAAGTTGGAGTCCTATAATTTCTTTGTTTTTAAAAATAAAGCCCACCAAAAGAGAAACAACTACATGGCTAAGGACATAAGGACTGGCTAGAATTCCATGGCAGAGTTGCTGCAGGAACTTAATGAATAAATTGATCACCCTGCTCCTCAGGTAACTTATTTTTAAAATTAAGTGAATGATAAACTAAATATCGGAGTTAATAAAACTGATAAAAATAGAAGGTAAACAGAGCTACAAGATAGAATATAACAAAAACAAAACCGCATCTTCTCCAATAGGATGACCAAATCCGGGTCTATTATAATACCTCTTAAAAAATCTTCCAGATTAGCCCGCTATTGGTAAGCACTATTACTAATTGTCACTCAGGTTTTCTACATTAAAATTATTCTTTCTCATTTTTCCTACTGGAGTGTGAACCATTTGAGGTAAGAGCTTTGTCTTAGTCATCTTTCTATCTCTGTTTCTCAGAGTATTCGTTGTCATACGCAAATATTTCCTGAAGGAAATAATAACACAATATATTTCTTTAATAATATCTACCCCTACATCCACTATAAATGTGTATAATCTAGGTGTTAAAGGGTATCATTCTGTCATTTGAGATTTAAACACCATAGTTCTAATCCCTATCTCATATAGTAGAACCATAATAACACACCCAATCTCCTTAGACTTTCGGGGTTGCGGGCAGGTGGCAGGGAGAGGTGTTGTTAGAAATGCAGTATATTTCTACTGGTCATATATAGATTCACATTCTGGTTTATACCTAATAGATTTATTTTTGGAATCAAATCTGCGTGCTATGTTATATAAATTGAATCATTACAGACACATAAAGAACTTAAAATTGAAGGGTGGACAACTTGACAATTCCCTTCTTTCTCGAGTATCATTCATCAACCCTGTTACAGCTTCTTATTTTTATTATTTTGTACCATTCCTTTTTACCCCTATATTACCATTAAATTCTTATACATAATATCTTAGTCATACTTTACATATTATCACATGATCTTAAGGACTCATCATTCACACTTGAAGATATTTTTCTAAACAATCACACTTTTGTATCCAAGTGAAATTCTTGTGACAGCTGATAAAATTTCAACTTCAAGAAAAAGGACTCTATATAGGGTCGTATTGTCCAATTTTTTTCCAATGCCCATGATAGCAAGTTCTCACATTTATTTGAGGACCAGTAAGAACTTATTGATAGAAATAAGGACCATACTTTCAACTAGATAAGAAGGGATTACATCTAAAATGTTGATAACAATCTTCATATGCTTCACCCTAAATAGGTATCTCCTTGACCAATTTTCCTGCTTATGAATATACGATGAAAGTAAAATATGTAATAATGTATACTAATAGATATTATAAAATGTGTTATATATTATATAGAGAATATAAATATTAAATAAAAGTTTTATATATAAAATTATATATATATATATTGTCCCCGATTATTCTATATAATTGAGAAACAATTGTTCACCCTGGGTTATGAAGATATCCAGAGTGGTAGGATTTGGGGCTGAGATTTTGTGCCAATAGTTTTAATGAATGAGTGGCATGACCAAGTACTCAGTAAAATAGCAAATAATGAAGTAGGAGTGCTATGGATGAATGCTAATTTCTAATTCCATCTGTATTCATTCCTTTGGTCTGGAAACTACTTTGTGTTTTTCTATTGTTTGTATTTGTTCCTTCTGAATTTTACTCTTAGTTTATGTATTTTCAGTATTTCTTTTTTAACACCTTGATTAAGGTATCTTTGACATAAATTGTACTCTATATATTAAAAGTGTACAATTTGATAAATTTTGACATATGTGAACACATATGAAACAATTAATAAATTGAAGATAATGAACATATCCATTTTCCTCAAATATTCGCTAAGGCTTATTTATAATCCTTCTCATACGTCCTTCCTCATCAATCCCAGCCTACTCCTAGGCAACTATCGATGTGCTTTCTGTCAATATTGATTACTTTGCATTTTCTAGAGCTTTATACAAATATAAAGTATTTGTTTTTGTGTTGCTTCCTTCATTTATAATTATTTTGAGGTTTAACATGAAGTTGTTTGTGCTATATTTCATACAGTAGCATTCAATTTTAAATATGGCCTTAAGGTATTTCTAGGTTTTTGTTTTGGTTTACTTTGGGATTTTTGTTTATTACAACTTAAGATACTATAACTATAACATACAGGTCTTTGTATAGAAATATGCTTTCATTTCTCTTAGGCAAACATCTAAGAATGGAATAACTGGTTCATATGGTAATTGTATGCTCAGATTTTTAAGAAAATGCTATAATGTTTTCCAAAGTAATAGTACCAGTTTGTATCCCTCCAGCACTCAATTAGAGTTTCAGTTCCTCCACATACTTCCTAACTATTGCTATCACAGTCTTTTTTATTTAGCCATTCTAATAAATACTTTGTAGCATATCATTGAGGTTTTAATTAACATTTCCTAAATTAAAATAGTGCTGAGCATTTTTTTTTTCATGGGCTTATTTGTCATCTCGTCTAAAGTAATCTATCTTCATATATTTTGCCCATTGCTTAAAAATTAGGTTTTGTTCTTATCATTAAATTATATCGCTGGTTAGCTCTAAGAGCTTTTGTAGATTTAATAAACTGTCTTACATAGATGATCATATTACATCTAAAAACAATTTTACTTCTGCTTTCCAATCTGTATGTGTTCTATACCAGGGGTCTCCAACGCCCGGGGCCGTGGACTGGTACCAGTCCATGGCCTGTTAGGAATGAGGCTGCACAGCAGGATATTGGATTTTAAAAATGTTTTTTCTGTATTTATTGATATCATCACATGTTCCTCTTATTTTCTAGTTTTCTATTATGATAAATTCCTTTGATTGCTTTTCAAACATTAAAACAAACTTTCAGAAACCTCACTGGGTCATAATTTGTACTCTTTTTATATATTGCCTTAGATATGCTAAACTTTGTTTAAATTTGCATCTAAGCTCATGTGTAATATTAATCTATAGTTTTCATTTTTTGTAATAGATTTAATTTTGGTTTCATAGTAAAGTTAGTTTCACAGAGTGAGTTGAAAGTTTTCCTCTTCCTTTGATTTCCTGTAATATATTGTAGAATGGATTAGTTTTCTCTAAATGTGTGCTATAATTTACATTGAAGCAATTTGTGCCTGAAGTTTTCTTTGTGGGAAGATTCTTGAGCTGTAAATTCAATTTTTAAAACAGGTTATCTTTCTCTTCTTGAGTGAATTTCGGTAGTTTGTGTTTTTAAAGAAATTTGCTCATTTTATCTCAGTTATCCAATTTAATGGTATGTTTATAATATTAATTTATTATTATTTTAAGTTATGAAGAAGCTTCTATGGTGTCATCTCTCTCATTCTTGATTTTGGTAATTTATTTTCTCTTTTTATGGTCATAGACTTGTTAGAGTTTCATCATTATTTTTATGTTTACAAAGAACCAATGGTTTCTTTCATTAATTTATTTCTATTGTTTTTCTGTTTTTCACTTTATGAATATCTCATGATCTTTAATTTTTTAATATTTATTTTAGGTTGAACTTGCTCTTTTTGTTCTTGTTTATTAAGGTGTAAGCTAAGAACTTTTTAAATAAAAGTTTAGTGCTATAAATTTTCCTTTATGTGCTTCATTTGTTGCAATTTACATAATCTAATATGTTCTATTTTCATTTTCATATCATTCTGAATACTTTCTAATTTGGCTTTTAATCTCTTTACTGAACCATGTATTATTTGAAACTGTTAGTTCATTTCTAGACATCTGGGAATTTTCTAGATATCTTCCTATTATTGGTTTCTAATTTTATTTTATTGTGGTAAGAAAACATAGTTTGCATAATTGAATTCTTTTAAATTATTGTGAATATATTTATGACTCAGAAAAAATGGTATACTATATAATATATAACACATTTTATAATATCTATTAATATACATTAGGAGAACTCAGAAGCATCCCACTTTATGGTGAGGGGCTAAGTCTACATCCTCCTGCATTCACCAGAAATATGCTTTTGAAGCTTATAAACTCCAGGAATGATATTCTCCAGATGATGACAATTTCATAAGAGGGCTAACAATTCGTAGCACTTTCTGCAGCAGGGGACTGTATTTCAAACCTTTAGGGAACTCTGAGCTGTAAATCATCACATCTACTACAATATTGTAAAGGCCTTATTTGGAAAAACAATATTGTTTTTACCATTTGGAAAGAGGGGGATGCTCAAACGTTGTGAGTGGGAGAAATAAGAATATTGAAATTTCAACATTGTTAATAAAGGAGATAGAAATGAAAATATGAGAAAATTGTTATGCTTCCAAAAAACTGAATATATTCTATTATAGTATGATTGAAATCATAATGATTGAAGTGGAGAAAGAATGGCTAAAGTTATATAAACCTATTTATGAGGTAAGTTATTGGAATTGTTAATTTTAGGACATTTGGTACAGGTTCAAAAACTTTAATGAAGCCAAATTCTTTGAACCTCTTATCTATAGCTATGAGTTTAAGTCACTAAGAAAGCCGAAAAACATAATAGAATAAGAATATCTGTATACCAAATAATTGATAGTGTCTAGCTTTTCTGAAGATATTTTTCTGAAGATATGAGATAATTGTACAGGGGCTCTATCTTTAAAAATTTCAAACTTACGCATCTAGTCTCATGGTCAGTATTCACTACATGTGGACACTGCTATTTCCCTTTCATACACTGAAAATACATAAACTCTTTTATTGAACTAGATTCCATTGCAGATCTATTTGTTCTCCCATGCTGGTCCTCTTCCAGAGATAAAGAGAACGCACAGTATGTTGCCTTATGTTAGCATATATTTTTCCAAACCTCACTAGAGAACTATCTTGCTATTTTTTAGGTCTACTCATGATAAGATCTTTTTGAAACATCGGAAGTTCAAGTGCTGGAGTGGGTTTAAGCAATGATGATGCTAATGTTTTAATATGAAATTACAGCCAGGTACAACTATTCTTACTAAATTCACCAAATACATATTTGGAAATATCTTGTAGTTCACCTAGTTCAATGCTCTCATTTATCATATGAGATATAGGCTCAGAAATCAAGGTCACACAGTAAGTTCATTAACGAACTAGGACCAGTGCAAGTTTCTTGATATGCATATGCAATGATATTTAATAAATGTTTTTAAAAAGATATACTCCTCAATCGTATACTATACTGTGTCTCCATTAAGCAATATGGATTATGCTAATATGGAACAGTTTTCTTATCTTATACCTCAATCATGTCACCTATAATTTATAAAGAGAGGAATTTTATTATTGACTGGAAGAAAATAATAATTTTTCTGAATATTTTGAAAGAGTATATAAATTTAGAATAGATATGTTTTGTAAATAATATATTTGATCAAATATGTATTTTCTATGATTTATAAATTTTTCCAGAACAATTAAGTTCTCCTGAACTACCAATGCACAAAGTTTACAAACACGATACCTTTCCAAGTTCTGTGATTAAGGTATTCTTTAAAAAATCTTCACTCACTTGAAGATCAGTTGGAGGTACAAACTACTGATGGCTGCTAAATTTTCTCTTTAGAAAGAGACATGGCCTACAGCAATCGCACAGAGTTAATAGCTAAAAAAAAAGAGGTGTTTTTTTTTCAGTTATATATTGGGCTATCGATCAACAAGGTGAGAGCTATGATATCTTCTCCGTTATTTCTCCTCTAGTTTCTAAACACAATTATTTTGTTCTTTGGTGATAATAGTTATGGATAGCATGCAAACAATAAAATCTACGTTAATTCTGTTCAAATTGTACCTTTACAGTATATGTGACATTGCAATCAATCCCTAGAAAAATCTAAGAGAAAAATTTCATATATATATATATAAAATCCCTAAAACTTTTCTTTTTTGCTTTGGAACATTAATAAATATCTTATTTCTTATAAATTATTGCATAATATAATAAATCTATAAAATTATTTGATGTTTCCTAATTATCATAATAAAATACTATAGAAATATAATACTTTCTGACAAAGACCAAATGTAAATAAATTAATAATTTATTCTATGAATAAATTTAAGATGTCTTTATTTTTATATCATTTCTGATATGCTAATAATGTTTGAGTATTTATCTAGGTTTGAATAAAATATAATTGTTTACTATTCTTAAAGAGTATCACTGTATAAGAGAATAAACAT
The DNA here is from genome assembly GCF_902729225.1 of Pteropus medius. Taxonomy (NCBI): domain Eukaryota; kingdom Metazoa; phylum Chordata; class Mammalia; order Chiroptera; family Pteropodidae; genus Pteropus; species Pteropus medius. Next base: position 4,253,702 of record NW_024354500.1, on the reverse strand, counting down.
TGAACATATATTGCTAGACATACAGAAGAAGTTTCACTTTTAGCTTTATAGGAAGAGAATACTAAAATTTTATATTATGGAATAAATTATCTTTGTTATCATTTGATACTCAAGAATATGTTAACATATCTTTCCTGAGTTAGTTTATAGAGGCTCCAGAATGTCTATTGATAAATTCATTTTACAAACACTCGAACCTAGCAGTTTATCTTCTCTAACTTTAAAGGCTCCTGTACAAGATTATTTAGTAATTTTTTTTTCCCCCTCTCTCTCTCCAATTAGTACCTGAGTCCAACAGAAAAGACATTTTGCATTGTTCTTATGTGTAGAGACAGAGACAAAAAAAAAAAAAAAAAAAGAATTTCTCCATACTTTTTGGTCTTATGATTGATATTAAACTCTAATTTCCAAAGGACTTTGATAATCTATCCCATTAAAAAAATGAAGAAAATGACCTGTTGGAGTAACATTTAAGGAAGCACTCAGCAGGGCTCTGAGATAAAACAGTGAGATCTGACTGTCCATTTACTGTCCTGGGGAAGTTGAGGCAGTACATATAACTGATCTTTTCTTTAGTTTCCTCATATGTAAATGGTAAAAATTCTTGTCAAAATAAGATGCTGTAAGAATTACTGAGCAATTTCATTTGAGATATTTAGCTGTGTTTGACAACTGGCAGGCATTTAAATACGTTTGTTGTCTTTATTGTTGTTTTAAGCTTTTGAAGATGAATTTTGAAAGAAGAGGCAATAAATTGATCTAATGTATGTTGATCTGACAAAATGTATTTTTCACTTGACAAGAATGGGAATAGAAGTATTCCAATTACTGAGACCATTATACCCTCTAACATTTCAAAAAATGCTTACAGACAAGTACATGATTAGCTAATAATTCTTTAAAATGGAACTTCAGACCTTTAGCTCCTCTCAGTCCTATTAAAGATTGTTTAGAGGATTGGCTGAAGCCAGGGGACTAAGCAAATTTATAAAATCTATATTAATACACAAATTCCTACAGCATACCTGAGTGATTATCAAAATGAAACAAAAACACCATTTAGACAATTTTCCTGAGTTATCATTGGGCACAAACATGTGCTGATATTCCCAGAATGTTTTTAGGTGGAAAATTGTCATCCTTTTCTGGTGACAAGGCTTGTAGACAAAATGCAAGCAAAAGGCTTGAATATGGGCACTACTTGAAAAAGCCGCTTGATCTCTTGCTTCTTGTTTTTGTCTCTAAACACAAGAAAGAATATAAAAAGCACATAATGATTTAAAGGAACATATCACACGACAATAAATTAATAAATATTCATATTTCTTTTGTGCTTCTTTTGGGGAAACACATGCCTTGGTTCTTTCCTAACACATACATGTCCCTGAGAAAAGTCAAGATAAAATTTCAGTCTGAATTAAAGTCTGAAAGAGCAGAATCCTAGGACCAGTATAATTTAAGTCTTATGGCTAGATTCCTTATTGTTTCTTGAGAAACTTGTTAGATATCATCTGAGGTTTAGGTCTTAGATCTGAATATTCCTTGGTATATGTGAGAGACGCTAAAAATTTATGTGAAAATGTAACACAAGGAAGCTTATTTTAATCACTAGCAAGCAGCATCAGCTATTCTTTGAGTAATAACTATCTCTCTCCCCAGAGTTAACTTGTAGAGTGAAATCTAATTTTATTTTCATCCTTAACTATATTTCTATTTCCTATCTGTGCTAAAGAGTGCTGATTTTTGCTCTGTAATTTTTGGGTGTATTGGCTCGAATTATTATAAAATTTTGTCTGCAATATTAATTCTGATTCTTTTATTGTATTTGAAATTAAATTTATATTCCACCAACATTATAGTATACATTTACCTCTTCAAAGCACCTGTGTGCCCACACATGCATGTACATGTAACCATGTGTGGTTCTACTTCTGTGCATGTTTTTTTCCATAAGAATGCTTGTTAAAAGCATGATCTTTTGAAATAAATCACATGCACATAGCCCAGACCCCCCCCAAAAAAAAATTGGGAAAGAAAAAAAGATAGTGCATTGATTAATGGTCTAAAAGTCTTAATAATATGGCAGAATCATTGACAGATATAGGGAGGCGGCGGTTTTTTGTTTTTTGTTTTTTTAAGTACAGTTGGTATACAATCTTATATTGGTTATATTAGTTTCAGGTGAACAAACAATCATATTATTCTTCTACATTATAGTAAACATTTGGCTGCCACAAACAGTTTTTAGAGTTTTAGAGTTATTAGAAGTTTCTATTTGAAAAAGTGCCACTTTTTTTCTGTACACTAATTTAAAATCCAATCATTATTATATAATGGAAAACAACCTTCTCTGATGATTTAGTGAAATGAGAATGAGTCACTTTTCATTCTCAGTGGATGATTTCTTATGATATTTTATATTCTTGACTATACTATACCTTTACTTGGAAATGTATCATTTAGCCAATGACCCCAATACTTTGTATATTTTAGTTTATTAGTTGTACTGGATATTCCTTGCTTACTCTTCCAGATCTGCTTTCCACCCTTCCACTTTGTACTATGCCCCAGAAAGCTGATCTCTATGACCTGCATCAACTGAATTTCCTTGCTCTCTGCTTTCCAGTTGTTTTGACCAATGGAAATTGCTAGCAGTGTTTTAGTGGTTAATAAAAAAAGACAAGTTAAGATATTTATAAGGTTAGATCTCTCACTGCCTGGATGTGAACTGACTCTATTTGAGACCTCTCTAAGGGCCAAGCAGCCCTCTCCTAGAGCTGTTAAGTGTTACAGAGTTCTGATATTAATATTTCCCCTTGTCCTTTCACATATAGAGGTGGTAACAGTTTTCTGCAAAAACAATGGGATGCTTTACCATCCCTTGTGGGTTTTCTTTAATCCTGTGAACACCTTTGTTAATAAACAAACAAACAAAAAACAAATCCCAATTCCAATATTAATCTCTCTTAAATTATCCCCCTTGAATGTGCCATGTGTTTCCTTCCAGAGGCTGAATGATAACCGGATTAGGTTATATTTCTCTCTAAAATTTTTGCTAAAAGACACTTTTTATAAAACCTTGGGGGCTGATTTTATAGTACCTCAATTTTGTATTTCAGATTCTCAGGTATATGGCTTCCTTTGGATATATCAAAACTAAATTTTTCTACAATATGATTCCAGGTTATTGTAGAGACAAGAAAAAGCAATGGATATCAAACAGAGATTTTGAGCTTGAGAGATGAGTTTAAGCAAAGAAAAAAGATTTTGATAATTTCCACATAATTTAAAAGACAGAAACATTTAACGCTATCATCCTTATCATTATTAAATGTGGCTTTAAACAGAAGTTTGTAAAGGCCTGCAACTCTCATATAATAATTCTTGTGAACCTAGTTTTCTATCTCAGTGATAACTTTCTGGTATTTCTTCCCCCAAACCCCTAACATTTTGCCAGGCCACTAAATAAAACTTGAATTTTAGAGTAATTTCAGAGATGTGAATTGTTTTCTTGTCCCAAGACATTAAAAAAAAACTTCTGGGTTAGAAATCCCTAATTAATTCAGAAGACAAGATATGTAGGGCAAACTATATAAGTCAGCTGGACAAAATGTATAAGAAAGAAATCACAAAAAATGTTTATTTTCTCTTAAAGTTCAGGAAAACAAACATATAATATGATATGCCAGCTAAAACATAAAAATAAATGACAGGTGGAGGGATTTAAAATTCAGAATAATCAGTTTAAAATAAAGTGTTATGAGCCTCTTGTTACACATAAGGCCAAGATCAGTCAGTAGTTATTATTTTGCTCACAACTATCTAATAATCATTTAATAAATGGCATTATTGCATGGTTCTTTGAGTTTAACTATTTACAGAACCTTATCATAGGAAAATCAAATGACTAATCAAACCCAAACCAATGCAAACCAGTAATTTCATCTGCAGATACATACAAAAAAATCAAGAACATGTAGTAATATGATTGCATCTTGATTCTAATATATTTAAGCTGACTTCAGCCAATAATTGAATATTTTTCATTCGCAAGCTACATTAGTGATTTAAGTGCTACCATGAATCCCATTTATTTTTATGTTGAAGTTCTAGTAGTAACCTAAAGAAAATATGCAGAATAAACAGACATTCGAACTTTGTTTAGTTGGTTTGAGTCATCTTTGTAATCCTCAGAAAAGCTGTTCATTTTTGAACAAGAGTTGAACATTAAGGGGCCAATATCTAAATTAGAGTTTAGATGTGAAGAATTAAATGAGACTAAAGAAAGTCTATATTGCTTTTTGTAACTTAATCTTGATACAAAAGCTAACATCTGAAGAGTAAATCGATGGTATATTAATTGGCCAAAAATGTTTATTAATGTGTAAAATGGGAAAATGACTGAAACATTTGCAGGTTTCATAAAAAGTAAATACATGCCTTCAGAAGTGAAAAACATTAACATTTCACGGTTTGTTTGTTTGTTTTTAATAATGTATGTCAATCAAACATTTATGAATAAAAGAAAAGAAAAGCCTGCAATGCCAAACAGATTAGACACAGCGAGCTAAGAAAAGGAAGATGGATAGAATTGTTCACAGGGCAGATACTCTTTCCCCCGTCTCTCTAAGAATAAGAAGAGCTGCATTTGTGGAAACTTAACTAAGCAGAAACCTGCGGTGTCTGCTCGGTGCTGCTGACCTGCCAGCTGGAAAGAGCACTGAGTTTAAAGGGTTTAAGCTCTCAAAGAAGCCAAGACTTGGCTGATCATCTTGGGCTCAGCATATTGTGAGGCATATGAACTCTCTTCAAAACTGGCAGGGAAAAAGAAAGGAAACTTGAAAATCTAAACACAACAGCCAGTTAAAATTCAGACAATCTTAAGGATTGTGTTTTGTTTTCTGAAGTATTTGGTTATACTCTATGCTATCAAATACGTAAATAAATGTATTTACGTTTTGAGGACTGAAGAGTGGCACACCTTTATATCGCTGCACTACTTTTTAGTGTACTAAAGAAAAAGAAGATGAAAACAAAAGAATATACACAAATTCTACAATGAAGTAAAGAACTTTGGGTCATTTTTTATAATGTGATCTAGTTTTATTTCCTCTTCCTGGAAATAAATTTATATAATTTATTAACATGTTTTATTAATTTTAATAAAAATGAGTATGTTTAAACATATTTTAATAGGATAATTGGCAAAACTTGAAAGGTGTTATTTTCTAAATGAATATGCACTATAATCCAAAAGTAACAATAGCATTTATTATTATTCAAGGAATAATAGTGAGGAAAAAAATTAGCCTCACTCAAATAGAGTTAAAAAAATATTAATTTCTATTCTACTTCGTTTTCTACTTTAACATTTCTGTTTGTTCTGTACATGAGAGCTAACACATGCCTCTCACTCCTGGGAATGTAAAACATGTTACCAACAACATCTCAAACTGACATAGTTTGGATTTATTGCATGAATACAAAAAACAATACTAAAGATAGTCAAAGTTCACCACTCTAGGGTACTTCACACACTGAAGGCCTACAGGGCAGATGCTGCCTTCATATCTGCCATCAGCATTTCCCATGATGCCACCCAGAGTTGCTGAGCTACAAGTTAAGAACTGAGTACTTATTGGTCACATTACTGACAAGTTTTTGAGAGGTTTATGAACAAAAAGCATTTACTGAAATTATAATAAAAAATCTTTTGCATTATATTTAGATTCATATTTCTAGGCTGAAACACATGAGAATAAAATAAATGTATCCTTCCCGATTCAACTCTGATTTCAAAACATATATTGAATATTAAGAAACTTTTAGTAAAGTTTTAATTACTGTTTTATATATTTATTTTATTTACTACTAGGTAAGACTTCTTAGCTTATCTCTTTAAACTTCATATATCAGTTTTGGATTAAATCTAATTAGTGTTTCAAAATATAATTATTATGCTAGAAGCAAAAGCAGAATATCGTATTCTGTAACATTATACCATGTGTGGTGACATCAACTATATCAATAAGGCAGAAAAAATGAATTATTTTAAAAAGTAATTTAGACATTCTTTAGTGTTAACACAAATTCAACAGAGAGAATTTTTTGATTTTCTCCAACTAGTGAACCACATGCTATTTTAAATGCTTCCTCTGTTTGAGAAACATAATATCCTTTTCTAGGACACAGGCTTTATTTCCAGTAGCTCTTGAAGATTTTTTCAGTTGAGTTGTTTTCTTTTTGTCAAATTAAAGTTTTATAAATTGTTTATGTGTATCAAAGTTTCTTAATAGTTCAGTTGGACTGTTTACTCCCTTAGCAATAGTAAGCAAGCAACAACATTTCTATCAGTGTTAACAACTGATCTGCCAAGTTTTAATGGTGTGGCTCAAGTAGGAGAGATGCAGTATGGGGGTAAAGCAAGCTGTCCAGTACTTGAGAAGATGTGGTTTGTCAACAGTATGTCTGAAGGTGTTTGACATGATACATTCTTTCTTCATCAAACTTTCAGCCCTATGCCTCAAAGTATATTCTCACCTGGAATCAATCTGTTGAATTCCTTTTAACTTTTAACTGGAAAAGGGAAACTACATTTAAGGAATATCAGTAAAGAATATTAAAGAGTTTTTAACGCATGATTTTTAATGATACCACGACTAGAGATAATAATGAATGCTAGTTGCTTCTTCACATCCAGCAGTAAATTCCTTCATCCATAAGGAGAAATAAAAAATCTGTCTTTAAAAAAAGAGTTATATCATATAAAATCTACTTTCCCAAACTAAGGGGAAAAATGCAGACACTGTGCAACGTAAAGGATTTCTTTGCAATCTGAAATGACTCTCTTACTTGGCTGTAAATCTCCCTCACACAACGCCTGGGGTCTTGCTTTCAAAAAGGTAATGAAGTAACACTGGCTGAATGAAAATTAAAAAAAACAAAAACAAATTAGGGCACAGGACCTTGCTAGCTACCCATGATTTGTGGCAGTGCTTACCAGTAGCCAGAGTGAGGTGCTTCACTATGAGAATACCAAATCTATTTGTCCCAGGCTGCCATGTTTCACTCTAATGTCAATATATCAGGAGAAATGAATGCTAAACTGTAACAGTCATACCAGTGCTGGACACGTTTATAACACATGCATGGAAAAATGTACAGCTGGGAAAAAACTAAGACACACTCTCTAGTGACTTGCTTAACAAGATTTCTTGCCTTTTGACTGATTCAGTAGCAACAACACACCTTTACACATGGTGACCTCATTGATCTTGAGAGGCTCTTCTACATGTCTGTATGTATTAAATTACTCTATGACAGGAACCAGCATACAGAAAAACTCTCTGGTATCTGTTGAAAATTACATTCTTCAAAATTCAAATTTTATATTTTAAAAAATTACATAGTAAGAATTTATACCTAAAATTTTATTAATTGAACTTTGTGATAACTCAGACCAAGACTGATATTCTTTCATATTATCTCTAAATAAAGATAATATACTTTATAATGATTATGTTATGCTATATTAACGTTATAAATTTTTAGAAAATATATTTTATAGGATAGCATGGAAATAAAAAGTGTAGATACTTAAGCAATTTAGAGACATTTTCATAACTTGACTATTAATTTAAAATCATTTTATCAATATATATTTTTTGCTAGCTTAGCTAAATTTCATTAATATAAAGCTAATTTTCCCATTTAAAAAAAAAGTATCAGAGTTACAAGATTGCAAATTTCAGCCATTCACACCTCTGTCTTATGTACCCAAGCCACACTTTTTACACACATAAGATCTTTGCACACTCATAGAACTGAAACAGACTGCAGGATTTTAAAAATAGAATTAGAAATGTGTTATAACTGGTTAAGAAAAAAATAGAGTGGGATCCAAGCAATAAAATCAATGGTTAACGCCATTAGCCTTTGTATAGAACAAAGTGACCCTGAACACACAGGAAACAAAGCATATTCAACCAATGGGGCAACTGACCCTTATTTTCAAAAGTCACAAAATCTGATCCTTGATTTTGCTCAGAAGCAGGATGCATGTAACAGGCCTAAAACTATCCTCTCCCAAGTGGTCAATTCGTATTCTTTAGATACTTTTCTCAGTACAGTGGCAGGGGTCCCTGGATATTACCAAATGGAGGGATGATACCATCACTTACCGGCCTCAAATAGCAGCTCTCCTTTTCTCTGGTTTGCATTCGAATTACCTCTATTGGTGGTTGTAACCCATTTAAATTCTGAGTAAGCATTTCTGATATTTGTGTAAACTGTACATTTTACTTCTATTGGGTTGAGGATAGATGATCTAGACATGATCAGTCATTGAATATACATTGTAGATTTTCTTCTATGTGCAGAAAGATCAAATCATTTTTTAAAAATGTATTGTTAAGTGTGCCATAACTTGGTAATCTATTACTAGATACATTTGGCTAAAACATTTGTTTTTATTTTTGTTTTAAAGGCAAAAATAAAATCTCATAACCATGAAACTGAGACCAAAGCAATTAATTTTCATTTATCTAAACTCATTTTTCTCCCTCCTTATTCTCTTGAATGTCACTGCCACTCTATTCCATTAGAAACAAAGTCATAATGCTACCTTTTGCTTTTCCCTTTCCTTCATCATCAGCCAAGCGAATTGACACTTTGCAGTCAAAATTCCTTACTGTGTATTTTTGTTTCCCCTGTTCATATTTCCAACTCCCACTATGACTGTCTGTACATAAAAGCTTTATTTCGAGTTACTAAAATAATCTCATCTTTGTACTTATTAACTTCGGTTTCTTTATGTTTCTTTTACAACTGCCTATTTAAGCTTTCTAAAATACCATGCAATTAGCCCGATCAAAATTTTCTATAATATCCATTAGATGAGTGCCCAAGCTGTGTCCAAATTTTTTTGTCTGTGAATCATATCATTTAAATTCATCATACAAGTTTTGATTTGCAGTAAGTTCAGTATTTTTTAATTTCTACTTTGATTTCTCCTTTGATCCATTGGGACAAAAAGGCACTTCTAGATGCTGGCCATTTTCTATTTCTTGACCAGGTGGTGGTTATATGGTCTGTATTCACCTTGCATTGATCTGTACATAGAGAGGTATATTTATGCTTGCACGCTTTTCTGTACTGAGTTATACTTCAATTTTTAAAAAAAGTTCCCTTGAAAAGCAAACTAAATTGTTAAAGAATAAAAAAGCTGTAGCAGCTTAGGTTGCTGAGAAGTTAGAATGTAAAGTGTGGTTCTAGGCAAGATAATAACAACCAATGTAAAGGTCTAACGTTATATGCTGAACATCGAATGAAATATCGAATAAACATTTTCTTATGTAATATTAGCTATTTATAAAAGTACTTCTTTTCATATATATTAGTACTTTCTTGTTACCTTTTTGTTATTGATTCCTAGCTTAATTCCACTGTGATCAGAGAATTTATTATGCATATTATCAACCCTTAAAAGCTTGTTGATAATTATTTGCTTTGGGGACCAGCATGTGGTTGCTTTTTATAAATGCACCAGAAGCAATTGAAACAAATGTATATTCTGCAGTTGTTCTGTGCAGTATTTGTGCTGTTCAAACTTCTATATCCTTCTTGACATTTGTAATTGTGCTGTTCAAACTTCTATATCCTTCTTGACATTTTTTTCTTGTGCACCAATCTACAATTTAAGAGTTTTATTAATTTTTAGTTTTAGAATCCATTTGAATATTTTATATAGAACCTAGGTTTCTTTCAACATTTATTTGTCATTAAAGCTCTTGAAATACTCACTTTTCTCTTAAACTCAGAATCTGAATACTCCAATTTCTAAATCACTATTGTATCTGTTTTTATGATCTGTTTTTTCTCTTGGTTTTTAGTTATTTCTTGCTTTTTTAATGACATGTTATTTTGATTGGTTTTCTGTTTGAGAAAATTTAGTATAAAATTGTAGTGATAATTTGAAGGATTACATGATATATTACTCCACATTTTTCTTCCACCTGTCAAGTTAATGCAAATCACCTTGAACCAGGGTTTCTAAACCTTGGCACTATTCATATTTTGGACCAGATAATTCTTTGTTTTGTAAACCTCCCTTATGTATTGTTGGATGCTTAGCAGCATCCGTTGCCTCTACCCAGTAGATGCCAGTAGCATTCTCTCAAGTTTTGGCAATTAAAACTGTTTCCATACATATGGCCAAATATCCCCTGGGTGTTGGCTGTGGTGATGCCCTTGCTAAACAACCACTGACTTAACTCATGAAGAGCTGAATTAATTTAAAGCTTATTTAGTCTTTGTGAGAAATATTTTCTCATATGGCCTTATTTCTAGGCCAAATTTTATTAACACAATAAACTCCAAAGTATTTATCAGAACCCCTCCTACTTTGAGCCCCCTGCTCTATGAAACTGATGAAAGCTTTCCTCTATATCTCGGCCTTTCAATTACTTCTTTCTGCTCAGTCTCTCAGCTTCTCATTTTCTGCTTATATTTGGCAAATATCTGAGAAGAAAGTGATGCCAAAGGTCAGACTCACATTCTGGAGCTTTCTTGCTATATTGATAACTCCCCAATCCCTTAATGCAGATGCTTTATACTAGCCTTTCAGCTGTTTTAGTTGTTCTCCCATAGTTGGTTGGTATAAAATAAACTAGTCTGCCATTGTCAGAAGCTAAAATTTCCCTTTGACCAAGTACTTAAACATAAGCACCAAGACTGCATTTCTCTACCCTTATTGGCCTCTCGTGTGTCATGCCCATGCCGGAATGAGTCACTGTATCCATACAGAACAGATGACAGGTAGTTCCACAAAGCAAATCTAATAGCTGTTACCTAAAGGAGCAGGGAAGGTGAGGAACAGTGGGAAGGAATGGGGACAACTGGGGGACCTTGGCAAGTGAAAACAATTTTTTCCAAACATAAGTGAAAGCTGAAATATAATTGGTGTTCTATAAATGTTAAATTTTCCCTTTTCAAAAACAGTTTACTAATTAAAAAAAAACACATTTGCTTAAAAATTTAATATCAAACATTAAGTTTAAAACCCTATATTGTGAATTTCTGATATATTAATAAAACTCATGTACAAGGAATATCACTCAACAGAAATAGACTCTACGTTGACTCAGAAAAGAACTGGATGCAAAGATACATATACTTTCTCACAAATGAGGTTGAATCACTTCAAAATGTTATAAATCTTGTGGTCAGAAAATGTTTTACCTCCCACACATTTGTGATGCTGGCAGACTTAAATTAATGCATTCATTTCAGATGTGTGAAGTGGGCAAAGGGGAAGGAAAAAATTAATAAATAGAACCTATAAACAATAGTTCTAGGTCCTTTACACCTAAATTTTTAAGAGCTAAAAACAAACATATTACAATGTACACTATATAAGTTTTTATATTAAAATATACATATAGTTAAAGATATGGAAAACATAGTTAATTTTTTTTGTTAAGCAGACATTTTTAGTGAAATTAACATTTAGTCAGTCAATATGAAGCATTCTGAAACTGTATTTTCTGAATTATCAGTAAATACATTTATGATTATTAGTTGTGTTGAATGGGGATTAAAGTTTTTCAGATATGCATGCTTTACTCTATCTGATGAAACCTATTACTCTCACCATTTCAAATACATGATTCATTTTTGTGTATCAAATATACATACATACAAATAGAAAAAGTAAAATATTTATTGTTTATTTCTATTTTCACTATTTAATACCATGACCAAAACAAACATTTATCATTGATGAAAATGCTCATTCTTTTGGTATTTGAGCAGTTACGTGTGAATTCGCTACCACTTCTATAGACATTGTCACTAATGAAGCCAAAGTCAATTTTTATCCAGAATTATCCAATTAGTTTATCTAATTCATGAGAATGGACTATCTGCCAAATGCTAGCCAGCCATCTATCATCTATGTGCTCTTGACAGAAAACTTTACCGGAAGAGATTATTTCAGAAGATCACTACAAATTGCTCAGAAAATAATTAAAACTGCATTTTATACTTGTAGATTTGTGCGTGTGTGTGTGTGTGTGTGTGATAGAGAGAGAGAAAGAAACAGAGAGAAACAGAGAGAGACAGAGAGAGAGAGAGAGAAATTAGTATTGTTTTGTATAAAAGAAAAAGCTGAGGGGCAGCATTATGATAACGTTTATCATAGAGCACTATTAAACCTGACACCTATTAAATATTTGTGTTTTTTTAAGTAGGGAATAAATGAACTAGTGATAATTTAAACATTTACCAAATGTAATTTAGTAAGAAATTCACCAGGGATAAAAAGACTCCAAGAGAATTCTCTAAACCTGGAGAAGGCAAAGTGGAAGGATTGACTTGCCATCACAAATTAAGAAAAACTATTTGGTTTAGTTTTTTTCAATTCCATTAGTAATATAATTGGAGCAGAGGGAAAAGTGTAGAAGTATAAGTATGGATTGGTTAACTTAGCTTTCATGGACTTCAAGGGGGTGGAGAAAGGTGTTATTTCTGGGTCATAACTTTAAGATAGCAGGGCTGTTGAAAAATCCAAGTGCTTTCCAATGTACACAGGAATTTCACAGAAAACATGCATATGCTGTCAAGTTATTTTCTGTCACTGTCATAGTAAAAAACTATCACATGTATTTAGGGAAGAAAATGTTTTTTTCTGACGATAGTCAAACTCTGTTCTAAAGGAGTTCCTTTGTCTAAAGCAAATAGAAAGAGAAGAACAAAAAAGTGGAATTAAAAATTCTTACACTAGCCCATGTCATTATTTTATGAAATAAAGAAAACTTGCAAATATACATCTAAGCAAAGAGGAAAGTAGCACAACCTACTCCTGACATAACCAGACTTAGTTTCCTTTTTGGCTTTTGTCAAACTTACCTGGACAAAGGAAAAATGGAGAGAGTGGTATCTACAATATAGCAATAACATCAAAAGCTAGGAGACCCAGTGAGACAGAAGGTGGTTTTGAAAATGTTATGTGGGTTGTGGGTGGTTCTACCTTGGCTAAACTATATAACCTAGTCACGGTGGTGAGAAAATAACAAATAAGATAAAAATTACTTTGAATTTGTTATTTGTGCCCATAGCCCACCCTCCCTCCTAGCACTGCCACCTGGTAACAGTCATTGGCTGCTCCCTTCTGCTGAGGTCAGTGGGTAGTAAAAGGACATAACAAAAGACTTTGGGTAAGGTGCTTCCTGAAAGGGCATAGGTGAGAAGTGATTGATTTCCTATGATTTTTCTATTCATATTATAAAAACATTGTCTTCTCCAAATGTTGCTCTTACTCAGGATATTAAAGTGAAGTCCTAAAATGAATCTTGTGAAATAATAGCAAATACGTGCAATTAAAAATGGTTTGATGGGGCCTGGAGCTCTCCACCAAAAAAAAAAAAAAAAAAGGAGGGGGTGGGAGGCGCTCATCTTCCATAGCCCCTTTGAACTCACTTGAAATAGGTACTATCCTTTAGTCCTTTAATACATGTTATAAAGCAGAGTAGCTAAAAGACTTAGGAAAATAAGAACTATTAGACTGAGAAAAACTAAACAAAGAGAACTGATACCTTCTAAGAGAAAAAGACTGTATATTATATACCATCTGAAGCAGAAATATTAGGTCTAAAATCTAAAAAAAAACTAAAAAAAGAATTGAGTTACAATAGCAAATTCAAATAAGACTGAGAAATTCTTAAAGGGTCAAGTGGAAATATTGTAAAAATGTAATAAAGACAAGATAAATGGGAACAGTAGATGGAATTCAGCTAAGGATCAAATTGTTTAATTGATCATATTATAGAACTCAGAAACAGGAGAGATATGGAGAAAATGTAAATTTTAAGAAATATGAAAATAAAAGTATTTAATTTTCACACAATATTCATATAAAATAAAAACTCAACAAATAAAAAGAAGAGGAATTATTTGAAAATAATTTAAATGAAAATAATTTCCCTGAATTAAAAAAAAGGATAGACTAAATTGTCTAGACGGAGCAGAGTGCTAAGAAGAGGCACTAACAAGAAAAAAGAAATAAGAAAGTACTTACCTCATAAATTATTGTAAAGTATTATAACTAAGATGGAGGGGTATTAATGAAAAGTAGGCTAAATTGATCAGTGGATGTCTATGTTCAGATTCAGATTTACTTAAAACCATGAGAAATTATACAAATGGAATGAAATATCCGTAGAGAAATAAAAATTATTCAATAAATAAAGTGAAAAAAAAAAACCCAAAAAAACCCTGACCCATCTCATATACAAAAATAAACTAACTGGATTGAAAATTTAAATATGAAAAGGACGATTTAAAAAGTTTTAGAAGAAAATACAGTGTATATCCTTCTGACTTTCAGTAAGAGATTCTAGAAAGTACAAAAATAATTAAGCATAAAAGAAAATAATAATAAGTATATCATTAACATTTAAATTTATTCATTAAAAGGTACCTAAGGAAAGTAAAATGTATGCTAGAAAATAGAAGATATTTGTAACACATAGTCACAAAGAACTTATATAAGGAATAAAGAATAATGTGTAATTAAAAAAAAAACACGTAACTTTTAAAAAAGACCAATAAACCAATAGAAAAAAAGGTCATGAATCATGAATAGCTGAAGAGATGTTCAACCTTATTATTAACCAAAGAAATGCAAATTAAAACATACATGAGATAACAGTTAAGAAACACTTAAATGGTATAACTTAAAAAGACCGACAATATCAATGGTTTAAGGCTCTGTACATAATCTGTATAGCTAAACATTGCCAGTGAGATTTTTCAACCATTTTCTAAAACAATTTGGCAATATCTAATAAAGTTGAAACTCACAAAGGAGCAATTTTAGGTCATGTATAACAAAAATATAAATAAGAAACTTTATAATGGTCATCTTTGCATTATTAGAAAAACTGGAAAAAATTGAAATGCTCATTGACTAAAAATGGAAAAAATAAATACTGATTGAATAATATACAACAGTAGAAATAAGTAATAAGCATAATCGACATTTATTAATCTTATTAACATCATATTTGTTTTGGAAGAGAAACTCCTAGTAGAAAATAATGTGATATCTTTTTTACATAGATTGAAAACAAGTAAAAATTAACCATAGACTGTTTAGGCATTAATTAAATATGTGAGAAAATGAGAAAATGATAATGTAAAATAGTAGTTACTTCTGAAGGGAAGACTTGGGGATGAGATATGAGAGATTTATAAAAGTAGATATAAGTAATAGAAAGTATACAGTTTTGAGGTTGTATGGTTATGTTCATGGTGATTTAGTATATTATAAAGGACATGAATGAAATAACATAAAACAGATAATTATAAAGGGACTATGGATAGACCCACAATAACAATGTGCTGTGTCAAGTATTGTGATTCATTCAGTTCTATGCATCTAAGTCTCAATTAAGAAATAAAGCAAAGATGGGGTTATAAAATAAACTAATTTGTGTCCCCAAATTCTGTTTTTTTTTTTTAAGATTTAACATTAAAAATAGACTTCTTCCTTTCAATCTAAAAACCCAACTGTTTTCTCACTCATTCAATGTCTCATTGGAGTTTCCATACATAATTATTTTTAAAAGCATGTAAGTATTTAGAGAAGTGTCTATCTAAGAGAGAGCTTGAGATATTTTTAAAAGATAGAAAATTAAAAAGAATGGAAATGGAAAACAATAAGAAAACAGTAGATATAATCATAATATTTTAAAGCTATAGCTATAATTGTAGCTGTCTATTTCAAAAGGATCATATACCACTAATTTGATCATTACAATATTTATGTACCTTGTATTATCTATATTATTTTTCCTCAAAAATGTCATTATAATACAGGTAATTGATTTATAGTAGGCAAAGCTCACTTTTTTTATTGAAATATAATTCAGATGTCATAAAATACAGATCCTTTCAGTGTACAATTCAGTGGGTTTTAACATATTCACAAAGTTGTACATAATCATACAAGCAATGTATGAGTTTTCCAAATTTTACATATCTCCTCAAAATCTGTTCTTCACCTTTTTTTTAGTATATAGTCACTCAACTGGGTATGGTATTTTTATCTTATTGTGGCTTTCATTTGCACTTCTCTACAGGTTAAATAAGTTGAGCTTCTTTTTATATACTTATGGAAATTTGTATATATATTTTTATAAATATTTATTCAAATCCTTTCTCATTTTTAATTGGTTTAATTTTGTTGTTGAGGTATCTATCATCTATCTATCTATCTATCTATCTATCTATCTATCTATCTATCTATCTATCTATCTATCTATATTCTGGATACAAGGCCCTTCCTAAATATATGATTTGAAAATATTTCCTTCCATTCTGTGAGTTTTCTTTTCACTCTCTTAATAGTGTCTTTTGAAGCAAAAATAAAATACTAATTCTAATGATGTCCAATTTACCTATGTTTTCTTTGTTTGGTTGTACCGTAATTGTCATATTTAAGAAGCCATTTCTTAATATGACATCTATGGCTTCTTCTGAGTTTTATACTTTAGTTTATCTCTGACGTTTATAACTTTGATTTATTTTGAGTTCATTTTCACGTATGTTCTGAGGTAGGGGTCCATCTTCATATTTTGATTGTGGATATCCTGTTGTCCTAGCATCATTTGTTTAACAGACTATTCTTTCCCCATTGATTCACATTTGGTAGATTTCACCAGTAAAACCATCTGGTCTTGGTGTTTACTTTGTAGAAAGTTTTTGGATTACTAGTTTAATTCTTGATCTGTTATGAGTCTATTGAAATTTTCTGTTTCTTCTTGAGTCAGTTTCATTAGTTTATGTCTTTCTAGGATTTTGTCCATTTCATATATGTTACCTAATTTGTTGTCATAAAACAAATAGTATTTCCTTAAAATATCTTTTATTTCTATAAGTTCGATAGTGATTACCTCTCTTCTATTCCCAGTTTTAGTAAATTAAATCATCTTTTTTTTTTTCTTGACCAGTCTACATAATGATTTGTCCATGCCGTTAATCTTTTCAAATGACCAACTTTTGGTCTGTTAATTTTTTCTATTGCTTTTCTATTCTCTATTTCACTTATTTCTTTTCCATTTAAACTCTTTTGGGTTTTAATTTTATATACCTTACGTGTTTTTTTTTATCCACTTTTCTAATACTTCTTTTGTGTTAAATAGATGTTTTCTACTTTTCTCACCAAATTCCATTGTCATTTAATATTTTTTAGTTATTCTTTCAGAGATTCTCTGTGAATGGTACTGTCTTAACTTATAACAAACTAGTCTGTAATAATACTGTTTTAAAAAATAATATGCAAAAACTTTACTCATGTGGCTCCATTAATAGAGCAACCATTGTAATGTTTTCTCACACAAATTATATCTTTATTCATTTTATTCTCATGAACACAAATCACTGTTTATTATCTTTGAAATCATATATTAGAAAAGTATGTCAAACAAATCATATATTAGAAAAGTATGTCAAACAAAATTACA
This sequence comes from Pteropus medius, assembly GCF_902729225.1. Classification (NCBI taxonomy): domain Eukaryota; kingdom Metazoa; phylum Chordata; class Mammalia; order Chiroptera; family Pteropodidae; genus Pteropus; species Pteropus medius. Next base: position 4,236,180 of record NW_024354500.1, on the reverse strand, counting down.
TTTATACTGTTTTATTTTTATATATTAATTACCAATGCTCTTTATTTCTTCATATGTAAGTTTCTGTCATTTCACTTCAGGCTAAAAGATGCTCTTTGGTATTTCTTGTAGGGCATGTCTGCTAGAGGTGACTCTCAGTGTTTGATTATCTTTGACTATTTGATTCCTTCTCCATTTTTGGAAGGATAGCTTTGCTAAATATAGAATTCTTAGTGGACAATATTTTTCTTTCATCACTTGAATATATTATCTTACTGCCTTCTGGCCCCATGGTTTTCGATGAGAAAGTAATTATTAATTTTAGTAAGTATCTCCTCTATTAGATTAATACATTTATCTTGCCGTTTTCAAGATTGTTTGTCAACTGTTTGCTTATGGCATTTCTAGGTGTGAGCCTCTTTGACTTTATCCTATTTGTAGTTTTTTTTTTATTGACTGTTTAGATCAGTGTGTTTTATTAAATTTGTCATGTTTTCAGCCTTCATTTCTTCAAATATTTTTCTACTCTTTCCTCTGCCTCTTCTCATTGTGGCGTCCAATTATGTATCTTCTGGTATGCATGATGGTGTTTCATGGATCTCTGAAACTGATGATTTTTTTCTTCATTCTTTTTCTCCTATTCTTCCTTGGAGCATGAAATCTCAATCGAACCATCGTCTAGTTTTCTGAATCTGTCTTCTGCCAGCTCAAATCTTCTGTTCAGACCCTCTAGTATTTTTTTTTTTTTCAATTATTGTATTTTCACCTCCAGTATTTCCATTTGGTTCTTCTTAAAAATTTTCTCTCTATGTTGATATTCTCTATTTAATGAAACATTGTTCTCATACTTTCTTTTTATTCTTTAGATAATATGGCTTTAATTCTTTGACTATATTTAAAATAGCTGATTTTAGTTTTAACTAATCATTCCAGCATGTGGACTCCCTCAGAGACAGTGCCTACTGACTGACTTTTTTTCTGTATAGGACACAATTATTTCTTTGTAGGGAGTGTGTGTGTATATGTGTGTACAAAAATGGGTATTTTAAATAATATGATATGACAACCTTGACAATAAAGTCCTCCTTCCTCGGAGGCATCCTTGGTTTGTTATTGTTTGTCTGTTTACCTGAACTGGATCTAATTGCATTTTTTTATGTGTGTGTTTCTGTAGCCATCAAACTCTTTGCTTGGTTAGCTGAGTGATCAGCTGATAACTGGACAGAGATTTCATTAGATACCTGGAACTAATAAGTCTCCCAGTCTCTTTTAAGCGGTTCTATGTGCATGTGGAAGTACACCTCCAATACTCAGCCAGGATGTTTTCAGCTACACCTTAGTCTTTACATCTTGGGCAGAGCCTCAAAGTTAGCCAGAATTGAAGCTTTCGGGATTGTCCTGTCTTTTCCGACAATGCATACCAATCTGAGCATGTGCACAACCCTGTACATGTACATGGTCTTCTCAATTCCTTGGAAAATGTTGAAACTTTTAGAGTTCCACATGGACATCTTATTTTCCAGCTTTTCCTTTTAAGCTTTTTGGTTAGTGTATGATTTTCCTCAACTATTATTCACTGCGCCTGGCAACTCAATAATGTTCAACAATTTAACAATTGCCTTTGATTATTTTTGACAAATATATCAAAAGACTGGGCAAGCTTAGAGTTAGGTCCAATAAACATGATCTTTAAGTGGGATCTTCTTGGGAATCACAGGTCAGATAATGGCAATTTTCTCAGAATGGGGTTTTAAATGTGCTCCAATCCCATTCTGCCTCTTCCCATTTCTGCCAAATTGCTGATTTTCATTGTAACTGTGGTTGTTGATTTTTTAAGGCTACTGAATGTTAGGAAGAGAACAATTGGATTAGGTCATGTTAAATTGCAATAAAGCTTGTTTATCTTAATGAAATTCAGCCTTTTTTCTCTTGAATAAAATCTCCCTTAATTGGTGAAAGTCTGCTTGATTTCAAGAATTTTAAAAGATTTTTTGCTAGTGTTCTCATTGCTTTCGTGGTAGGAAGAATTTTCATGAGACATTAGTCTGCCACTTTTACTCATGTCGTTCTTGCAAAATTAGTTCTTAAGAAACAGCGCAATGCATTGGATTGGGCAGACTGACTTTTTATATTTTTGTTTGTATAAAGTTAAATCTTAATTTGATTTTTAAACCATAAATTAAAGGGCTATAGTAGCAGCTGTAGCATTTATATTAGATAAAATCATTTGTTAATCAATTCTCTTCTGTGGGATAAAACTGTAAACCTATCAGAGGATGTTTATCTCAGAATTCTTGTTACAATTCAATCTAATTAAATGCCAATAAAAGTATTGTTTTTATATAATTTTATTTTTTCCCTCTTAACAAACTTATGATTTTCGAAGATGCAGACACCAAATTCTTAACAAAAAGGCAACTCAAAGTCTAATATATTAAAAGGCATTTTGAAATAGCTAATAATATAACATTGATCAATCCAGCAGCATTATGTGGTAAACTACATTAACATATGTGATTTTTTATTTATTTAATATCAAAGGCAAACTTGATGGCTATATTTAAATTTATATCTTTCATATTTATTCTGTAGTACCAATAAAAAAGTAAATACTCTGAATGCCTATATATAACCAAAATGTGTAAAATTTTCAAGTAATAATAAAATGTTAAATATGTTTGTGTATATACATATATATTCATATAAATATACATACACATTTGTATATATATAACTTCTTGAAATTCCATCTTTTTGTTTTAAACTAAACCAGGGATCCACTAACAAGTGATTTTCAAATGGCAAATAATCTACAAAGATTTTTGTTAAAGCTAAAGCATATATTATTTTTTAGTAGTGGAGAATATAAACCTGCAAAGCAATATCTAAAACAATTTGAGGGTGGGAGTTGATGAATTCTGCAACTTTCTCATAGTCCTTTTAGTCCTGTCTCTTTTTCATATTTTATTTTATAGGCTCACTTAGAGAATAAACAAACCACTACTAACTTAGCACCCCTTTACAAGCAATGAGATCCTAGAATCTAAAAAGAACTTTTAAAGGACTGATCAAAATTTAGAGGTCAAAGCACATTGTGTAATGTTAACCAATTTGTTTCATGTCAGTTAATTAAAGAGTATAAAATAAAGACCACAACAGTATTCATTACTGACTAATCATTCTCTGCAAAAAGCATTCTGGATGACAGTCAAAATCCACATCAAAAAATTAAAAAATAAATAAATGAATTCATGAAAAGTAAATAGGCAGCATGGCAGCACAGCAGCACAGGTGGACACTTTCCGAGATTAATTTAACCACGTGAATGGAATGTTTATAACAATTTCTAGATGTCCTTTACTGTTTTCCAACTCCAAATCCATCTGATACCTCTCTCAGTGATAAACTCTTGGCTTTTTGACGCCTTTCACTATAACTTCAGGTGGGTGTGGTCTTAAGAAATGATGATTCTTGCTACTGTGTATATATTTACCTTAAAAAATAGATGGCTGGGTTCATTGGAGGAGAAAGGAAAGTAACAGATATAAAGACACATTAGGATTTTATTTCTCTATTTTCTTTTTTCAAAACTGAACTATACTTGCAGAAAATAAATTGCTAGTTTCTAGAAAAAAATTCAATCTATTGGCTAAAATGATAAAAATGTAGATGTGTAAATACTTACCCTAGTAATTTAGCTAAGGCCTATGAGGTGTTATTTCTTTCATATCCACAAACAAACCTAAAATTATTGATCAGTTGTCCAGAAATAGGTACCTCTTCATATCTTCAAAACTTTATCTTTTGGTATAGCAGGAGAAAATGATTATAGTGCCAATCATTTAAGTTCCTAATTATTACTAGAATTTTTCCTTTTCTGTATGATGTCAGAGGTATCTATACATATCCAGCAGGAAATTTCCAATTTAAATTTAGGGCAGAATAGAAACAAAAATATTTCATGTGTGTTTAGGTGTGCTGTGGATGAGAATTTGAAACTTACAGAATTAAGATGTGTGGGATAGAGGAAATTTTTAAAGATCAAAAAATTCAGAAGAATTTAATATGGGGTATAATTTTTCAACATCATCACTGGGGAAGCAGATGTAAATTTCTGTGTTCAGTCCCTTCACACATAAACACAAACACAAAGATATAACAAAATAAAAAATATAATAAATTTTCTATGTTTTTCTACTCTACAGAAATTGAAAGGAAGGAAGGAAAGAAGGAAGGAAGGAAGGAAGGAAGGAAAAAGGGAAGACATACAAAAGGAAGGAAAGAAAGTATGGTCAGCACAGTGAATACTGGTGGTAAGACTCTAAATGGTTAGGTTCCAGCTGTGTCTAATGCATTAATCTATTATTATTATAAATATAATACTATAATGCTGCCACAAAGAACTTTTCGATCATTGATATAGTTATAAGTGTTAGGGATATAAAGCACCTTAGAGGTAATCAATTGTTTCCTCATGTTGCAGAATATAACATTAATATTCCAAGAAGCTGACTTTTGAGATCTTAAGATATATTTAATGTCAGGGACCCGAGTCTCACAATTCTCAAGTCCCTGTTCTTTATACTATATCGGTTTATTCAGGCAACCTCAAAATATTTGTAGAGATACATAAAATACAAATGATCTTTCTGAAAGAAAACAATGATCAACAAGAATGAGTTTATGAATGTTTGTCCTGTTCACTGTAACAGGAATGGAAACTCATTAAGTTGTAGCCACTGGTGAAGGTCTCTGACAGAGGTCTGATTTAGCCAGTAGACAGTCATAGCCATTACTAGTTGCATTATTGTCCACTAATAATAATTTTAATGTTTCCATCTTTATTAAATAAATTCAAGTATTTTCTGCGTCTATGGCTGCATTAATATTACTGTTGCTCCTATATTATTATTTATTCAATTATTGTGTTGGAGGTATCATGCATAAAATTGACTGGAAGTACTAGAAACAAGTAGAAATTAAACATTTTGGTAATAAAGTTATCTCTTAATATAAATATCTATCTAAACAATAAAATTTCCAAAATTTTGAGCATAGATTCTAGAGAATATTTTGTTTTTTAATCAAAATTATATTAGGGCAATTTGGTTTTTTATATGAAATATTAACAATGTTCTTAAAATATAAATATTTCATTATTTACTTCCTTATCTCTTATTGAACTCAACAGTTTTCTCATTTTAAAATTAATCCAAGAAGGTTCATCCTTTCTAATTTTTTATCTGTATGGTGTTAGCTACATTAAGATCAAGAACCTATTAGAGAATCAATAGACTGTCAGATATCTTTATGTATACTATAAAGATACATATACAATTAAATAATTGGGTTTATTAATATTTATGTGGTAGGAAAAATAAACATTCAAATAAAAAATCTACCAGTCCAATTTATCCAGTCCAATGCTCATTATAATGAAACATGCTGACAAAGTTTAATAAAAGACACACAATCTAAATTGAATGAATGCCTATACAAACATATATGGAACAGTAAGCAAGGTTCTTATATTCAAAAATTCAGTTATAATTGGCATGCGAATGTCAAAGTCTGTGAGAATTAGTCTTTTCCATTCATAAACATTGGTTCCATTTGATATTCCAGACGTATCCCATCTTTGGTTTAAAAATTAGTTTAGAAAAATATCTATTCCGTTATTTCAGTCTATAGTTATTTCCTCATTAATTGTAATATATATTTTTTTCAAAATGGCAACAATCTTAACTATTTATTTGTCATTTATTTTGAAGACAGCACTTTTCTTAATATGACCATCAAAATATAGGTATAAGAAGAAGTTTAATTTTTTCCAATTTTTTTCTTCTAAAATAAATAATAGAACACCTGTAGGAAAACAGTTTTCATGCTGTTTTTTCTGCTGAAGCCCAAAAATTACTTTGACTGAAAATATACACATAAAAAGAAGGTACACAGTTTTTCTTTGTTTTGTTTATACACAGAATTTTCTTGTTTCTTCTTTATACTTCTGAATTGCTGTATATGGCATTCTGCCTTGAGGAAAAAGTAGTTCTGTTCATAGGTTGCACTTTTCTTTTTGCAAAATGGCAAGAAAAAAATTATAGTGAATAAAAGCTTGAAATAAAATAATTTTTATATAACAAGATAAAATGAATTGAAATAAACAAAAATTCGTTTTTTTCATTTTTAAAATTTTCCTTCAGCTTTCTTGAGGAGGAGGATCTTGACTTAATACTCTTGTTTCATTATTATTATTTTTTCTTCCTCAGCATATAGCACAGAGCTTGGCACATCACAAAGACTCAATAAATATTTGTTCAATGAATGAATGTGTGAGTGAAAAATAAGCGCATATGCAATTAACTACATTCCAAGTGATTTCTTGTATGTGCCATTACCCATTCTTGTTTCAATTTTTATGGAAAAGTAACTACTGGAAACCCTTTTATAAAATTTCACCCAGAATGACTCACATGTGATTCAAATCAGAAGAACAATCAATTTGGCACCATCGTAAGAACTCTCAGATGTTAAAGGTGACAAAATGGGCAGAACTCCTCCTAACAGATTATGGATACCATGTGTGACAGAATTAAGTGGAAAAATGTTTGTAGAAATGCTAAAGTGGAAGGCATGTCATACCCATGTGGCTTGGCTGCAGGATACAATGCATTCACTGACATGATGGCAAAGTTGGGTGGCATATCATGTATGGCATATGGTAGGCTTCTGCTTCAGTAAATGCATACCACATGCCAAAAAGTGGTGTAGTTTTTACTGATCGCTCTGTTTCTTTTTCTTTCAAGTGTTCAAAATTAATATTAAGGTTTTTTTAGCAACCAAAAAAGGAACACAAGAAGTCCAAACACATACTTTATCTTATTCAACAGTGAATTGCTATATTAATGATTTATCCACCTTAAAAATTGCATATGTACACAATATTTCAAAAAATATATAAACTAAGAAGGATACTGAAAGGAAAAATTATCTCATATTTAGTCAAAACAGAAAGAATCGTTTTCAAAATTTTAAGTGTACGTATGTATACTAGTACATATGCTTTCATTTTCTACTTCTTTATATTCGTGTGTTCACTTATTCAACAAAACTTCATTGAGTGCATATGTTAGGAATGTCTGAAAAAGCAAAGTAACATAAGTTAATATGTTGGTTTTTCAGTTGCTGCATGTAATTTAGAATTGATAGAGTATAGTGTATGATCTAATGGTCATATATAAAACATAGTACCCCCCAAATATAAGAATCCACTTTCTGTTTATGACCAAAGTGCTTATGTCCAGATATTTCTTATCTCCAGAAATATGACAATATCTAGAAGGCAGAAGCCAGAAATCCACTATATGTTATGTTGAGATTAAATTTTCTACTGAAGGGAATAAAAAAAAAAAATCACCAAAATGTTTTAAGTAGAGATCAGATACATGTATTAAAGATATCGATCTGCAGGAGACTCAGAACTAGGAAGATTGGGCAAAAAGGAGGACACGGTAACCAATTGGAAGTCTCTGAGCAAGGGATGGAAATCATTTATGATGATTTCAAGAGTTCTTTCTTGGTAAACTGGTTAATGTAGGAAAAAGAGAATGTGAAAAAGACATTAACCAGATGATAAATGCAGTTTTAGAGATTTTTAATTTGGTGGGCATATGGGCTTATTTAATTCGATTTTGCTAGTAAATATTTTAATATATAAATTTTATCTAAGGGGAGAGAAGACTTAGAATGGAGACAAGCACTTCGGTCCTGAACGAAACGTCGATTCTTCTATTTGGGGGTACTATGTTTTATATATGACCGTTTGATCACCCCTTTAATTTTATATGAAGGTAAATATTTATATTTGTTTTGCCAATATCATGTTGTGGATTTTGTACTTATGTTCTTGAGTAACATGTTTTTTAATGTTTCTCTTCTGTGTTTTTAGTATTATGCCTACATAATGTTATCATTAAAAATGTGTTTGCATTATGAAGGTTGAGAAATTATTATTTCTTTTTCTCTTTCTGCAATGATTATGTTAAAAATTGAAATTAACACCATCTCAGTCAGGTGTTACTTTGTGGGAAGATGTTTAATACATTCAACCTCTCTGATGATTTAAGGACTACTCCAGTTACACACACACACATATATATATACACACACACATGTATAATTGTAATATACAGTTATAGGTTATATATAGCTTGTTAATTATAAACATTGCTTTTTCAATTAAAATATCTATTTCATCTAAAATTAATTACCTAGTATGCAATTGTTTACAATCTTTTTTACCTTTTTGATCTCCAAAACATCTGTAGTTCTCTTTCCATTCTTTATATTGTTTATTTCAATTAGGTCAACAATATATTTTATAAGCCAAACCATGAAACTTTTGAGAATGGCAGGAGATGCTATTACTTAAACCACAGTGACAGGTGTAACCTTGGAGAATCACATCAAGATGGGACATGTGGACTCCAGGTGAATATCTAATTAGTTTCATAATCTTGTTATTTGCAGTGCTATTTCTTTTTTTTTTTTTCACTTTTCTTTTAACTTAGCCACTCTTGTGGTTGTGCCATGCAAAATATATTTTAATAAAAAATAAAATCAGACATAGCTTTTAAAATTAAATAATTAATGCTATTGATATTTTTATAGACAGCCAGTGCTAAATACTGAGTGCTTAATGACATTACATGTAACTCCTATGGGATAATAAATGAATGAAATTTATATTATAATTGATGAGGAATGAATAAGTGAATAGCACTCACTGAGGATTTATTATACGTGGATCTCATATAATCATCATTAAAATCTGTGTGTCCTCACTCAGAAGATGGAAAATCTGAAGCTTATTCTTCAAATACATAACTGAGGAGTGGTAGAACTATGATCTCGACTCAGGTCTTTCTGAAATTGTCTACCTCATAGTTCCCATACAGTATTTTAAAAAAATCCCCTAAATAAGTAAATAATCACTTTATACTCAAAAAGCTTTTTGAAATATAATTAACTATGAACCTTATCTTTTTAATATTAAAAAACTGGCTTGCTTATATTATGAACATTAGTGAAATACTTATTCATTGAAAAATTTGACTTTATCTATTCATACTAAGATATTTAAATGCCTAGGAATTTTCCCATTAATGTTTGAGAACTTTTCACTCACTCATGTATTCAACTAAACCCTTGTATGAATCACATTTTACTGACAGTTCTAGGTACTGTTCTGCTTGCTAGACATAAGAGAGACTCTGGCTTTCAAGGAGCTATAATTCCAGTGCGAGAGCATGAAATAATGAAGTAAGCAAACATAGTGAAATTTAAGTTGGTAATTAGTCTTAAGAATAAAAATGAAATAATACGAAGACATAAAAAGTGACCAACACGGATGTGATAATAGATCAGATCTGACTGAAGCAATGAATAAAGTCATGTGAAATTCTGCATGTAGCATTTTGGGCCAGGGGATAAGAATGGGCAAAGCCTTCCTTGTTAAGGGTAAAACAGACAAGTGTTTTTAGTTTGGCTGCAAAAAGGGTAGTGAGCAAGAAGAGTGGCAAGAGGATAAATTTAAAGAAGATATCCCACTTGAAATAAAATGTTAAACATTTTCTGTTTGTTTATTACTGAGAACTATGCACAGTACACAGTTGACCCTTGAACCACACAGGTTTAATTGCCTGGGTTCACTTATACATGGATTTTTTTCAATATATATAGTAAAGATATATTCTCTTTCTTATGATTTTCTTAATAACATCTTTTCTCTAGTTTACTTTATTGTAAGAATACAACATATAATACATATCATATACAAAATATGTGTTAATCCACTGTTTGTATTATCGGTAAGGTTTCCTTCCAGTCAATAGTAGGGTATTGGTAGTTAAGTTTTTGGGGAGTCAAATTTTATACACAGATTTTTGACTGCATGGGGGGTCATGCCCCTAATCCCTGCATTGTTCAAGGGTCAAACATACTCCTCACCATCTCTGACCACTTGTTATCCTTGATATTCACGATACCTTTGGCATCTCTGGTACTCTGAAAGGAGCAAAATATACTTGGTAGTAAGAGGCTGTGTCCTTTTGGGAACAGAAGCTGAAGAGAGATTGAAAGTCGAAGGATACTTAGTAGGGGCACATCTCAAACTGAGGGTTGGTAATGACCTTGTGGTATGCCAATTTCTCTAGGCTAAACTAGACTCCCAAGAATTCCTTTTTAGTATGAGTCTGGATGGGAGAGAAAAGACAGTCCAAAAGAAATTCTCCTGCAACCTTTTGAAGAAGAAAGGAAAGCGACAGTCATTTTATATGGCGTGAACACACACACACACACACGTGTGCATACACACACACACACACACATTTTCTCCCAGTTGTTCAATCTTAGATGAATTTAGGTGAATTTTATAGATGTAATTAAAGTTTGTAATCAATTGACTTCAATTTAATAGGTTATCTTGGGTAGACATGACTTAATCAGTTGTTAGTCCTGTAAAAAAGGACATAAGTCTTCCCTGAGAGTTGATGATTAATGGGCAACAGGCACCATCCCTTGTTTATAGGGTTTTAATCTGCTTGTGATTCTTCCTTCTCGATTGCCTGTTCTGTGAACTTCAGACATGTTTGGCCAGCCCCCACAATTAGATAGGCCAATTCTTTGTAATAATCCGTATATCCACATTTCTCCTGCTGGTTCTTTTCCTCTGGGTGAACCCTGATAGATATAAGGAGTACCCTTCAAAGGCATTCAGCAATGGAGACACCAAAAAAACACATAGAAATATCTATTAATTTTAAACACTCACCAGATCCAGAAAGCCCGAAGTTAGGTCATAGAATTACCAGTAAATACTTTCCATTCTCTTTACCTCTTCTCCCTTCCTCAGTGCAAACTTGTTGAGGTCAGAATTTTTTTAATGGAAATCTAGATGAGCCTTCTTTTTATGGTTTGTAATTTGTTTCATTTTCAAGGGCTATACCCAAAAGTCCAGATACATGAGGTATTAGTTTTGTATGGCTGCTGTAACAAATTACTACAATCTTACTGACTTAAAAGAACACAAATTTATTACTTTACATGTCTGTAGATGGGAAGTAGGACACGACTCTTACTGGGTAAAATCAAAGTAACAGCAGAAATCTGTTCCTTTCTGGAGGCTCTAGGAAGAATTGGTTTCCTTGCCTTTTATAGCCTCTAGAAGCTGCTGCATTCCTTGGCTCAGGAACCCCTTTCTTCATCTCCAAAGCCAGAAGGTGTGGGTAGAGTCCTTCTCACATGACATCACCTTGACTTTCTCTTATGCTTCCTCCTCCATTTTTAAGGCTCCTGTTATTACATTAGAGTCACTCAGATAATCCAGGATAATTTCTTATTTTAAAGACAACTGATTAGCAACCTTTATTACATCTGCAAACTAAATTTCTTTTGTTATGTAACATAACATAGTCACTGATGGTGAGGATTTGAACTTTGACAACTTTGTCAGTGGAAAGAAGTTGAGTAATTACTTTGCCTACCATATAAGTTCCTCGCTTACTTGGATCTTGAATAACATTCTGCACTTCTTTCCATCCCTTGATAAGACATAACTTTACTGAGACGAATGAATCCCAACTGACAGAATCGCTTGTGTAATAAATTATAGAGATAGCAAAACGAATTTGTCAACTAACTGGCAGTTGGATCTATGTCCAAAAATAGATTTTTTTTTTTGTTTTATGTCTTAACATAAGTTGCCATTTTCATCTGGCATTCACTTTTTTACATGAAAGGCATTATCATTAGAGTTTAGTATAAATATAATTTTTTTCTATAGCTCTAAATTGTATCTTGTATTTCTGTACATGGATTTTTTAATATAACGCTAAAAGGTAGCTTTTAATGTGAAGAGAAAAATAGGCAGTTGGCCTGATATTCAAAGCTATTTCAAAAAAACATTTGCTTAAAAATGTTAAAAAATGGAGGTCATTATACAAAATTGACTCTAATGGCTTCCCAGTCAAAGAGAGATAATTAGGTGCTTCCCTGAAGAAAGTGGTATATTAGAATATTAATCTCCATGGAATTGGTAACCTTTCTGAATTTCAGTGATTTTTCAGTTCTTATATTTGATTATACAATATGAAAATCTCCAAATATATCAGTAAAACCACAGGTCCTACGGACAGCTGCTGGAACAGCCAAGCAGAGGGAGGAAAAAGAATTAAAAAAACAACAACAAAAAAACCCCTCAGTCTTGATTTTACTATCAAGATTTTAAGGCAGTTTTTAAAGCATGAGAACTTTCTTGCACATTTCAACAGTACAAGTCAAAAACTATGATTAAAAAGGAAGTGGCTTAAAATAGGGGCAAGTAGGAATGAAGAGAGAAATGTGAGGACAGGTAGTACATTAGTGCCACATATGAAATATTAGTTCAGAAAAGAAAGGGATCAATTAGCTTAAAAGTTTTAAAACCATTTTGGCATGGTTTTAAAGACAAAAGAAAAATCATCCTGCAGAAATGCAGTTCATTGTTGAGAGGAGATGAGCAATGAACAATGAATTCCATCAGTTTTGTAGGCAACATTCCTTCTTCATACAGTACTATCCATTATTAATGAGTACTATTTTTGAGTGTGAAAGAACTGTTTGAAAAACATTAACATAGTCTATTGGATGTGATTGACGTTGTCATTCCTTTCATTTTGCTGTTGGCAAGAGGCATCCCTGTAGACTTATGTGCATCTGGACATTACTAATATTCTCCTTGTTATGTACTCTGGGCAGCTATGATATGGAAATTTTCAGCATTGTATTTTATGGTTTATTTTTCAGCTTTTACAAGGTAAGTGAGCCTTTTTGTAGCAATGATCAATCAGAAAAATTATATTTTCTAATATGACATTTCTTCAAAACTTAAAAAGAATTTATCCAAATTCTGGAGAGGTACTAGCCATCTGCTAGCCAGGCGGTTATTTATATCTATGTCTATTCATGATATTTCTTTTTTACCCTCTGGTTTTAAAAGCTGATTACATTTTTAATTGTCCTGTTGTAAAAACAAAACAAAACAAAACAAAACAAAAAAAACCCTGTAACTACTGTCTACCTGCTGTTCAGTAACACCACAGCATTGACTAACTCACCCACATAATACCTTTTAATCAGCAAAATTAAAGGTAACAAAGTCAAGGATTAGAGGAGTAATGAATCCAAAAATTAAGCACTACATCCTCTTGACTTTTAAATATGTATGTAACGACAATTCTTTTTCCTCTGAGCTGCCCTCCTTCTCCCTCCTCATAGCCCATATTACACCCACACAGAGATCAGTGTTCCTGAGCTGCTGACTTACTTCATATGAGCATATCACATGTTGATCCGTTTCTCTCTACATTAATTGCCTATCAGTGAAGTGAGGACTAAAACATTTTCAGTCAGCTAATGCTGAGAGTCATTAACAGATGTAGGTGCAGCACAATGGCCTCCATTCTTTTATTATTATTATTATTATTCTACTGCCAGTCGTGTCAAAAGTTTCAAGTATTCTAAAAATTAATCTTAAAAAGGACTCCCAATATCAATACATGTAACATACATACACACATAAAGGAAGTGGGTAGGAGATTCCATTTTAAAAGTAACATGGAACTGTTCTGTTTCAGGACTTTGTGCCTTGGAGGCAGATAAGCTCTTATAAGGCTGACATGAAACAGGATTCCCAAAGAAAGGCATTATAATTATATGGTTTTCTTAAAATAATATTACTTTAGAATATTTTCACTTCATAGACTGTCTAGAGTTATTAGCATTTTATGGAACACATTTTGGGAAATTCTAATTTAATTGCATCTCCTTATTAAGCATACTATTATACTAATAGGACTTTCTCTAGGGGAAAAGAAAAAAATACTTTTTACTATTTCTATACACAGTTTAGTATGGTGACTAAAAGTGGACTGGTTCTGGAGTCCTACTTCCTGAGTTCAAATACCAGCTCCAAAAATTACTAGTTGTAAAACCTCGGGCAGGTCTTCTACCCTATCTTTGACTCAATTTTCTCTATAGCAAAATAAGGAAAAATAATAGTACCTTAGACATGAAATAATGTGCATAATATGGTAGGCTATCCTAATTGCTATTCACTTTCCCAAAACCTTTGCATCTAAGATATATCATCTCTCATATCAAGATGATGTGCTATAGTTATATTATATGGTACAATTTGTGTTATCCAGGATGTCCTAGATATTAGAACTTTCCAAGCATTATTGCTATAATGAGTCTCAAAATTGACCATCACATTTCATACACTCTTGTCTTCAGTAGTTAAGTAGGTAGTTTTATGAATTAGCGCAGCAAGCCTGCATGCTACGATAATCAATACATTTTTACTGCAGTCTCCAGGAGATAGTTGCTCTTTCTCCATTGTTAGTAAAAGCATATGTTAGTCTAACGTTAAAAAGTTCAAGCCCATCAGGAATGTTAAGCAGAAAGCCCTTTAAAATCTATTTAAATCCGATCATGATGGCATCAAATTATCCAATACATTTTTATTGCATACCTATCATTATCAGTCACTGTTTCAATCAGAAAAAAATTACATGAACACATACATGAACCAAGCAAATTAAAGAGAGCAAAAGGTAAAAACATGAAAACCAAATGAGTGATGTGATAGAGAATGACAGAGGTGTGAAGAATTTCAGTTTGGAAAGCCAGGAAAAACAACTCTGCAAAAGAAGCTCTTGACCTGGAATATCAGTGAAAAAAGAACCAAACATGCAAAGAGGTGTCATCGAGAAAGAGGTTGTCACAGCAGGAATGTACTTGGTGTCTGAGCCACTGAGGCTGGATCATGAGAAGATAGGGCAAGAAGGCTGGAAGATGAGATTGAAAAGAAATGATAGCATTTCTATTTAAAAAGAAAACAAAACAAACAAATGAACAAAAAACTCTTTAGAGAACAGACTGAAAGGAGGTTTAAGGGTAGAGAATAGAAGCACTCAAATCACTTTGGCAGTTAATACACTGATGATTGCCAGAGAGTAATGTGAGTTGGACTAGGATGCAAGCAAGGGAAAAACAATGAAATATCAGATTTGGCATATATTTTAGAAGCAAAGTTGACAGGATTTGTGGGTTAATATACAGGAGATGAAATGGAAGGAAGGAACCAGAAATGAGGCCCACATTTGAGCTTGTGGAGCAGTTGAATAGTAATACAATTCCCTGGCATCAATAAGATTTGAGGAGTGGTGAACATAAATTCAGCATTCTGTTTTTTTCACAGTAATTTTATATGTTTACTAGGCATTCCAGTGGAGAAGTGAGGTTGGCAGATGGGTATACCATACAAGCTGGAGCTTGGTAAAGACATCTGAGGTAGAATATCTATACAATGAAACTATTGTAGGCCAGGCACTGTGCTGGTTGCTGGAAATAAAATGGTAAGGAACATTATTACATGGTAGGCAGAATTCTAAAGTGGCCACCAAGATCCCTATTTTTGATGTGTATACCTTGTCTAATCACCTCTTGAGTATGGGTGGCACCTATAAATATGATAGCTATCACCCCTATGGTTAAGTTATGTTTTATGGTATAATATTTTTTAAGGGAGAGTATCTTAGGTAAGCCTGACCTAATTAGAGGGGCTTTAAAAGAGAGTGAACCTTTCTGAAAGAGAGGGAACATGTGAGTTCGATCAAAGCAAGAAAGATTGGAAATGTGAAAAGGCCAACAGAGAGCCACACTTCAAAAACTTGAGAGTAGCTTCTAGAAGCTAAGAGTTGTGCTTGACCAACAGCCACCAAGAAAACAGGGACCTCATTCATTCAATAATAAAGAAATAAATTCTGCCAACAATCTGAGAGAGTTTGGAAGCGGCCTTAGCTGAATCTCTAGATAAGGACATTTCCAGCTAACACCTTGATTTCAACCTGTGAGAACCCAACTGTGCTGGTTTTCTGACCCATGGAAAATATGAGATAACATATTTGTGTTTTTTTAAGCTTCTACATTTGTAGTAATTTCTCACACATCAGAAAAATGAATACACTGTATTTTATCTGTTTCATGGAGCCTACAGTTTGATAGAAAAGAGGAAGGATAAGTAGAATGTAAATATCATCAAATTTTCATTTTTAAAAGAAAGTTCTATATATTGCTATGAAGATAAGGGTTCAATAGCATGAGAATGGGGATCTTTTATATGAGAATGGATGAAATGGGTGGATGGCTATTAAAGTCCAAGTAAGAGATTTTAGATTACTGTGGTGGTAAGTGGAGGTTGAGCTGAGACATATTTAAGAGGCATTATGAGGCAATATTGAGAGACTGGAAAAATAAATACAAAAGGAGAAGATGGTCATTCACATTTGGCCAGCCCTTTTTCACAGTACTGGATAATCCCTTAAGTCCAAGTCATTCTGGTGTATCTGGTTCTAGTTATAATAATAGGAAAAACTGAGAAGACCATTTATCAAATTGGTCACTTTTGTTTATATAGTTGCATTATTTATGCCACACTCAAATTACATCCTGTCGCCATTATGTTATATCCTTGTTCAGTGATATACAGCATAGGGTAAGGCATAAATATAATAGTAATGAGGCCTAAGCACTTCTGTAAGCAATTTAAACATATTACTGTATTATTGCTAGACTCTAATGATGCCCACCTAGCTGAATGGCCCATTCAAATTACAACACAAATTTTTTTAGGAACTTTATTTATTTATTTATTTATTTATTTTATTTGGTTTTCAATTACAATTGACATACAATATTATATCAGGTGCACGACAAAGTGATTAGATACTCATTTAACTTATAAAGTGATCACACCAATAAACCTATCTGACACCATATATATTTATTACAAAATTATTGACTATATTCATTATGCTATACTTTACATCCCCATGACTATTTGGTAACTACCAATTTGTCTTTCTTAATCTTTTCTCTTTTTCACTCACTCCTGCAACCTCCCTCCCATCTGGCAATCATCAGAATGTTCTCTGTATCTATGAGTTTTTTTTCTGTTTTGTTTGTTTATCTATTTTGTTCTTTAGATTCTACATGGCAGTGAAATCATATGACATTTGTCTTTGTCTTACTCCATTCAAGACATTAGCCTCTAGGTCCATTCATGTTGCAGATGCAAGATTTCATTATTTTTTATGGCTGAGTAATATTCTACCATATGCAGTGTGGGACTAGCCTATTCCATGTCTCAGCCCCTTACTAGTCTCAAAGTCGCTTCTTTTGTGTGACTTTAGTCGTAAGACTTCTATTCAGCTAGACTTCAGGCAATGTTCAATGATGGTTGTTCTTTATTTTTTAGTTGTAATTTTGATGTGATAATGAAAGGAAACAAGCACAGCATCTACCTACTCTGCCATCTTGACCGCAATCCAGAACTTAACTTTAGATGGTTAAATTGGAACACGGTTAATAACAACTGTTAGAATCAACTTTCTCAATACTCATATCACAGGTTATCAATTTTGTATGTATATCTTGTTTAATCTATTGATCCACTAAATTTATGAATTCAAGCAATTCAACAAAAATTATATAAATTATTTATGATCTTATTTGTTTTATAAGTGAGATCCTCTTTCTTGGTCCTCACAGGTGAAAGTCAATTTAGCTGTCCACAGATGTGACATAAACATCATAGGAATGTAAATATAGGATGAGAAATATAGTCAATGATATTGTAATAACTATGAATGGTGTCAGATGGGTACTAGATTTATCAGAATGATGACTTGGTAAGTTATACAAATGTATAATCACTATTTTGTGCACCTGAAAATAATATAATATTATACGTCAACTGTAATTGAAAACTTTAAAAAAATAGTTTAAAAATTGTGGGATAATCTTTTCCCTCAAAGATTTATAAATGTTACTTATTATCTATTGTTTTCTGGCAGTTAGTATTGCAAGGATATCTGAGTCCAGGTTGATTTTAGTTTCATTGCAAATAGTATGATTTTGTTTTGTTTTGCCATTATTGTTTTATTTGATTCTATTTTTTACTAAATGGGAGAAAAATAGTTTTTCTTTTATATTCATTCCCTGGTTTCTAAAATTTTATTAATATTGTTGAGTTTACTATTTGTGTTGATTTTTCCCATAATATGGTATTCTTTCAATCTGTATATTTTAGACTTTTTCAACTCTGGAAAATTGTCTTCATTTCTGTCTTTCTTGTTCTTATTAAAATTATTATATCAGATAACTTTTCATTCTTTCTTCTACTTCCTTTTCATTATTTGAGAGATTGATTTTATGATTTTTCATTAAAATTGCTGATGTTGTGCCAATTTTGTTTTTTGTTGGTTTGCACGATAAATATTACACTATTTTACTTAATTTTTTGTTGTACACATCAAGTTTTCTATTATTTCTGTTTTCAAAGAACTTGTTATATGCTCCAATTTCTCAGATGTAATCTGAGAAATATTTTTGACACCAAGAAAGCTTTCAAATTTTTCTTTTGATTTCTGAAAAAAATTTTTATAAGATGTGTTAATTCTTTAAATATCAAAACAATATTGCCTTCCAGTTGATGTATTTTTTTTTTAATTGGGTACTTACAAATGAGGAAAGTGGTTGTAACAAAAGGCAGATGTTCCAGAAGTGACATTGGCAAAAATACATTACAGAAACTCTCAGAGATATTTTAGGACAATATTGAAAGTGAAAAGATAAAATGTCATTAACTAACCCAAACTTAAGTGGACTATGACAATTGGCCAATACATAGAAAAGATTTTCACTCCATAAGTTAAATGTTAATGAAGAAGGCAAGCATATTTCAAAACACTGATTTTTTTACTAAGAAATAACAGGTTGGGACATGGTTCCATAGTGTAGCAGTTAGCATGTCTGCTTTACATGCAGAAGGTCCTGGGTTCACACCTGGGTGGAGCCATGGTCCATGGTGTATGGCCATGCCACCCTGAACAAGCCCAATGTCTAATCTCAGCAGCTAAGCAGGGTCGGGCCTGGTTAGCACTTGGATGGGAGGCCACCCAAGAAGATCAGATGCTGTAGGCATAAATAATAATAAATAAAAAAAAGAAAATAACAGTTTAACTTTTAATATTTCTAACATTTTAATTATAGTGTATGGAATAATAGTTTTACTATTTTTTCATTTCCCTATACATTTATAGCTGCCAGTAAAGAATTTTTACTATTTTCACAAATGCTTTTAAAAGTCACAGAACAATTAAAATTTTCTTATTATTAAAAACATCAGCTTGCTTGGTCATTATTGCTATCCTGTATTATCCTACGAAGTGAAGACTTCCTGTTTTACTTCTATGTAATCACATTCATACAAGTCCTATATAACATCATTTACATTTACTTAATATATTGATTTTTGAGCATGGAGAAAAGATTAGCAAGAAGAGAACAACAATTATTATTATCAAATAGGAAAATAATTTCTCATTGAATTAGTAATTTACAATGTTTTCTGAATGTTTGAAATAAATAAATATAAATATTATACTATTTACACTTTAAATTATGTGATTTGGAGGAGAGGGGCCATTTTTCTTTAGGGCACAAAATATACCAAGCATTCTATTTCTTAAGGCTTAAAAAAACTAAAATCTAACAATCGCAGCCAGCTTAGTGACCTGTAGTTATGTATCCACTGACCCAGGTCTTAAAAAGCTATTACCCTTTCACTCTTTACATTGGTCAGTGGTAGAAATATAAAATAATTTCCCACTTTTTCTGAGGATAAAACAACAACAACAACAACAAAAACAAAAGACTGATGTATTTTCTTTCTTTTTCTCTTAGCTAATAAAAAATTACGTACTAACCAAATCAAGGCTTAATCTATCCTTCTCATAAAACAAATATGAT
Organism: Pteropus medius; assembly: GCF_902729225.1. NCBI lineage: Eukaryota > Metazoa > Chordata > Mammalia > Chiroptera > Pteropodidae > Pteropus > Pteropus medius. The sequence goes on along the minus strand of NW_024354500.1, from coordinate 4,216,287 downwards.
TGCATTCAATGACGATACACCTGAAAGAGGAAATTGAACTTTCCCATTTGCTCACTTTCTGCTCAGAGCAACCCTCACCTTTTTTTCTTCATTCATTAGATCACTATCTACCCACCTTAGGATATCAGGTGAATTATTTCTTAACTGGCAAAGAAACAGCAGTTTAAAAGGAAATGTTTATTATGTTGATTTATCAACATCATGATATAAGAGATATGAAATAAATATGAATGCTATCTAGCATTGTAGCCCTAAAAGGGATGCAAGTTATTTGCATATACACAAGTAAAGCTCATAACCAGGGAAGTTTTCCACAGATCCTTTATATGACAGTAAAAAAATATACTCTCAGTCTCTGCCACCAATAATTCAATATGAATTCTTCCTTTAGGTACAACTATCATCTAGGAAATTTGCTTAAATAACATTAACAACAAAGACTGTCGTTTATTTTATTATTCTATACCTGGCCTGGCTAGATAAGAGCAAAAAGATAATTAAGTCAGTGATGAGTTGCAGGTGCACTGCCATTTCAGCTATAAGAAATACACAGAATATTATAGTAGGGAGACATGGTGGTGTAACAGACATCACTTTAACTTCTTTTCAGGCTCTATCTGATCTGAGTGATAAACATTTATTCTTCAGTACTGCAGTCTGGGCAATTATATGTTTGACAGATAGTGTTAGAAAACAAGACCACAGACCCAAAATGGAATCCTTTATGCTAATCCTCACACCATCAAACCAAGACTTAATATTTAACTTGATTATGGTTTTGGCTTTCCCAGAAATGAAATCTTAAACCAGTCATTTAGGAATTACCTAGTCAGCACTAGTGAGGTAATCTGCCTGATAGGCTCTTGTCGTCCCCTTTTAGGTAACTGACTGACCTTCCTAAAACCAAGACACTTTTTGGTAATGTAACTACTATAGTTTTTTATTTTGTTTAGCTCCTCGGAGCTCCTTTGCATCTGCTTAAAGTTCTACTGCCTGATTCATGAATCATTGAATAAAGTCAAAGGTTTTTAGCAACCAAATTATTTTGAAACATTAACCACTCTAGTGAATAAACTTGAGCATATAACATGAAAATTTCTGGATATTTTTTGCAAATAATGTCCTAGAATATTACTGCACTGAAAGGCATAAATATTTTAAGAACAAATATCTTTGACTTTACTTCTAGTTAAGACAGAGTAATCTGTGTCTGACTATAAGTATAGACAAAGTATACAAAGCAGCAGTTCCCAAGCATTGAATAACAGAAATAGGCAGAACCCTGGAGAGAAGGGTAATCCTTTTGGTGAGAGCCACAATTATCATAGGTTTTCACTTGCAAACATTTTCTGAATTTCCATGCAAGGAGATGATGTCCAAATGGTAAGCAGTTTTTTCTGGACTGAGAGTAAGAGACAAGTGACTATAATGGCTGGAATTTTCAAGGAAGGATGTTGGGCAGGGGGAAGACTCATGTTAGGTGGGTAGAAATATCCGAGAAGGCTTTGTAGGGAATCTCTAAGTCTTTAGCTAAAGATGAGGATATGAATGTGTACAACAGGACTCTGTAAAGGCTTACAAGGAGGGTCTGCTTACAAACAAATAGCTAAATAGAAATTCCAGTAGGAGTGGAGGGCACTCACTGAGCATCTCAGACATTTGGTTGAAACTCCAGAGAGGCAAGACTTTAGGAATAACCATACTTTATAGTATATGACCTAAAACTAAAGGAAAAAAATCAAATCAAAATAAATTCATCACACAAAAAAAGCCAAAAAACAAAACAAAAAAACAAACAAACAAAAAACTGAAAAAAACAATCAAGAGAATTTTTCCACTAATATAATCTCTTGCCAGAACAAAGCCCAACATAATGGCTCATCTACAATGTTTAATAGACAATTTAAAATGTACTAGAAACGTAAAGAAGTAGGAAGTGATGTTGGTGAAAATGGTGGAGTAAGCAGCTCCAAGCCGGCCATCATCCTTGCACAGAAACTTTAAAAAAATCAAGCAAAGACTGACAGAATCAACTTTATTAGAACTCTGAAAACAGTCAAAGGTTTACAGCAACCAAGCAAATGTTGATTCAAGGAAAGCAACTCAGAGTAGTAAAGCTTTGTGATGTTTTCTATTTGCCTTTGTCCCACCCCCTCCCAAGTGCCACAACTATTCTGAAGGGAGTGGGAGTAAACCTTATTTGCAAAGAATTGTGTTTGTCATTTCTAACCTATCTGCTGAGAAACTGATGCAAAGTGCTTGTTTTTGTTCTGCATAACTAGAAACTTACTCAAGGTGAGTAAATTGCATTCCTGAAAAATCATCGTAAGGTAAAAGGACAACCTACAGCAACCTGAATCAAAAGATTATATCTCTCAGGCATAACAAAGATCATTAAAAGCCTAGGAAGAACCAAGAGAGAGTTTCTTTTGAAAATCAGGGCATTAAAAAGTGTCCGTGTATACTGGGGAGTTCAGAAAGACACATACATGTCCCTATAGCTTACTCAGAAAAAAATCTGAGAAGACCCTAAACATTCAACTTCTGGGTGACCTATAGGTACTGTGCAAGCAGAAAATGAAAGCGATGGCAAAGGTGTTAATGTCTTGGCCAAGTGATGAAGGAGAGCCTCAGCACAAAACCAATGTGTAAAGAAGAGAGGAATGGGTTGTTTTTTTTTCTCCTTCTTCTTAAATAATTAACAATTTAGTAAAAATAAGTATAACATCTCATTTTCTAAATCAGCTTTGTTTCTAGTGAAGTTAAATATCTGCTATGAATTTCACTCATATTTTTCCCTCTGAACTACTCTTCTTATGCTGTTTGCACCATAAAGAAAAATTATTTAATACTGTTAAAGATACGGATAAAGTACTATGCATTTAATTTAATGAAAATTAAACTGTCTTAAGTATTTTGGAAAATATAGAGTTAAAAAGAATTGCATCTATTGACTCAAACTCAGACATAATTATGTGAAAGAATTTCTTTATAAAAATGGTATCATCAGGAGAGAAAAAACCAAAACAATAAATTCCATATATTTAAAAAAACTGACTTTATTACACATATACTTTTTGTTTTCAAGGAAATTTTATGTTTATAGGAGAACTTCAGGGACATTTATTCTAGGCAGATGCTAAATGTCTCAACTTAGCATTCTGAAAATGAGAGGGAAAAAGAAATGTATGTGAGAGAAAAGTGTTGAGCCTTGTGAGGTCGAAGGGATTGTGACAAACAGTGCAGTCCAAGGAATGATTGCAAAGTTCTTGTAACTGCATCCCTATTGCTGTCATATTAACATATTTCTAAAGAATGTTCTCTTCTTTTAAATAGGATGTGTTAACATTATATAGATTATTCAGTAAAAATGAAATACCAAACAGAGCACCGAGTTAATAAAAAATTAGGTCAAACTACAAAAATAGATGATTAAGATTTTCTTTTAATCGTCTCTAGATGTGATTAAACTATGCTGAATATAGATTGTCGCATATAATTTGACAGCCTTCTGAGTTAAAAGCAAATGTGTGAGATCCAATTGGAAGTAACAGGAAAAAGGAGGCATGTTGTTAGTGTATTAAATTTCCATAGCAGGTGTATGCAATGAGGACAATGGCAAAACCAGACATGATTGGCCTACTAAAGTAAAGATTCTGTTGCTAGAATTCACTTCTTGGTAATGATAGGAAAAGTAAGACCCTCATTGCAATTAAGAAATCATAGATTCCTCTGTCCACTGGATCTGAAATAATTAAGAGATGAAGTAGTCATATTTTCTGCCTCACTTATTCAAATTCACTGTATTTCATTTCATTTTTTAATTACTAATGGCATGCTAATTCCAAATTGTTTTCAAGCTTACATTCTCTGTCACTATAACTGAATTTCTTATTAAATAAGTATATAAATAGACATACAATGTCATTAATAAATGTTTATTAATAGATAAATCTGAACAATAGATAAATCTGAACAATCTGTTAACTATTCATTTATAAAAACCCTTCTGTTGGTCATTTACAAATACATAGTTGCACAGTTTCTAATTTCCCTCTACTATTCCTTGGTCTTCTGCTCATTTTCTTCCATTCAGTAAACATGATCTTGCAGCTACTGGGACAGAGTTTTGAGAAAGTCTGTGAATTCAAAAATAAAAGAAGAGAACAAACTCTAAAATTAGGAGAGATATGGAAGCAGATCATAAAGTAGCAATTTTATGATGCATCAGACTATCTATAGGTGGTCCCTCTACCTCTAATGTTGTCTCCTTTCATTGTCTGGAAAATTGCCTTTCATTTTGTCATCTTCCTTATATTTTACAAATTTTAAATTAAAAGATAAAGAAAATGTGGAACATATATACAATGGACTATTACTCAGCTATTAAAAAATGAAATTGTACAATTTGCAACGACAAGGACCTAGAAGGTATAATGATAAGTGAAATAAGTCAAAGACAGATACCATATGATTCCGCTTATATGTGGAATCTAAAGAACAAAATAAATGAACAAACAAAATGGAAACAGATTCACAGATACAGAGAACTGGTGATTGCCAGATTTGGGGGTACTTGGGGGACTGGGAGAAAAATGCGAAGGGATTAAGAAGTACAAATTGGTAGTTACAAAATAGTTACAGGGATGTAAAGTACCGCATAGGGAATATGGTCAATAATAATGTAATAACTATGTATAGTGATAGGTGGGTACTAGACTAATTGAGGGATAGCTTAATAAATTTTATAAATGTCTAACCACTATGCTGTACACCTGAAACTAATATAAAATAATACTGAATGTCAACTCTAATTGAAAAATAAAAATTAAAAAAGGTCAATTTTGAATAAGCTAATCAATTCCTTAAAAACCCTAAGGGTCAAGGAAATATAATTGCATATTTGCACACATTAGTTTGATAAAATGGCTTTATTTCTTAATGCCTAAATAGCTCAGTTAAAATTATAGTTGACTGGAAATTTAATATAAAGCAATTAAACAAACAAGCAAACATTCTATAATAAAAATGAATAAAATTTCTGAACGTGAGTGTACTTTTTAAACCTAATAGTAATTGTGGAAATAAATTCATAAAATTGATTGCGTACATTAAATGTAAAATTACCTTTATGCCAGCATAAGTAATTAAATGCAAATCACAAACTAGAAAGTAGTAAAATAAATGTGACAAATTTTAATAGTCTTAATATTTACAGACAGTATTCAAATTATTAGAAAAAAGTTAAAAATTTGGTAGATATAAGGACAAAAAATATAAATTAGCCTGAAAGGTAAACAAAAGTACCCAATGAATATATAGAAGCTATTTAGATTTGATTGCAAATAGTATCGGGTATTTATTTCACCAACTAAATTAATAATTCCCAAACGACAATATTCAAGGCTGGTGAGTTTGTAGATATGACACTTTCATAATGTGATTGTGAGAATAGAAATAGTTGTAAACATTGTGCAAAGCAGTGCAGTAAGATGTTTCAAGATATTTTCACTTCTGTCTTTTTACCTAATAATTCCATTTCTTGGTGTCTATATTAAGGACATAACCAAAATATGAAAAAAAATGTCCATTATAATAAATAGTAAAACGGTAGATATAATTAAATTCTAGCAATAAGGAAATACTTGATTTGTAGCATATCTATGAATAAATTACAATATAATCATTAAAATTATGTTCATCAGATATCTCTAGGAAGAATTGTTTAAGCTATAATATTAAGTGATAATAAAGTATTAAAATCTATGAAGTAAATGTATTGAAAAATAATGAAATGAAAACCTGAAATATTAATGGTAATCTCCTTGTCATAAAGTTCATATGCTTTAAAAAAATTCTCCTACATACTTTCAGTATTATCCAAATTTTCTTTACATGTATGTATTAGTTTATATAATATTTTAATATTTATAACAATTGCAAAGAGAAATTATTTAATTTTGGTTAAAACGGTTTCTGCATATACTTATTTGTGCATTTAATTAACAAATATTATATCTACTATATGCAAGGGACTCTTCTATAACTGAAAGTTGATATTGTAAACGATATACATAAGTACTGCTTTATAGAGATTATATTCTAGTGTAGTAAGAAAATGAACTGCAGTTTTATTGGAGTACAGAATGAGAAAGAGAATAAATGAAAAAGTGAATGAGAAATGAGGAAATGGAAATATGAACTTCAACTTTTCAATTTTTCAAAGACAGGAGCTGAGAATCACAGTGTTAGTTTTAAGACATTTATGGGATTAAGAATTTTGTTGTTTTTATATCAGCTGTAATGAAAGCAGTCCAATGGAATAGGAAAAGTGGATAATGCAGGAGAAAGCATTCCAGAGCAAAAATCAAAGGACTTAACTTGATATGAGAAGAGAAATTCTTTCATTGAAATGGTGGAATGACAGGAAATGCAGGTATAGATCATACAGAATTTATATCTATAACGTTGGGAAAATAAGAAAATTCAATCGATTCCTTCTTTTTTTTGGGGGGGGCAATCAAGAATGATGCAATGACATTGATGAGCAGGGCATGTCAGGATAGGTATTTGAGAGAAAGAATGAATTAATATGGGAAGTTTGAAGAAAGTGAAGAGTTTGTGAAATAGTTTAATTGTCTTGGAAAGTAGAAAGTAAATTTACAATGGGAAATGTAGCAATATCACTGGCAACTTGATTACAAATTTGAAATATATCCTCTCTGCCTGATTGTAAGACTTTCCTCAAGCAAATTTAGCTGTTATTCAGATGTACATAAGCGTGTTCAAGATTATTGGGATTTATCCAAACTATCGCCTAGTTCTCCATCCAAAATTTATATTAGCAGTAACCCTCATCAATATGAGGGTCACTTATTAAGCAAATGCTTATTCAGTAATATGTGCTTGTAGGAAAAGTCACAAGAAAATGGGGGTGGGGGAGAGGGCAGATGAAACAACGGGTACTTTGGAGAACTTTCTCCAAAAGCAGTGCCTTTTCGACAGTTTTAAAATTCATGTCGGTTGTTAAGAATGTACTGAAAAGACAGTAGCAAAAGCAGGAGTAAAGGAAGAATATGATAAAAGCAGTGCAGAGAGTCTGAAACAGTGCTTTTTTGAATGCCTCACTTCTCCAATTCTTCTCCCTTTACATGTTCTCTTGCCAAGTCTTGCATGCTAGAAATTTTCTCTGCTTATGTTAGACACTGTTTCTCTACTTATGCTAGGCAGAATTCAGGGTAGGAAAATGGATGAGATATCTCAGAAGAAACAGAAAGACATATATGTACTTAATCATATTTGATATTGTAAGCAACCAAATGCAAGAATAAAGGGTATAGAAGTGAAGGAATAATTGAATTTATCTCATAGCAGCAGAAAAAATTACTATTAATGTTAATGTTTCTAAATTTTCTTGATTAAAAATCACCTAAATGATTTCTTTTAAGTAAACAAAACAAAACAAAACAACATTGTGGAAAGAAAATATCATATGGAATGTATTCATGTATATGAATTGTCAAACGAGATTGTCATAAGAAATGACCACATTACCAGAGTGAAGGACACTGAATCATGGAACTGAATGAACAACAACAACAACAAAAAACACTTTGGTTAAATTACTTGATAAATATTCATGTTTTTGCACTTATGATTTAGGATAGTGGACATTCAACAGAAACACCTATCTCTCATTTAATCCTATGACTTCCTAATGATTTTATGAAACACTCATTCACAAATCTCTCCCTCCTTCATCTGTGTCAGTTTTTCTCATGTTGCCATAACCTGTCTGACAGTAGAAAGAGAAGGGGCAAAATGAGCACGAGGCAGTGTGCATTCAGAACCTACCCACCTTGAAAACAAGTAAACTCACAGTTCACTAAACTGCCCATGCAACACTGACTCAAAGCACCTGCAAGAGAAGCAGAGGGTATTTTTCAATGATTTAATCATTTAGAAGTATGCTTATGTATGGCATGAACATATTCGCTTTTTTAAAATTTTCTTTTTGAAAATATACTGCCCTTAATTGCAATATCACTCACTTACCAACACCGAGATGGGATTTAGAAAGTTTCCCATTGTCTGTTCACTGTTCGAAATTCTTTCCTTTAAGTTTCAACTCATCCTTTCTTTATTCATTCAATGTGTTAGACACAATTGCTAGTGATCCAAAGACTAATATGTACTCAGTCATGCAGTCTACAGAGGATATTATATTTGATTGCTTCAATTCAAATGGATAAGGAAAAGTGGACAGGAAATCCGAAGCCGAGGAAATAGCATAAAACACAAGCAAATAAACAACAAACAAAAGAAGTGAGATATGAAAGAGCACATTGTATGTGGTTACTCTTAGTTTTTCTGTAGAACTGAGTGGTCTTATATAGGAGAAAAATTAGCAAGATAACCAAAAAATTTTTGTGAAAATGTAAGAAACTACAGGCTGAAATTAAATGGAAAAATAAAGCCATATTTGTCCTTTGTAGAGGCAATTCTGGAGTAACTATAGAAGATGGATTGGAATAAAAGAAGGCTAGAGGTGGAGTTGTCAGAGATGAGACAGAGGTGACTACTGCAATGTCCCGTGGACACCTGAACTAATGTACTGGCAATAAGCATAAAGAAAAGAAGGAGGAACCTACAGGTTCTCTCGATGGAGAACCAACAGAACTTGATAAACAATTGCATATGATGGTTAAAAAGGAGAAGACATCAAGAATGTCCATTTGTTGACTCAAGCAACTGAATGGTAGTGACACCATTCACTGAGATACATAAAAAGTAATAAGGATCTTTGCCTTTTGAGTCTTTTATAAAAGTACTAGTATTTTTAGGAGAGGTACCACCATAAGCACTTATCATTTTGTACCTTGCATGTAATTGGTTCCACAGATAGTAAATGCAACGCTGAACAGCACCTAGAACAAGTACCAACTTCAGGATTTTGCCTGAGGCCATCCCTGGGTACAAATAACTTATGTAATTTCCATAATTGGGTTTTAAGGGGTAAAACTCTCTGGATTTATTTATTTATTTCCTTTCAGAAGAGTGCCAATACCTCATGTAATACCAATATACCAGTATTAACAAGATGTATTAAGAGAACAGCCTAAGGATCTTTTTACACATGCAGAGTTGGGGTGATTACAATATCATTTCTCTCATAACTTGGTCAGATACAGCTTCTCTGTGTAGGACTGCATAGCTGTCATGTAGCAAGTTACAGCTGGCCTATTTGAACAAATTACTGAGCAAACATCCTGTGACTATTTCTAACAGAGTGAATATTAGTGTCAGTCTAAATGTCCCCCCTCCCCGCCGCCACACACACACAAACTAAAAGATTTTAAAGTAATCCAGGTTAGATATTGTTTGCAAAGCAAAATGAAAAAACTGTTATTCATGTTTCCCAAATAGAACTGTCTTGATAAAATTTATATGTTACATTCATAGAAATAAGAAGAAAAATGGTCATTCATGAGTACGTGAATTCTCCACAGATATTTATGGCTAAATATATTGATATGATTTATAGCAAAATCTGATATATAATTCTAGAAAAGTATGAAAAGGAAAAAAGTCAACTTGTAGTTCTACTGCTGAATGATCAACTTATTCCTTACCTATGGTGGCAAATTTCACTAATTTAGTTATTATTTTTTGTTTCCACAGTTTAAATATAATACTACTAGAAATGTTTCTGTTTCTTATGGGCATGATTGCATAATTACTAATGATGATTGCCTCATACTTGCATAAAAACATTTGATTTTAATAAATAATGTATATAGTTTACTATTTAGACATATTGACATAGAAATTCTCTTTGAACCATACAGTGTGATAGTCATATCACATAGGTCATCTCAGAGGAAGAAAAAAATTAGTGCTTTGTTATAATACAGAACGAAAACAAGTAGCACTACAAAGTGTTTTGATTTACAACTCCACTTTACTTTGAAGATTTTCAATCAGGAATGATACATAAATGTTTATGTATTATTACTCTAAAAATCAATTGACTCAAGTATCAGTCTATGGTAAGTATATATTTAGATCCTGCAGTAAACAAACAAAAAATCAGAAGAAAAAAACATAATTTAGTAGTAAAGAAAGGACAAGGAAATATTGAGCTTGTAGAATTAATAAATAAATTATATCCAGGTTCAGGGTTCCATCTACATTTTACAAAAAAAAAAAAAATTATCAGTTGATATTCTTAATAGAAGCCTAAAACTTTTGGGCCAATTAGTGCTCATGTAATTGTATATTAACAAACACTAAAAAATAGACACTAGATTCTAACTAGAAATAGCACCTACTAGAGTATACTTTTGTAGTTTCTAAAACCAAATATATTTAAACAGTTTTCTCTATTTCCTTTGATATTCAACCTTGATCAATTTTCATTTGAAAAGGTAATTGTAAAATCCCCAGAGTCCCCAAACAACATAATTAGACACTCAACCACAAATTCAAACGAAATGAATTCCCATTTACCAAAGAAAGTAATGTAAACATCTTGCCTTTTGTCTAAATACATTGATCATTTTAATTACAAATTATGGGAAAAATGAATAGATCATAGCATTAAGTATATAGAATATATATGTGCATGTGTGTGTATTTTTATTTCCTAAAATAATGTAGGGAATGAGTAACAATAATATAATAAAATACGACTTTAAAATACTGAGTATGCATTGGTAATGCATTATTTTTATTTTACATACATATAAAAATTGTTTTCTGTATATAGGAGGGATGTTTATTGCAGGAAAAGAACTAGAATTCTTCCTATTATGAAAGTGGAATCTAAATTAGTTGACGAAGAATTGTCATGCAGAGGTCATAAGAAGTCTTTATAAATAGATAAAATTTGAGCTTGGAAATTTGTCCTTTGTCCTAGTTCTGGGATGACAGGTGGTTGTGTGGGGGGTGGGGCTGAGGCGGTGTTATGCAATGTAATGCAAGTGTGCAACTCTAAGAAGCTTTACCAGTAAATTAATCCAATGCAAGCACTTTAATCTAAAAATTTAATCTTTATCTATATTGGAGGTATATTTAAATCTTTATAAAGATTAATGAAAGTAATTTTTTAGTACTTTTCTGCCTGCAACATTGGGCCTTGAATAAGAATAAAGTGGGCTTCAGAAAAGCCCCTGTATACAGGGCTCTGTGAATAGTAAACTCTTTGAAAATATTGATAGGCAAAGTAGTTAAAAAGAGACATGGCAAATATTTATTCACTGTACTATAAAGTTTTCATTTTCATTAAGATATCAGGAAAGTTTATTAGTTCTGCTTTGTTCTGTTTAGAGAAATATATACTAGTGAGACCTGCAGTAATCAAGGAAAAACATGTGTAACTGTAACAGGGGACCCAAAGATATGCCTGGGCCTGCAGTCTACGAGAGGTGATAGCAATTTATTTAAGTTAATTCTTTGGGGATTTTCAGCAACAGTAAATGAGCTATGTCAGAGGCAGGAAGGCAGGCAGGAAGGCCAGAAGGAAGAGAAGAAGGGAAGAGGAAGGAGAGAAGGAATGAAAGAGTGAAAGCATATACTTCTTGGAGACAGGTAAGAAAAAAGGCTTTGTGTGAGGACCTATGTTGGCCAGGTATTAAAAGGAGAAGTGATACACTGAAATCTAGTAAACTTAAGGTTTTATAACTTGAAGTCAGACGTGCATTGCAACATCCACTTTTTACCAAAGTCAAGGAAAATTCCCTTCTTAAAAAACAAAACAAAACTGTACTTCCAAAATCACATTCAATATCTAACTTTTAATTAAGTTAATTTTTAATTCAGTTACTTTTATTTAAATTGGGATCAGTATTGTCTAGGAGCATTGATCATGACAATGAAGAATGATCTGTAGAATCACAGTATTAAGAAGTGTGCATGAAGAGAAGGAGAGAAGGAGTATGGATGGTTAGACAAAAGCAGCCTTACAAAAATATCTTTACATATTTCTCACATAATAAACCAATTCTGCCTTTATCTAAGGATATGTAGACAGCATTCATCTATGATGTTTCTCGTTTTCACACTGGCACATCAACGTCCAGACTGTTGGATAATTTGAGATAATAAATCAACCATATTCAAGATTTTTTGAAAATTTTATAATGATTTTCATATTTCAAAATGAAGAATTTCCACAAATTGTTATGGTTTAAAGTGAAACTTTTTGGAGTCAATGATATATTTCATATGGAAACTGATAATCATTTCCTATAGTTTAAATGAGAGAAAACAGTGTAAATTTGACTTCTCTCAAATCCTTACGTACTCTTTTTTCAGTTAACAAGAACCTGAACTGAATATCCCTGAATGACTGATTTGGGTATTTTTTTTTTTTTTCTATAAAATGGATCGAAATGTTACACTTAAACTCGAGATAACCACAAATCTAAAAACTTATTTGGAAGCCAGATGGCTGAGTCACAACTAAGTTGCCATTGGTCTGTCTCAGCAGGCTACAGCTATTCAGCAGCTACTCATAATATGCACTGGGGAGACGTTGATCACACATTTAAAATGTACACACCAGAGAGGCATGTAACCATCATCCCCATGCTACATAAAGATGGTATGGGATCTGAGACATTTATTCTGTCTTTCTCTCTCTCTCTTTTTTTAAATGATGGATATATTCTGAACTATGTCAAGAACGTAACATAATTTTCTGTTATATTTTAAATAGTTGCTATTCTAACTTTACTTATTTATATTTTAGAATAACAGATGAAACATATAGTACTTATTGACTTTCTTGAAGTTTTCAATTCATCGTTACCAGAAAAACTTAAAATATTAAATAACATCTTTAAAAAAATTCCTGCATAGTATCAACCTAAAAATCCTTTACATATTGTTGAATTATATATATAAAATATCAAATTAAGTAGTATCTGCTACTACTCTATTCCACTATACTGATACTGCAGCTGATACTCAACTGTCTTTTATTATCTGATTACTAGGAAAAATGCAGTGACTATAGATACAAAGATAGAGATTGATATCTAGGTAATTTGAGTTTGAATGCAATTCTGGCTAAAAAAACTTTTTCAGTGTTCTGCTGTGATACATGTAACTCTTGTCCTTAAGGCTGTCATTAAAGAGTCACTCCAAGTAACTGGCATTTTAAAACCACTATTTGTGTTACCTGGGAAAGAGGAGATAAGATAGTAATTACACTTTTTGATTCATGCAAAACATTAGTAATTCATTTTAAAAAGTAGGCTTTCCTACTATTATGCTTTTAACCATATTTGCTATGGGAATGCAAATGATAATAAGCTATGAGTATTGCCCTCCGGGTGCTCATAGACTTCTGGGGCTTGGGGTATGTAGATAGGACAATACAAGCTGTTAAGAGCACAATAATCCAAGAGGTAACATAGTGAGCTTCATTAATAAATGAATAAAGTGGGGTGGGAGATGAGCAGGTCATAGAAAACATTAAGAATAAGAATGGTTGTGCAAAATTCTACTTTTTTATCCTCTGATTCTCTGCCAGAAGAAAATCCATTTCTTGGGGGAAAAAAATCCGTAAATGTTGAAATAATCTTTAAAATACATGTTGCAGTTAGTCTCCTTGATTTGACTCACATGAGTCATAGATAATGCTCATATCTTTCCTCAATGGAGTAAAATTAGCATCATTTAAAAACACTCTGATTTAACATAGGTTAAATTTTTAGTTGACCCCAAAAATATGTTTTAAATGTACTTGATGAGAAACTCTGAGTAAATGAATTGTTGACACAAGTTTTTGAGAATGCAAAATACTTAGTTTATTTATGAAGATAAGGGAGAAACCTGGAGACAATTAAAATGTCAGCTATGTGTAAGTTAACTCCTCTTATCTTATATCCTATCAATTCCATGAAGTTGCATTTTTCTCTCCATGGCTTTACTCAATAGAGTGAAGGAATTTCTATAGCATCATGATGGTTTTTATTTAATTTTTTATGGTTTTATTGTCGGGTAAATTGTGTAAAATCGAGGATACATACTGTTTGGGAAAACTGCATTTATTAATATTTGGTTGTAGATAATTGTATTAATTAATTAAAGATGTAGCTATGTCAGGTATGGGAGGTCAAGTAAATGAACAAAAAAAGACTGATCTTACTGTTCTACTTATGACACATTAACTCATATGTAATGATGCTCATCTCATTATTAATTTAGAAAGAAATCTGAAAGCCTTCCTCTTTGTAAAAGTTATTTTCAAATGCAATCCATATGTGATTCTAATATATTTTAGTTAAATTATTTAATTTTAAAAGACAGCACAATTTCTCATTCTTTCAAAGATCTATAACTGTCAATGTTTAGTGGTCCTGCTATTAAAAAATACAGATATTTTATGTACATTAAACTCTTCTTGCTATTCAAAATTCAAGTTAGTTTTCTTTCACTTCTTAAAAAAAATTTGTCAGTCACCAATTTTATAAAATAATTTTAGAACTGCTTGTACAGTGTAATTAAGCTTTTACCTTTTCAGATTAAGTAATACAATCAGCAGTGTGAGTTCAAACCCTGAGCCGCAAGCAAGAGTTTTAGAAAGAACTCCTTCGCCTTTATTAACTATAAAATAATTAGAGGTTGAGGAAAATGGCAACCAGGGGTTATGAGGGCAAATGGTGAAAGAAGTTTTATCCTTTCATTTCATTATTATAAGAATGATCTTTGAACCAAGGAAACTATTAAGGATCAATATACCATTAAATTATAAAATATTACTAAAATCTCACAAAACATTTATTTTTAGCCAAGAAGTTCTGCTTTGCTCTTTCAGTTACAGACCTCATTGTTTCCAGGGCAGTTTATGTGTAATGAGTAGGCTTCTGTTCTGGAACAAATCTACATAAAGGGAGGGAACGACTTGTCAATATTGTCTTAAGTTGTGTTGCAACACCATCTTCAACTCTTTAGTCTTTCTAGTGGTTTTGAAAAATCTGAAGAATGGAAAATTGAAGTGCAAAGAGAATCATTTGCTGCATTATTCTACTGATCCCAACAAGCTTTTCTAGGTTTATAGTAGCAATTTGCCATTTCATTCTTATCTAACTGTCCTCTTCAATGGTCAGCTAGATGTTTCAAGATATCCTGTTATTCAACATATTCTGTCAGGCTTCTGCTTGTGTCTCATTCTTCCCACATTATCTAAAGCGCTCCATACGCTGGTGCCTACAAAGATGGGCAGAATAGGACAACAAAGTCTTAAAGAAACTTTTAAACAAAGACATTAACTCTTCTTTAGTCAACATACGACAATTCCAGGAATAATATTTCTTTTACTATTTTGTCATCTTATTATAAAAATTAAAATGGACAACCTACTTAGAGAATTAGTCTTTGGCAAAATATATAGTTCTTTCTTATGAACGAATCATACATTCTAAGACAAATTTAGTTTTCTAATGTTACTCTTTATGATCTCAGATTTCTCACTCAAAAATCGAAGCACCAGAATCTTAAATCTTAATGATAGTGTTTCAATGCTTCACCGTATTGATATATATATCAATATATATTTTAACATATATATATATATGTTAAAATCTAGTGGGCAAACATCTATCTTATTTTTTCCCTTTGTTGCTTACTTTTTTACGGCAATGTTCTTGATGGTTCTAGGTGGTAATTTGAACTTTGGTGATTATATTCTATCATAATAACCTATAACTTACTTTGCACGACTTTTGCTTTTGAGATTCTTCTGTCTCACATTTATGACTACTGCCTATTATTATTGTTGTGGTTGTTGTTGTTATTATTATCATTGTGTCCTTGCTTAATAATTTCCCAATTCCTGGTCTCTGGCTCTTCCCTAATGCCTCAGATATATTTCCTCTGGTCTGTTTATGAAATCCAATATAGTTCAATTGAAAGCAGGGGTAAATGATCTCAAAGTGAGAATTATACTTATTGACATTTTTTGCAATAACTAGTTATTACTGAGTTTTTACAATGTAGAACATAATTTTGTTGAAACATATGAAGATAAATAAATTTTTCCTCTTTTCCTTAATACTTATACTTTAATATAATTAAAAATAAATACACAATGAAGATAAGAGATGTAACAGAATAGAAATGGTAAAGCAAAGGAGGGAGCAACTAATTTTGCCTCTGTGAGTCAGAGAAGCATTTAAGTTGAGCTTTGACAGGAGAAAAGTATATTTCCAGGAAGTGAGAGTTTTGGTAAGGAGTAGGTAAAGACAAAGGTGAAAGTAATTGCTAAGGAGTACACACACATTAGTGTATGAATTTTACAATGATCTTGTTATTGCTAAGAGGTCAATGACTCTCCTTCCCTTGTAAAATATGCTCTGAAATGCTGAAATTGCCAGATGCCTGTACTTTAAACGAAAATGAGAGACAGAACATAGAGTGTGCTTTATACTATTGGCCACTGGACTAAATAGATTGAAAAAAGAAATAATTTTCTCTACCAGAAGGATATAATGAGAAGCCAGTTTACTTGGCATGGATTGTATCTGTGACTCAGACAATAATTTGCACACATAAAAAAATTGGTCTTTGGCTATCAGAAGATGCCTTTATATATAGTTTTAATATTTAAATTAACCGGTCTGCCAAACTAAATTTAAAGAACATTATTGAAAATTATATATATCAAACAATAAATTCTAATTTTTAATAAATATATTAATATATCAATATACTCGTATAAGAAAAATTATTTTACACACTGAATTTTTTGCTTATTTTTGCAATATTTGCTGTTGAATACTTTTTTATTATTAATAAATGCTTTTCTACATTTTAATGCTCTCATCCTTCCCGGTCTCCGTCCATTGGGCATGTGTTGGTAAGGAAGAAGTATGGATATATCAACTTTGTTTTTTAACGTATTTTTGTTCTTTGCATTCTTGAATTTCTTTAATAGCTTACCTTCTAGATTTCATTATTTGTGGATATAGTGTGAGCAGTATTTATGCATTGTTTGTGAATTAACAAATAGCTAGGTTCAAAGATTCTCTTTAATAACCATTCTATGTTTCAGTTACTCTTGATATTAGAATGATAGAAATATATACTTTTCCCCTTTTCCTATGTAAGTTTCTAGTCTCTAATCCTTAAGCAACTTAAGGACGTGCCAAGAATGTGTATTTTAAAAGACTAAGAGCTGGCACTGAATATGATACAATGGGCAACACTGCCACAAAATAAAGAATTTAAATTAAAAAAATAAAGCCCATCTGGCAACTGCCAGTACCAACATAAAGGAATCACAACAAGAAGAACAGGACAAACTCCTCAAAAGAAGAAAAAAAATGTGGCAATTGAATTTGTGGGCTTGTGCTTTCATTCTCATTATATCTCTTTGAAGTGGGGGTAGCTGTAGGCAAAGATTTAAATGTTGGCTTGAGCAATATTTTTTCCTGTGGAATGTTTCCAGGGAATCTCTGACTGAGATCCAAATTCAAGCCCATTGTAATCTCCTTGCATGATGTAACATATGGAGTGGCAGATTTGTGCAGGATGGTGTTGTGCAGATGTAGGATGGTGATGATGCTACACTATGAAGCTGCAGATAGCATTTAGGGGTGTTCAAATCTATCAGTTTCACTCCCTGGTTTGAAAAAAGTAGAAATAAATTCAATTCGAGAAAATGATTATGCCTGGAGGAAAATAACAGAACATAATATTGAAACACTTAATGGTCAAATGGAACTTAAAACCAAGTTAAGCTGAAAAGAAGTGAAGTGATAACAGAAATCAGACTCGGTATATATCAGAAAGGAGACAGCATTCAAAACGTGATTCTTTGCAGTGTCTGACCTCTTATTCAGATTGCATATCTAAGTGTAGAAAACATATTGATGAATTAGAGGATAGTGAGGGAGAAATAAAAATAAAAACAATAGAAAAGGATAACTGATTTTTTAAAACAATTCTTTTAAAAAAATTCATGAGAAGATATTTCTTAAGTTCTAGAAGTATGAGAGGAATTTATATAAAATTGTCTAACTCTGTATAATTAAGAATAAAAAAAGACTTTGTGTTAACAACAGGCAAAAATAGGCCATTAGGTCAACGTCTTAATAAGGAGAGTGCTCCAGCCTCCCATCCCTTTAGGCAGATAATTCTGAAAGCAGTCTGAGTATGTTTTTCTGGAGGTTCAAAGCAACTGAGCTTTGTTGGTGATGTTTAACTTTATGTGTCAACTTAGCTAAGCCACAGTACTCAGATATTTGGTCAAATAGCAGTCTAAATTTCACTGTGAAGACATTTGTTAGATGAGATTAACATTTAGGTCAATAGACTTTGAGAAAAGCAGATTGCACTTCATAAAGAAGTGGCCCTCATTTAATCAGCTGAAGATCTTAAGAAGAAAAAGACAGAGGTACCCAGAGGAAGAGAGAATTCTGCCTCCAGATTGCCTTGGGAGTCAAGGTGAAACCTCAACTCCTCTTGGTCTCCAGCCTGTAGACTTTGGATTTTGGATCTGACAAGCTCAGCAATAGCATGAGCTAATTTTCAATCAATCTCTCTCTCTATCTATCTACTACCATCTATCTATCTATCTATCTATCTATCTATCTATCTATCTATCTATCTATCTATCTAATGTACATATGTATACACACACACTTCTTGGTATTCTTGGTAATTTTGGTACCATAATCTGTAGTAGTCAGGGGTTTCTGAGGGAACAAAAACAATCCTTTATTGCTTCTGTTTTTTTTTTTGGAGAACCTAACTAATACAGATTTTGGTGCCCAGAGTGGTCTTAGAGAACCAGAATCTTAAGGATCAGTTTTCTGAACTGGTTCTGAGATTTCTGGTTCTCTAATCCAATTAGATTTAAAAGCACTCTGGCTCTATTTCCAGTAGTAAAGAGAGCACTAAGAATTCATGGTAAGATGTGGTAATAGAGATAAGCAGAATATCCCTATTAGATGCTGCTAATCAAGAGCAGAAGAGCGACTCTGGACTTAGTTCTCCATGGAGGAACTGAGGCTCAGAGCAATGGGAATTTGAAATTGACTAACCGCAGATTGCTGCAGAATCAAAGGTGCAGGAACCCTTCTCCAAGCTGGCAGTGGAGTCTAGTCAGGTCAGGCCAGGCCACAGTGCTCAGGACCTCGGTTTTCCTATATGCACAGGGAGAAGGAAGAGTTCAGTGGCCATTGAGACTTGCTTGCCCTCTGAAATTAATGATATGGTGGGTCATCCAAATTCCAGAGTTCCAGGTGTAGGGTCAGCAGCTGAAGTGTCTGTCATATCTTCCCCTCCTTCAGCCTCAATCTTAACTTTATTATTACTCTTAAAATCCTGTCTACCTCACAAATGAGATTTTAAATTTTATAATTGCTTCATTTATTAATGGATAATATTGTGGCAATTATAGCAGAAGTAAAGAAAGTCACATGAAAGTCTCACCACCTAAAATATAACTTACTTTTTCTTCATTCTGTCCCTATGGCCCTATGTATTTGTTAATATATCTCTTAAAAATTATATATATATATATATATATATATATATATATATGCATTATATAATAACATACATACATAAAATTTATAATTATATATAAAGTTATACATAAGTATAAATAAATATATTATAAACTAAATGCCATCAGATAGCCACTTGTAAAATACTAATATAGAGTTAAGGTTAAGAACAATGATGCTGGAAGTCAGGCAGTCCTGCTTTTGAGTCACCTCCCAGACACATCTCTGAGCCACAGTTTCTTTTTCATTCTTCTGAAAAATGAAAGTAATGCCTCAGGGGGTTGTTGTGAAGATTAAGTGAAATAATGAAGGTAAAGCACATGGCACAATGCCTGGCAAGTAGCAACTCCTCAGAAAATGCTATCCATTATCTTTATAATAAAAACAAGCAAATATACCAGCCAACAGAGCCAGTAGACAGCTTTAATTGAGTACTCAGTTGTCAGTTAAAGAAATAACTGATAATTAAGTAAACAATTCAGTCTTCCAGAGTGAAACTTTTTCCTAGTACTCATATTAAAAGGAATTTATTTTGTGAGACCTTATATATAAGGAATATACATGGTATGATGAACAGTGTGTTCGTCGATGTTGCAGGAAATATTAAAAGCCATTTCTTGATTCAACTATTAAAAGCTAAGAGCATGCCATAAAAACATTAAAAAAAAGAGTGTAAGAGGCAGGGTTTCAGGTGACCATGAATATTATATTTTTGAACACTATTATCAAGTTAACAGTTAAAATGGGAATAGTGATTTCTAACTCACAGAGACATTGTGAAAATTAAAGAATAAATTAGAAACCTGGCACACGGTATACATTTACTAAATTGTTTTATTATTAAGGGTATCATTATGGCTTTTGCTGATTGATTATAATATTTCATTTATTGTTTGTTATCAATTAAACAATAATTATTAACCATCTAAACATTCCATGAACTATTCTGGTCATGTGAGTTCTGTGGTAAGGAATATTGACAATATCTCTGTTTTCTTATAACTTAACTTCTGCATTGGAATTAAAAAAAAAGACTTGAAAATAACTTGAAAACTATGTATTTTGAAAGAAAAAACAATATCAAAGGCATTTCTAGTGAGAAAAAAATAATAGGCTTATCTTAATTGCAGTGGAATAAATCTACTAGGAAGTAATTGATAGAAAAAAAGTGGGGTAGAGGTTGATTATTCCCCAAAGCCAAAGGAGTTAAATCATGAGTTTTAGAGAATGATAGACTTCTTGGGAAAGATTTACATAAGTGATTAAATTGTCACCCTACTGAACTTTATGGGATGCCAAGTTTGTGTGACCATCTCTCAGTATCTTAAAATCTGGAAACATTTTCATTGAGTTTATTCCCATTTCTCAGAATGCAGCCTCATGTTTCTTTGTTCCTTAAAATAGAAACTTATTCGGCCGTAGCTGCTGCTCAGTGTAGTAACCTGTGTAAGATTCTAAGTTTAAAATACCAGATATCCCCTACATTTTGAAATAAGTGGTACTTTTAAAATCCATAGTCACCTTTAATTTGTCTACCAAACTAACAGACAGGTAAATATTATCTAAAGCGCTTTATCAAAAGCATTTTTTTCTTTATTCATTTATATTATTTTAAATGTCTTAAGCATTTAGGGTTGAATAATTATAAAGCAGCATGATTTTAATTATTTTACATACTAATCATAATAGCATTTTAAATTTATTATGGTTAAATATGAGCATTATATTAACTCAGGATAACAGAAAAATCTGATAATTTAATAGAAATGGACCAATATCATGTCTTTGAATGGTGAAGTTTTTGGTTTATTGATTGAAACCTCAAATTTTGATCCTTTAATCTTCTGACAAAAAATTAAATAACAAAACCAAATCCTTTCTAATATGTAAAGATAGGTCTATGGGATATATTTATTAAAGTTTGAATACAGATTAAACTCTGCAAGGTTAAATGACAAGGTTAAGTGTTTAATTTTGCAGCTTTTTTATACCCGGTGAGTGTTAAGGCTTTCTTAATGATAGGATTAAATATGGTTTCTAGCTACAAACGGTTGGTTGTCATTCCCTGTAGGTTAGCTTCTATATTCTGTGCTTATCACAAACAGAGAGGAAATAACTTTCTGGGCCTTTTGTGAGTCTTTTAAAATGCACAGACTTTAGGGAAATCATATTTTCTTGAAGGAAATGAGGCATGACCAATCACACAAAACGTGAGAAAATCCCTTGATAGATGACCTTTGCCACATGTAAAAGAAACTGTTCAGTGGCTGAGGTTTCATGGATTTCATGCATGGAAATCAGATTTTCTGGCCACCAGTGCTGTTCAGTAAATAAATAATCCATCATTGTGTCAAACAGTTGAAACATGGAGATACTGCCCTTGCTATCTGAATAGACGTTTAGAGTTAGTAACTTATGTAAACTGTTTGCATGTCAGCAGTTGTGTGAGCAGATTTCTAGTTTTCACTATGTAAAATAAAACCACTTAGCTTTAGTGATGTTAACCTAATGGTGAAAGTGTTCATTTGAAGCTGCCTACCATTATGAATTTACTGGTGTGTGGTAAGGCATGAGAATGAGAATTCCCACATAGATTATATAGTGTATCAGAGAGTATAGTGTTCAATCATTCATGGTAAGCAGTTCTAAAGACAATATTAGATATGCTTGTATATTATTTCATTTAAAGCCCATAATAACAACTTTCTTAAGAAATGTTGGCATAATTCAATCTGCATTCTGTTTAATATTTATATCTTAAGTACATTGTTTTATTAAAATAAAGTCATTAAAATGATGATCCTTGACAATTTAAGATTATATTTATCTTCATTGGGCAAGTCATACCTACCTGAGGCTATATTCACTATTTTTATTGATTTAACCAGCTTTAGTTTTTCTTATATTCTAATTCTACATTAATTTTGGTTTTAGCTTTTATTCAGCTGTATCAGCAAAATATCAATGTATACACACATATATACACAATTAATTTAGTTTCCAGATTTGTTTCCACTAATGGACCATTTTGACTTTTCTCCTAAACAGGAAGAAAAATCTAAGTATTTCAACAATGTTTCTTGCATTGAATGCATTTCTGTTGTTCTTCACCTAACTCTTACACTCATCTTTATTATTTAAAGTACTTTCTGGCTAAAATGTCAGGACTCTTCTGTCACTACAGTTTCTCTTTCCTGTCTAAACTCTGAGGTATTTGCAAATAATACCTCACTAACAATAGCCCTTTTTAGTCTTCCAGAATACTTTGGACATTCTTTTGCTTTAGACAAAGCACAAGAAATGCTCTTTTCTGTTGAATCTAACATTTTGAGAAAAACCTTATGTAGTTAGTGTGAGCAGTGCGTACAAAATAAAATATATGGAAAAGCTTCCTGAAAATGAGAAAATGTGAAAAAAATTAAGTATTAGATGTAAAATGTTTTCATTTCAAATATTTTAGCAAATTTTTATATTTTACCAGAAAAGATATGTAGTATAATTATGTCATGATTTAATTTGATTCACTTTTGGAAGTATTTTCAGAGATATCTATCTAATTAGATTTTAGTCAAAATAAAAGTTTACCTTAGTTTTTTAGCAGACTATGTTATGATAAAGATTATTTTTGTTTTTAATCTGGCACCTGTCTAAACCTTATTGTCCTTACACACTTTTGGTTTAGGGCTTTATCTACTGAAAAAGGGGACCCAGCGGTCATGAGATTATTATTTAATCTACCAAGTAAATAAATGGAAATAACAAAATTGATTTTTAACAATTTATAAACAAAGAAAAAATGCAAAGAAACCAAAAAAGCCTTTATACATGTTCTTGTTATATTCTAAACCAAATTAATCATAAGATATTTATTTTCAACTTTTTAAAGTAAAACAACAACCAAGTAAAACTCAAAATATTTTGAATATTTCTAAGAAAATATGTAGTTAATTAGCTAGTCAGACATGAACGTCAGGGGAACAAAAGAATAGAGGCCTACCCTAGAGCCTGCCCAAAGAACACTCCAATGGTAGTAGAATTCTGGGTATGCACATGCGCAGTAGGCAAAGTTATATAGCAGCCAGGTGTCAATCAAAATGGCCTCACTTGCCAATCATTTAAGAATGTCTTTGGAACCACCCATCATGGCTTAAATATAATTCAGGGATTCTCAATTCTGAGTTGTTACAGCTCCCTGTTACAGCTCTCATAGCTGAAATCATGTTCCTCCTTAGAGCATACTTTCCTTCTAAAATATACTTTCAACAAATCTTTTCTAAGTCTCACTAACCTGTGATTCTTCACTGCATCAATGAGGAAGAACCAAGGAAAAATGCTGACTACACTTCCTCATCATTATTGGTCCCCCTGCAGTTGGGGCAAAACTGAAGTTTAAATCGCCTCCAACAGCAACAGTTTAGGACAATCATTCATTCATTCATCAATAACATTTGCTCCGTATGCATTAGCATTAAAAAAATCTATGTGTTTGTGGATCACTTGAATTATGAATTATGATCTATCATTCATTTGCCACAGAAAGGATTTATATACAGGAAGCTTAAAGTAAGCTGACAATATTACAAGAGTTTGGGTCAATGGATATTTATTACTCCCAGCCCAGGCTAATTTAACTTACATATTATATTTTAGCACTTTTTGCAGTTTACTTCTCTAAATTTAAACAATTTATATATATATATATATATCATATATACCATACTAAAATATATACCATGTATGGTATATACTATATATACCATTTATCTTATTGAATTTCATAAACTTAAAAATATATTGTGAATATTCTGCCATATTCACAGACATAAATGTGTGATGTAAGTAGAACAGTCAAGGTGCAATCAGGAAAATAAAAGCAAATCTAGGAAACTGGACTAGAAAGAGATATAATATAGGCAATCACAGGCTTAAGTATTGATCAATAGGCTGGAAGACTGGAGATGAGGAAGATCCCATTCAGTCACTCTCCAAGTGAAAGGATTCCTAAGAAGCTGCCACCAATGATTATAGTCATATCTCCATACCATAGAGAGCGTTTCTGAAGAGGATGTCTAGAGGCACTTGAATGCTGCCAGAGACCTTTTGTGCCTCGGCATTGAAGCGGGTGATCCTCTGTTGGGGCCTCCCAAGCCACAGGATGCTTGTGTGCAACGGCAAGGGTTCTCCTCTTTTGCCTTTAGAATCTAACATGTAACAGTTCTGTAAAGGGATTATGGGAAATAAAGTTCTGATTTCTCCCTTGACATGGTACAAAGGGCAGATTAAGTTGAGGTGACAAAGGATATTAAAAATAATCATCACTGTTTCAATGGCTACATACTATATCATTATAGATTTACATTATTTTCTTAGTTAATGTAATTTTTGTAAATATTGATTCCAATTTTACTAATTTAACTGTTGAACATATATGTATGTATATGCATGTATTTGTGTATATATATATACATATATATACACTCTTGAAGAATATGACTTAAAATCTAGAAAAAATAATAACATAGAACATAAGTTACTTCACAAAATAACTTGATTTTTAAAAGAAATGCATGATGAACTTAATTTTCAATTTAGGTTTGGGGTCGAAAATGTGAATCTTCAAAAATTTATCAAAATTCAATAATTCATTATTTCATATACCTGGCTTAAGTTAATCTATTCTGTAGAGAATAGCATAAAAGATACTCAGAGTGATGAAATGTGTTTTAAGAGGAAGCCACTGTGATCAGAACACTGTTATCAAGTTGGTGAGATATGTCATATAATTTGCCATTTAAAATAATAATAATAATAAAACAAAACTTAAGTTAGGCTATGTGGTTAAATATATCAATTTTCCAATAATAATATTTCAAGTACAAAAAATATTCCCAAAATGCAGGGACTGTAGCTGAGCACAATATCAGGCCAATATACAGATTTAACTAAGTATTGTTAAATACAAGACAAGAAGCCCAAAATGAAATCCCTTATGTTAACCCTATATCACCAAACCAAAACTTAACTACAGTTTTTGGCTCCCACAAAAATGGAATCTTAAACCAGTCAGTCAGGATCCCTTGATCAGCACTAGTTAGGGAATCTGGCCAATGGGACCCTGCCATTTCTTTAAGAAGAGTAACTTTGCAATAACTAATCTACATTTTTGCCAGTATAATTTCCTTTTCTCACTCTCTTCTGCCTATAAAAGCCTTCCATTTGGTATTGCTCCACAGAGCTCCTTTCTGTCTGCTTGATTGGATATAGCCACATTCATATAGTTTTTTGGTAAAAAAACTCTTAAAAGTTTTAATATGCCTCAGATTATTATATAATCTTATATTATTATATAAGTATTAATTATAAATTTTGATTAAAAATTCCCTATTTTATATAGAAAAATACCACTTTGATAAATCACATTAATGGAGAAATTTCTTTTCATATAAAGAAAGCAAAATAGAAATAATTTTTTTTCTAAAACATTTATTTACCATTTTTGGCTATTCAGGGTCCTATTTTATATTTTGTTAATAACCTTTGTTACCTAACATTTTAAAATGCATTTTGAAAGAATTAAATAGAAAGAAGCTTACAGAGTTAATGATGTAAATTAGTCATCTCAAACGTTATCCTAGTAACTTAGAAAATTGGATGGTCTTTAAAGATGATTAAATGAGAGAGAGCGAGAGAGACAGAGGAGGCTATGAATGTGCAGTTAGAATTTTATATTTCAAATGTCATGTTGATGTACCCTTTACAGTCACGAATGTCACCTATATTTGTAGGAGTTTTCTGGATGAAAAATGCAGGTTCCCTCTTGCTTCAGGCACATATTTTTTTTTTTTTTTTTTTAGAAAACAGCACACTTTTGCTCTTTTATATAACAAAAAACACAGATAGCTTTAGACTCTGACTATATAATCCTCGGCATGAAAAGCAATCTGTTCATTAAAAATAAAAAATAAATAAATAAGTGCAAGCCTGTATACTACACCCTGGAGAAATCCTGAGTGTGGTGTGATACCCAAGAAGAAAAGCCTTTGAAATGAATCTAATGTCACGTTATTGAAAATGTAGCTACACAGATTAACTTTTTTCACTCTGCAATGGCTTACAAAGCTTCAAATGCCCAGAAATCTCCTAAACCAGACCATTTAAGGAATCTAAATAAGCTTGCATGGTTTTAAGCTTTCTGATTTTGAATGTTACCTTTGAAGTTTTGCCAGAACCTGACTGCAGAATAGTTGCTTTTAAACTGAATTCATGACACTGGAATTAGTGTTGGAGGTTCAATATGCCTAATAATGATTTTGACCATGCTAACCATAGACAGCTATCACATATGGTACCTCTGAATTAATAACACTCCAAAGATAAGATGTGTAACATCCTGGCTCCAATATTTATTTATTTTTCATTTTTACACACTGAGCTTTGGATAGTGTCCAGTTTAAAGAGCTAGTTGCTTTAATGGCATATGGCATCTGTCCATGGGTAACAGAGCATGGAGGAAGGAGAAAAGAGAGAAACTTATAAATTGCTGAATTATAAATATCCCAATATATTGTATTTCTTTTCTTTTTCTTTTCTTTTTTTTTCTTTGTTTGTTGTTGTTGTTGTTGTTGTTGTTAGCTGGTAAACCTATAGCAAAATTCCGGGGAAATCTCAACTGCCAAGTGAATTTTTGCCAACTTCTAACAAAGATCAATTCTAATTTCATAAGTTCCTCTGTACATTTACATAAGCAAATTTCTCCTCGTAGCATGCAGTTAATTACAAAGACTTTTTAATATCAACATACTTGCTTCATTTTAATTTGAGGACTTGCATGTTGCCACTCAGAAAAATAAAAGTCTATCATGTGGGTCTCCCCTCTCATCCTACATTTGACATAAATTTTCCACCTAGTTGAAAAAAAGCTCCAATTCTATACTACCATGGTGTGATACCCAAGGCAGAGTCACATATGGGGAGATTTATTATTGTCTTCTGTTTCCAGGTTTTCTAAGAAAACATCAGTGCTGTTATTAGTATATAAGTCTGGTACCTGTCACAAAATTTAGGAGTAAGAATTTTGCCCATAAGGTTTATGATTCTGCCAACTAAAATATTTTATCAGTAATTCTAATTAAAAAGTCAGGTACATATATTCAATAAGTACACATAAATAAGTTTCAGGAAACAAATGTGCGTATGTTGTGTGTGTCTGCACAAAGATAAATAGATATATACATACATAGCTCAAGTAGCTATTTAAAATTTTAAAATTTTTCTTGATATGATGAATTTTTGCTTTTATTTTATGAGATATTCTACTGAAATGTGTTCTGGTAACATACATGTTCAGCATTTTAAATAATCATTTTAGTCAATTATGAGTACCTACAGTATTTTTTAAATGTTTCATACATTTAATCTGAAAACATAGTTAACAAAATATAACAAACCATGTATTTATTTTCTATGTAGATTGTATCTAAGTAATCACATTTATGCAATTTGTTAAAAACTAATTTTTTTTTTACTTTTAGCATATAAATATAAAAGTAAAACTTAAGAAAATACATTATTTAACAATTCTTTCTGATCCCATTTTTATGTTATGAATTGTTTAAGCATTTTTAATAAAGATTAGAAAATAATTCCAGTAGGTATGCCCACTTGCTGTAATCTTCATTTTTTCAAGTAAATTTTTTAAATCTAGAGATTTAAATAATAAGTGGACAAGCTATAATAGAGTTTGTATTGTAACATCTTTAAAAATACTTTTAATGTGGAAAATCAACTGATATAGTTTATAGTGCTTGAGGTGAATGAAAGTATACTGTTCATTACAAATGTAAAATTACATTAAAAAAAGTGGAACAACTAAAAAATTACCAATTACTTTGATCAATATTTTCTCTCTCCCAGTGTGGAAACCCAAACACCAACATATACCAACACATGCATCATATAAGTACATATATATTCAAGCACACACACTTTTTCTGTTTTTCTATGCATTCTTAAATTATGTTTCCTTCCTTCTTTCATTTCTTTCTTCTCTTATTTTTTTTTCCTTTTATAAAAAGAAGAATTATATTGCTTAGTGGATCTGCCTAATTAGTTCTTCAACAATTACTGAATAGTTATGCTGTCACAGCTTTGGTTTCAGACTTTAGTGATATTTAGATGAAAAAATATCAGCCTGTCTTTGAGGATTACACAGGTTTATTGATTAAATACAATATAATAAAACAAGTATCATAACAATAGTGTATTTTTGAATTTTATGTAAATTTAAATCATATGAATTTGAAAGAACATGATATAAAATATTAGTAAAGTCTTATTTTAGGTAAGAACTGCAAAATAGAGTGAATCAACTCCAAATTAAATATTTATCAGATATGCATAATTTTAAATTTTCTAGGAAGAATGAACTATAACTTGGCTTAATTTATTGATTAATAGTTGTGTCAATTTGATTGTTAAAAATAATCCATCATACTTTTTCAGAAGTAGCTTTGAATTATTTAATTTTTTTCAAGTGAAACTTTCCAATATATCTCTCAAAACAAACAAACACATGAATGGGATCAGACTACACTTAAAAGATATTGTTATGAAAGTAAGAATCTAAGCCTAGATAAGGCTGCCATAAAATGCTTCAGAGATGTAATGATAATTTAAACTTTGGAGTTTGTGTAGTTTTCTAGTTAAAAGAGGTAGAAAAGACTTTACCATGCTGAAAAATCTGTATACACATGCATGGCATGCTGAAGAGTAAGTAGTCTAATGACCACTACTCAAGAATGAGGAGAGTGGATTGATGGGCAATTCAGCTGGTCAGGTAAGCAAAAAATATACACAAAAAATTTGGACATATTATATTGGTGATGATGAGTCATTGAGAGACTATGTTTTTACCATCATTTCTCAACATCAACCTAACTACCTATTTATTAAATGCTCTACCAGATCTGTTTCTTTGTAATTGAATTTTTCAGTAACAAGGATAAAATACAAGAGTAAAAATTATTCTATCCAATTTAATAATAAATATTGGTGGAAATCATGTATTAATGTTTTCTCTCACCAGAGCTTAGCAAATTACCTTATGGAAGTAAGCATTCGATAAATGTTTTTTAATTGAATCATATCTTATTTGATTTAATAAATAGGTTGTAATTTGTTTAGTCCTTTGTTTCCAGTTTGAACATTTCTCTTCCTACATCTATTTGTAACTGAGAATCCTGTAACTCTGTAAAATATCTCATTGTCTCAAATTTCAAGTCTATAAAATTGCTTCATCTATTTCAAACTCCCTTCTGGGGATAAAAAGAGATTTTGTAGCAGTAAAACTTGCCTGCATAGTTTAAAATATTTAATGTAATATAATTATTCTGGTTGGTAGTAAGCATTCAATGAATATTTCAATACATCAATGGTAAAGAATCTTTCATGTTTTCTTTCCATATTTTAACTTTTTACTGATAGATGTCTATTAGACTCTAAAATATTCCAACCAAGAAGGCATTAAGTCAGCATCTATATTTTCTCCCATATTCCAGTTATTTTAAAATATATTATTGAGGAGTTTTTACTTCCACCTTTGGTAGACTAGTTTCTTCCAGATCAACTTTTGTGCTGAAAAGAAATTGGAAACTTGATAGAAAAAACAACAACAACAACAACAACAACAACAACAAAAACAACTGTGTTTGAAACCATCTAAAAGCTGCCACAGCAATGAGAACTTAAACCCAGAGAGAAGGGAAATCCAGAGCAGAGAATTCAGTATTTTGGGTTGCTTTTTCCTTCAAAATATGTACTAATTCAAATGTAATCGAAAAGTTGCACAGAGTTTATGAAGACTTATCTGGTTGATGTGAAGAAAACTTGGGATTTAACATTTGTTTTAGAAGAAGGACCCTGGTTTCAAAAAAATACCCATGTTTTTAGTTATGGCAACAAAGGGGTATACCTAGGAATAAAGAATTGGCACCCACCTTAATATCAGTTCAATTTTTAATTGGATTAAAGAGATCTTCCCTTAGCCTATGGTCTGTTACAAGCGAAACTAAATTGCTTCTGGAGGAATTATTATATTATTTAAGATTGTATTTTCAAACTCTCATGTATGGCATGTACCATACATTGAAACATATCCCAGATGTGAACAATACAAAAGATGATTGGAAACCTGGAGGGAAAAAAAATGGAAACAGACCTATAGGCAATCCATACTGAAGTTATTAGATACAGATTTATATATAATTTTGACTAATATGTAGATTAAGTGAGAGATAAAATGACAATTTTAGTAGAGTGTGAAAAAGAATCAAGTGAAAATGTCAGAACTACAAAAAAAAGATACATTAAAAAAGTTAAGAATTAAATAAATAGAGTCTACCACTTGTGACCGGTATGGAAAAACAGGAACCCAATTTTTCCTCCTTGGAATTTTTTCTGCTTGAAATAGCCAAAACCTGGAAAATATGTATAAAACCATAGTTTTCAAGAAACTAGACTTCAGGGTGTGGGGAAGTTATCCCTAGAAACAAGAAACAATTTAGGTGAGCCCCAAAATTACCCCAGGTTACAACCTTGAGAGAATTTCTAGTAAGGAAGGGGTTCCTTGGAAATTCCCACAGTCTAGACATGGAGCTGAGAAAGTGGAGAAACAAAGGCAAATAGAATTTGCCAAGTAGAATACGAGGGAGGAGAAGAATGGTCAGAGAGAGAAATATGGAGATCTATAAAGGATCATAGAATATTCGGTAGAGTACTGATGAGGATAAGCCAATTGAACTACCCAAGGCAAACAAAACAAAACTTACAAGAATATATGAGTAACAGGCACTCGCACAGGGTCAGGAATAGTGCTGGTTTCCACCAGAGACTGAAATCATCATAATTCATGAGGACTTAGGTAAAGTATTTGGATAAATCATCTCATTTTTGGAGGAAAATAGCCTTAAAATAAGCACTACTCTAGTGCTGCCCAACTGATATTAAAAGTAAGAGTTGAAAGCACCAAACAATTTTCAAGTTAACTGCATTCTAGAAAAGCTCAAGATCTATAGAAATACAAAAATAGTGGGTATATAACAAGGTATATTTCACAATATCTGGTATCCAACTGAAAAATAACCAAGTATGGAAAGAAGGAAGAAAATGCAACACATGATGAAAAGTAAAGTAAGTTAATTAAAACTGAACCAGAACTGACTCAGGTGTTATAATTAGTAGTCAGGGATATTGAAACAGCTATAATTATATGTAGGCTATATTAAAAAAATATATACTTACATACATGGAAGGTATGAAAATAATCAATTCAAAATTATAGTGTAAAATCTATACTGGCTGTGATAAAAAAAATACAGTGTATAATTAATGGCAGATTAAACATTACAGAAGAAAGTATTACTAAATTTAAACTAAATTTTTCATAGCAATAGACAATCCATAATGAAACACAAAAAGAAAGAAAAAAAAAGAACTTAAGAAATATACAGGTATGCCTCATTTTATGATGCTTCACTTTCTTGTGCTTCACAGATACTGCATTTTCTACAAGATGAAATTTTGTGGCAACTCTGTATTGAGCAAGTCTATCGATGTCATTCTTCATCACCATTTGCATACTTTGTGTCTCTGTGTCAAAATTTGGCAATTTTCACAATAGTTCAAAAATTTTCACTACAGTTATATTTGTTATGGCAATTTATAATCGGTGCTCTTTGATGTCCTTATAGTAATTGTTTTGGGGTGCAATGAACTGCATCTATATAAGATGGCAAATAATTGATAAATGTGTATGTTCTGACTGCTCCGTTGACAAGATATTCCCCCGTCTCTTTCCTTTTCCTTGGGTCTCACTATTCTCTGAAACACAACAATATTGAAATTAGGCCAGCTAATAACCTTACAATGGCTGCTAGATGTTCGAGCGTAAGGAAGAGTTGAATGGTTCTCATTTTAAGTCAAAAGCTAGAGATGATTAAGCTTAGTGAGAAAGGCATGTCAAGAGCCACGATAGGCCAAAAGCTAGGCCTCTTGTGCCAGTTAAAGTTATGAATGCAAAGGAAAAAGTTCTTGAATATTAAAAGTGCTACTCCAGTTAACACATGAATATGAAAGTAAAACAACCTTACTGCTGATATAGAGAATGTTTTAGTTGCCTTGACAGATCAAACCAACATTCCCTTAAGCCAAGCTTAATCCAGAGCAAGACATTCTCTTTAATTCAATGAAGACTGAGAAAAGTGAGGAAACTGAAAAGAAAAGTTTGAAGGTGAGAAGAAATTTGAAGTTTGCAGACATTAGTACATGTTGTTAAAGTGGGGGAAAAAGTCTCCGTAACATAGATGTGCAAGATGAAACAGTAAGTGCTGATGTAGATACTGCAGCAAGTTATCCAGAAGATCTGGCAAAGATAATTAATAAAAGTGGTTACACTAAACAACAGATTTTAATGCACACAAACAGCTCCATATTGGAAGAAGATGTTATCTGAGACTTTTATAGCTAGAAAGGAGAAGTCAATGCCTGGCTTTAAAGCTTCAAAGAACATGCTTATCCTCTTGTTAGGGACTAATGAAGCTGGTAACTTTATGTGGAAAGCAATGCTCATTTACCATTCCCAAAATCCTAGGACGCTTAAGAATTATGCTAAATCTGTTCTGCCTTTGCTTGATAAATGGAATGACAAAACCTGGTTGACAGCTCATCTGTTTATAACATGTTTATAACATGTTTGGTTTACTAAATATTTTAAACCCACTATTGAGACCTACTGCTCAGAAAAAAAAAAAGTTTCCTTTCAAAATATTACTGTCCATTGACAATGTACCCAGTCACCCAAGAGCTCTGATGGAGATGGACAATGAAATTAATGTTGTTTCCATGCTTGCTAACACAACATCCATCCTGTAGCCCATGGATTAAGAAGTAATTTGACTTTCAAGTTTTATTATTTAAGGAATACATTTTGCAAGGCTAGAGGTGTCTTAGAAGACAGTGAGTAATTCCTCTTATGGATCTGGGCAAAGTATATCTAAAACCTTCTGGAAAGGACTAAGCATTTTAGATGCTATTAAGAACATTTGTGATTCATGCGAAGAGGTCAAAATAACATTAAGAGGAGTTTGAAATAAGTTGATTCCAACCCTCATGGATGACATTGAGGAATTAAAGACTTCAATGGAGAAAGTTACTAAAGTTATGGTAGAAATATCATAAAAACTAGAATTAGAAGTGGAGACTGAAGATGAGCTTGAATTGCTGCAATCTTATGATAAAATTTTAATAAATGATTTTTTTTTTCTTATGGATAAGAAAAGAAAGTGATTTCTAGAGATTTCCACTCCTGGTGAAGATGCTGTAAAGATTGTTGAAATAACAACAAAGGATTTAGAATATTACCTAAACAATTGATAAAGCAGCAGTGGGACTTGAGAGGATTGACTCCATTTTTGAAAACCATTATACTTGGAGTAAAATGCTGTCAAACAGCATTGCATACTACAGAAAAAAATTATTCATTAAAGAAAAAGTCGATAAATGTGGCAAAATTCATTATTGTCTTATTTTACGAAACTGTCACAGCCACCTCAACCTTCAGCAACCAGAATGCTGATCAGTCAGCAGCCATCAACATCAAGGCAAGACCCCTCGCCAGCAAAGAGACTACAACTCACTGAAGGCTCAGATGATGGTTATTTTCTTTAATTAATTAATTTATTTTAATTAGTTTCAAGTATACAGTAAATCGGTTAGACATTTATATAGTTTATAAAATGATCCCACAATTGCTCCTTCTCTCCACTGGTTTAACATCTAGCCAAAATATTAATGCTAAGTGGATTCCTTATGCCGTGTTCCTCATCCCCATGACCGATAATGGTTATTTTTTAAAGTATTTTTAAATTAAGGTATATACGTTGTTGTTTTAGATGTAATACTATTGCATTGTGTCTAAAATAGACAACAGTATAGTGTAACGGTATATAGTATGGTGTAAACTTAACTTTTATATGCAATGGAAAAACCAAAAACTTTGTTCATTGTGGTGGTCTGGAACTGAACTTCCAATATATTTGATGTATGCCTGTAAAGAGCATCACTATGCTGTAGAACAACTCTAGTGGCCTAATTTTAAGAAAAAAATGCTGAAAAATTAACTAAATTCCATAAAAACTGTGAACCAAAGGTCTAAGAATTTCAAGGAGTCCCACGCACAAGAAGCACCAATTAAACCATGCCAAGGAATCGAAATCAAATTGCTCAAAAGTGGGATGCATGAAAAAAAATCTCAACACACCAGAAAAAAAGACAACTCACGTACAAGAGAATACAGATAAAATTGACAGCAACTTTCCCATTGGAAAAATTGCAACAACAACAACAAAAAAAATTAGTGAAGCATTTAAATTACTGAAAAAAGTCAACCCAGAATTCTATAGTGTAAAAATACCTTTTAAAATGAAGGCAAAATGAGGAGATTTTTTAGACATATGAAATCTAAAACATTTAATCTCCAGCAGACCAACAGTACAAATGATATAAAGGAAGTGCTTCAGTTAGACTAAAAGAAAAAGTGATACTAAATGAAGACATGAATCTTCACAAAGGAAAAAAAATATGTAAGAAATGTTTATTATTTAAATTTCTTTGAATACATATTTATGTCTTTAAAAATAATATCAATTTAGTGTGGGGTTAATAATATTAAATGCACAATTTATGAAAATTATAATATAACATGGGGGTTTCTTTTTCTATATATGAAATGTTATGACCAATTGAAAGTAGACAATGGTAATTTAAAAGTTAGAAAGTTAGAAAAGAAACATAAAGTAACAGAAAGCAGAAGAAATAATAAAGGTAAGCAAATTTAATGAAAGAAATAAATGATAGATTAAATGACACAGGAAATGTTTATTCTTTGAATAGACTGATAAAATGGCAATCCTTGGCAAGACTGATAAGGAAAAGAGAAAAGATACAATAGTCAATATCAGGAATAAAGAGATGGACACAAATGATCCTAGATTTGGTAAAATATATTCTCTATCAAATACCTACACTAGAAATCCATCTTTTCCTACTACTGACTTTTAATGAAGCAGAGACTACATTTTTAAATGTTTTTTTCGAGGCTCAAATTTTTATTTTATGCTTGACTAGTCAATTTTTAGTAAAGCTTATTGGCCCTTAATTTTTCTGAACTATTTTCAACTATATGTGGACTGGTATCTGAAATCAGTCAAATTGCCTTGTATTTTTTCCCCATAATAATATTATTTCTAATTACTTTTCATTTTCAGAGAAAAAGTTATTGCCCTAAAAACCATTAGTGGTGACCAATTTGTTTCCTTTTTGAATATCATCATGAGTTCATAAATTCTTTTTTTTTTTTTTTCCAATAAATTATGGTCATTTGTTTGGATGTTTAGATTTTCTTCTCCTATCTCAATGAGAGCTTCCTCAGGTTGGCTCATGTGTCTTTTTCACCTAACCACATTGATCTTTGACAAATGTTTTGTTTCCTGGAAGTTTTTCTGGACTCATCTTATATATTCCCATCATGCCTTAGACCAGGAATCAGCTGCTTATCTAAGGACCTCTGGTTATTTAGTGGTAAATTATATTTAGAGGCCACAAGTGTATGCTCATTGCTACCCAGTTGCCATTGATTCTTGCTCTTTTTTTTTTCGAGTATACGCCAAGGAAATACATATTTTTTAAAAAAAATATAAATCATAACTTCATAGTGATATTACAAATTCAAATTTAAGATTATAGCATTTTACTTGACCAATCTGATTTTCTTTGTATATTTTTTCCTATATTGAAGTCTTGATTCTAAAAATATTAACATTTCAGCTAATTCCTTTACTTATACATAAAATAATTCCAAAATAGTAATACTTATATTACTATGAATAACAATCCTATTTAATGCAGTTTAAGATAGCTTAAGATATTTGTCTCTCATATTCTTAGACTATATCTCTATAGGGATCTACAGTGAAAATGCATTGTTTCAAAATCACTTAAAATAATTACTTTCTTTGTATGATTAGCCACCATGCAATTATTCTTCTGAAAAATATTGTAACAGTCGGAGTTTTTTAATGGCTCATAAGTTGAAGGAGATATATTTGCTCACACAATTAAAAGTGCAAAGGTCAAGAGAATGGGAAGATAATGCACAGACTGGGAGAAATTAACTGAAAAAGACATTTCTAATAAAAGACTATTATCCAAAATATAAAAAGAACTCTTAAAATTCAACAATAAGACAATAAACAATTCAATTTAAAAATGACCAAAAGATCTAAACACACGTTACCAATGGAGATATATACATGATATATACATGAAGATATAAACATGAAAATATGCTATACATTATATGTCATTAGAGAATTAAAGCAACCATGAGATCCAACTACACACCTATTAGAATGGCCAAAATCGAAAACAATGACAAAACCTAATGCCGTAAGGTTGTGGAGTGACAGGAACTTTCATTCATTGCTAGTGAGAATGAAAAGTGGTACAGCCACTTTGGAAGACAGTTATACAGTTTCTTACAATACTAAGAAACATACCCTTTATTTGAGTATTGACTGAAATAAAAAGAAAATTTATGTCGACACAAAAACCTGCACACAGATGTTTATAGCAGCTTTGTTATTGCCCAAACTTGGAAGCAACCATGATGTCCTTCAATAGGTGAATGGATAAATAAACTTTAGAACATCCAGACAAAGAAATATTATTCAGTGCTAAAAACAAATGCGCCCTCAGGCCATGGAGAGACATAGTAGAACCTTAAGTGCATATGACTATGTGAAAGAAGTCAATATGAAAAGGCTACATAGAGTATGATTCTAATATATGACATTCTAAAAAAAGGCAAAATAATGGAAATAGAAAAAAGATCAGTGGTTGCCAGGGGTTGGGCTTGGGTGTGGGGAGGAACAGACAGAGCACAGAGGATTTTTAGGGTAATAAAACTATTCTGTATAATGCTATAATGATGGATACATGCCATTATATATTTGTCTAAACCCACAGAATGTATAATACCAATACTGAATCTTAATATAAACTTTGAATAATAATGATGAATCAATGTAAATTTATCACTTTTAACAAATGTACCACTCTGGTGTGAGATGTTGATAGTAGGAGATATGTTTGTACAGAGAGTATATGGGAACTCTCTGTACTTTTTGATCAAATTTTCTGGGAACATAAAACTATTCTAATGATAAAATGTATTAAAAAATTATAGAAGTTAGTGAGACTCGATATAGTGCTTTTAATGATATTATCAAGGACTTGACTTTGCCCCATATCTCCTCTTGGCTTTCTGAGGTGTTTTATACCTAATTTTCCATATGATGACCTCACCTAGAATATTCCATTATTTGTAAATTGTAGTGGCAGCTGTAAGTCTCACATTCTCAAAAACCAGAGAATGTCAAGAGATAGAATCTCCTCTCATTTCTTCCTATGAATTTTAGTTATCATCTAGTGGCATTTCTTTTCAAGCCTGAAGGAATTCCTTTAGAATTTCTTTGAAAGCAGGTTGCTAGCATCTAGTTCTTTCATTCTTTCTTTATCCAGAAATATTTTTATTTCAGCTTCATTTTCGAAGGATAAGTTTGTTGGATAAGGAATTCTTAGGTGATTTATTTTTCTTGGCATTTTGAATACTGAACATTATCCCATTGCCTTTTGGTAGTTTTGATGAGATGCTAGTCATTAACATATAGACACTTCTTCCACATGATGATTTGTTTTTCTCTTGCTCCTTTCAAGATATTTCTTTATCTTTCATTTTCAAGCCTGACTATGTTGTTTCTAGGATTTGATGTCTTGTGTTCATTCTGTTTGGGATTGGTTAAGATTCTTCAGTCTGTAGATTAATGTTTATCGTCAGACTGTAAAAGTTTCCAGTGATTATTTTTTTTCAAAAACTATTTTTCTGTCACTTTCTCCCTTTCATCTCCTTTGGAAACTTTGATTACATTTATATTGGTATACTTGATTTTTTTTTTTTTCTATAGGTTTCCTAGGCTCTTTGCATTTTACTTTCAATCTTTTCTTCATTTTTGTTTTTTTTTCTTCTGCCATCTGGAATTTGCTACTGAGATTCTCCAGTGAAACATGCATTATATTACTTTACTCTTCAACTCTAGAATTATCATTTGGTTCTTTTTAATAATTTACATACCCCTATTGAGAATCTCTTTTAGGTGATTCATTGTTGTCATACTTTCCCTAAATTTGTTAAAAGCAATTTCATTTATTTCTTTGGATTTATTTATAGTAAGTGTTTTGAAGTCTTAGTATGTTAAATCTTACATCTGGGGATATTAAGAGAGAATTTCTATTGACTGTTATTAACCCGAGTATGTCACAATTTCCAGTTTCTTTACGTCTCATAAACTTTTTATTGAAAACTGAACACTTCAGATAATTCTTGTAGCAACTCTGGATTCTAAAGTTTTTTTGAAGATTGTTTTTATTGCTTTGGGTTTGTCATTGTTGTTATTCTTGTTATAATCTGTGAGCCTAGCTTCTCAGAAATTGATCTTTATGGCCACGAATTAGTAGTCATTTAATGATTCCACCTAGATTGTTTAAACACCTAAAGCCAGTAAGACATTCTGTGTGTGTTTCTGAGGAAGAACATTCAATGTTTGAGTCATTTATAGGTCTGTCTTGGTTTATGCTTTGCACTAGACCCCTCTGAGTCTCCTATGTCTGTATGCCAACGTCGTTATAGGCCAGGAGTGTGTAAATAGCTTAGGGCCTTCTCAAATCTATGCTTGAGCAAGGCCCCTTCTGTTCTTCTGCAGAGCAACAGCAAAGAATATGCTTTCTAAAACCAGAAATATCACAGTAGCACAGCCCACCATTGGCTATTCCGCACATGCTATTTATAAAGGTAATTTTATCAGGAAATAATAAGCTAATTTGTCAATGGGGAAGAAACTACTGGTCTCCATGGCCTACCTTGCACTGGCAGAACTTCCACATTGCCCAAGCTGAGAGTGGGGAAATGGGATAAACCCTAGGCCAGGAGGACAAGATTCTCATTCTTCTTGCCTGAAGTTCAACAATATTTCAAATATAAATGCTTCTCAGGTTGTCCTATTCTTTTGAAAAATTTCCCAAGTCTTGAAATGATTGTTTTGGTCATATTAGTTTTCTAGTTACTTTTTAAAGAGTGACTCATTCATCCATAGCTATAAATCCCCACATCTCTTTTATGAGCATATTAAGCAAAAATAATCAAGAGCTCATGAGCAGAAGGAATAGGAAAATGTGTTCCTTTTTAAAACAGACTAAAATCCTCAAAATAAAATAAATCAATGACCTTGCCATTTTTTAGGTTTCTATATGAAAAATCTACATGCTCTAACTTCCTATTATATTTTTGTAAATTCTAGACCAGAATATTTTACTAAACAAAATTTTTGTTAAGCAATTTGTTATGCTTCTTTTAGCTTTCCTTTGTTAAGTTCCTAGATATCAAAACCATTTGATTTATTTATCTACTACACTTCTACTATTTTTCTAATAAGTGCTAGATGTTGTTCTAAGAAGTTAGGAAACAATGGTGACAGAAAGGCAGACTTTGTGTTCAGAAAAATCATAACCTAAGGGGGGAGTTAAATCTATAAAATCCTCTGAAATATTAGCCAATAGCATAGAATATATATCACATGCCTTTCACAATACCTTGAGTAGAAAATTTTTACTTCACAAAAGGTATGTTTTGTTGCCTCTGCCATCTTCTTCCCAATATACTTTCATGAAAACAGCATCTGTTGGTCTCCTATGTGTGCACACAGAAGCACAAAAACCTGTAAGGTTTTAGAAAGTTGCATTAATAAATTCTCTAAAGTCAATATATTTTCTCAAAATATTCCTTCTTTCCCAGAGCTTTTCATTGCAACTCCTCATCCCCATTCCATTGACTCTTCCAAGCTCTGATATTTTCTAAAATCTTAATTTCATACTTAAAAAAAAAAAAGGAAGACTACATCTTTTTTGGGACAAGAGCATTTCCAACTTTCTGTGACTAATACCAAGAATACATAGACTATTTCAAAATATGAACTAAACAATTGTTCTTTCATTGTCACTTCCTATGAAATAAATGTCAAGTTATGATTTTATAGTAAAACATGCAATTCCTTATAAATTTCTCAATGAAAGCAGCTTTATAGGATAGATTCATGATGAGATGAAATGAA
This sequence comes from Pteropus medius, assembly GCF_902729225.1. Taxonomy (NCBI): domain Eukaryota; kingdom Metazoa; phylum Chordata; class Mammalia; order Chiroptera; family Pteropodidae; genus Pteropus; species Pteropus medius. The sequence continues at coordinate 4,175,492 of NW_024354500.1, read as the reverse complement.
AAAAGCAGGATTAGGCAACAGTCAACTGATATTAAAATGTCAAACACACGGTGAAAATAATCCTTTGATTGAAGGTAGTAGAGTTTGTGTAGTTCACATGTTTCACAAGAAAAACTATTTCAGTAAAGATATTATCTTCCACTTATTTGACAAGATACTGTTTTATTGAATGATGAGGGGAAAAAAGAAGAAATACCAATACTTAATTCTTATATTTGTCAAATTACATTAATTTATGCTATAATAATAAACTAATTTAAAATTCTCAGCAGCTTAGTGACAAAAGTTCCCTTTTGCTGCAGGTACAATACAGGGTAGTGATAAGGTCTCTGCTCATCATAGCCACTGAGACTGATAGATGTTGTGTTTTAAAACTTGTTTCCACAATCACCAAGGCACATGGAAATGACTCAGTAAATTGTGCATTGGCTCTTAAAACTTCTACCTGAAAGTGATTATATATATATATTTCCCATATATAGATAATATAAGTGTGTGTGTGTGTATTTCCATTCATATTTCCTTGACCAAAGAAAGTCACATGGCAACCCTTAACTACAAGAGCAGAGATGTTTGGTCCTGCCAGCTACCTGGAAAGACACAACTACTACCTGTTATTCATGTAACCTACAATTTAATGTGGGGAATTAGACATCTACTCCAATGTCAATACAAGAAGAGATATGATAAGGGCCAAAGAGCATATTGATAATAATATGTATAATGTTAACAAAAATATTAAAAATGTCTGTATCTTATCCATTTATTATTTTGCCAGGCATCATTTTAAATTCTATACATGGTATTAACGAATGTAAGTACTCTACATGGTATTAGTAACTGAATCTCAATTAGAACTTAAGGAGTCTGGTTCTTGAAACTGGACCCTTAAATACTATACAACATAATAGCCTATCTGCCTTAGTACTTTGATTTTCAACCTTCATTTTTAATTTATAAGACATTTCTTCATCTAAAAACTTATTAAGAGACTTGTTATAAAAACTATTAAAAGTGGAGTATCTTTCGTTAAAGTGGGTAGAAGGAACTGGAGCCAGTCTCCCATGGAGCATTATGTGTTGTCTTCTAGCTACAGATCTAAAGGCTGACATTAACCTAAAAAATAACTGATACTTTTATTTTACTACAAAATAACTATTTAATATGAACTTTGACATTCTAATACCTAATTAATTTATCTATTTATAACAGGTATTATTGTGACATTAAAACCCAGAAATATAGGGTATCCTGAGATACAAAGTAAGGAGCATATTGTCAAGCTGAAATTGAAGATACTGGGGTTTTGCTCTCTAGAGCTCAATATTTTAAAAACTTTTCTCAACTCACGTGTGCAAACAAATACAGGATTAAGAAGCTGTAAAGGTAGGAAATGACCTTTAAAAAGATGAAAAGCATTACTCGTTAATTATTAGTCAGCTGGGTGATCTTGCCTAATTCTATAAAGAGGCCAAAAAGCATAGATAACTGGCAGCCACCAACAGAGAGAGTTTGAATACTATGAATACTCCATAAAATCTATGCACCTTTTAAAAGTATTTGCTCTCCCAATCTTAAATGTGCTTCCCATTATTCTCTCTTCATTAACAATGAAAAGAGAAATATACTGACATTATATATTTTTCTAAATTCATCACCAGTAATTACTTTCTCTAAAATTGTCTGGATATAAGAAAGAAACACAAAGCCAAAATTTACAATATTTCTTCTCAGAGTACAGCCTTTAACTTCAATAGTTATCAATACATATGGTTTTAAGGAAGTAAATATTTGAAAACAAGCAACCTCAGTTTCTGGTCACCTTTGGCATCTTTACCTATAAAAAAGGTTAAATGTGAGAAACAATCGAAGTAAATAAATAGATACAAAAGTAAATAGGTACCCGAAATAAATGTGTAGATTTTATTCACATGCCTCCTTCCCACACATAAACACACTGCTACATTTGTTCACTGAACATTTCCCATTTTCTATTGTTTTCCTTTAATTAATCTCATGAAGATATTAATGCACTTCAGCCTTGCCACAAAATAGTTTTTTTAACCTTCATTGTTAAAACTGAGCACCAGTATACTTTAAAAAAAGGTTAAAATATTTTCTTAGAATATTTTCAACTCTACTATTATTAAGATTAATTTATTAGTGAAATTTTGAAAAAGTATTTTAGGTTTAGGCAGCAAAATTACTAATATGTTAAATGTAGTCATTCTACATTTAAAATTAAATCATAAAACACAATAATTATACTGCTGAAAAGAAGATGCCTTTAGAGTGCCTGATATTTCTTGAAAGCTTCTAATATAAAAGTATATCTCCAATATACTTCTTTTATTGTGGAGTCTTACATTACACTGTGCCCTACTGGACACAAAATCCAAAACCTCTTCTAATTTTTAAAGGAACCGTAAGTGATTAAGAGGATTTAACTAAAATTTTTCTATGGTTTTGGGAGTTTTACATCACAGTAAACAATCCCAACAAACAAAGAAACATAATAAACCCCTCCCTTTAGACATTGTTAGTTTTTCAAGTCTCATATTTAATTTGCCACCAAACTTTTTTTTCCGCGTCATTCCCTACTAAATGCTTCTATCTCATCTTCTAAGACACTTAATATTCCTCATCACAATTAGTGTTTTCTTTTATGGAAATCTGGGCACTGGGTATCCAGATAATACATAATTTGTGTTGGACCATGAATTTCCCTAACAAAGTGGTTATATTTGTTTGATCAGGTTATTTAACTCTAAAGAACTCTGTGCATGCTCTTAGTGCTATGGTTATGAATTTTGATATTATTTTTTTACATTCCACAAATATCTCTATATATTTGTTCCTGTATTCTTATGGGATTTTCATATAAAATATTATAGGCAATGATATTATCATCATTGTTCCAATATGCTACAAGGTTTCATTGCTATTGTTATTGTTGGAGCAATCGGATTTCTGGTAACACACACCCCTCTCGGTCCTTTTCACTGCCAAAGAAATGAATTTCAAAAAAGTGATGAGGTAAAAGACTAGTCAAACCTAAAACTGGCTAACCACGTGGAATCATGGTTACATACACCTGGGATGGGTACAGGTTACAGCCAGGGAAGATGGAGAGCTGGGGGTTGGGTGGTGGGTGGGGAAGGTCTGCATTATATGTGGGGCACTGACTGGTGGTTACAAAGGCATTCTTAAGTGACTGGCAAGTGAGGTCATTTTGATTGACATTTGGCTGCTATATAATTCTTTGCCTAGTGTATATGTGCCTACCCAGAATTCAGTCTGTTATAATTAGATCATGAACTTCCAGGCATAAACATAGTATTATAATGAAGCTTAAGTTGTAGGCAAATTAGAATAGTACAGTACCTTCTGTGCCGGTGTCTGTAGCCAGATTAGATCAGCTAAGACTGTGGCCCTCCTTTCCTTAGTCTCTGGGAAAACAGGAGGAATTCTCTAACTACCAATGGAGTGTTCTTTGGGCATTCTCTAGGCTGGGCCTCTATTCTTTTGTTCCTCTGTTGCTCGTGTCTGACTGGCTACCCAACAGTATCATTAAGGACTCTCCTGCCAAGTTAGAAATCGTTATGTTTTAATGTCTTTCCTGCCATCCAAATGGTCATAGCTCTTACACTAACAAATGACATCCATTCTGAATACCTATCTCTAAATCTCCAAAGAGTAACATCTGAACAAAGAATAAAAGGGGTAAAATCATATAGAGCTTGATTCTTTGAATGAGTTCTATTAGCTATAACTAACGATGGAATGGAAAAAATCAAAATTTGTCCTTAATATATTTTTTTCCTCTATATGAGTATGACTGTTTAATTTCTGAGGTTTTCACCTCTGGTTTAGTAGTGCATTCTAAAGCAAAACAATTTGCTTTGGCTTTGAGAAGTGCCACTAACAAATGTTAAACAAACTAGAAGTTTAGCAAATTTTCTAACTTACCTACGATTTATTATATAACCTTGAAGTTCTTTAATATCACTTCATATTTTAAATTTCAGTCTGACCTCTCGATTGCATTGCCATGTGTGTTTCCTGCTCTCTCAAAGGGAAGTGATCTAGATTAATGAGTTTGAACTCTACAGATTAATGTTCTATAAGTAGCAATCATTTTTTCAATTGGTATTATTTCATTATTTCAATTTTCTGAAATCACTCGGGACTCACAGTAACCTGGAGGGATGACAAACAATAAAATTAAGCTAAAACAGCCATGATGTAAATTCCCACAAACCTTCAGAAATATGCATCAATTTTGTTAGGATTAGACCAAAGACGAGCTAACTGCCGCCAAGGCAGAAAGACTATTTGTTCTTTAAAGGATCTTTCAAACCTCTATCCCTAAGGCTTGCCCTCTAACTAAAATCATGCCCAGGAGATAAACGGAAGCCAGTGAGATAACATTCTACAGAAGCACAGAATGTTTACTAAAATTTGATGAGAGAACATCAGACTATTTTACCAGAACATTGAGACAGCATTGGTGATGCAAATTAGTCTAAGAGGGTGGTGTTATAGTGAATGTAATAATCATCCATAGAATCATCCTTGTTAAAATTGAATATGTGCACCAGAAATGTAGGCAGAATGTTGTTGGGGAAAAAAACAAATTCAACAGTTAAAATACTCTATATTAACATTGCACATTATTGAGAGTATATAAATGTTCTTTATAATAATGCAATACACATATTTTTAGAGAAAACTCTCAAAACTGAGGTTTTCATCACCTGTATTCAAAACTTTCAGGTGCTGTAACAGTGTTCTTCTAGGATAGTATAATAATAAAATAATAATAATAGTAATAGTAATAATATGAATAATAATATGAAGTAACTGGTAACATTTTCCTAAATAATTGCAATACTTTGTACACTGTAATTGTGAATGGGAAAATGAATAGGCATCTTTAAAGATACACCATTTATAATTAGCAACGTTTACCATATGCTTACTATACTGGAAGCATATACCAAGGGCTTTACACATATTGTGTCATTTCATCCTCATAACAAAGTCTTTGTTTCATCCTCATGCAGTGAAGTGCATAAAGACACATTTCTTAAAAGTTTGTGATATTTAATGAAATTCAATCAAAATAAATTTGACTACTTTTTTTTTATCACATTATACAATTTTTCTTATTACAATGAATAATTTTACTATCTTCATTAAGAATATGTATTAGAAAGGCTAAATAATTAACTCTCAGTCACAGGGGTAATAGAAATGGTACAGAAACTATTTGAGTGGAGACCATCTGACCAGAGAACTAGGATCTTAACCATCATTTGATCTGACCATATGAATATTCATTACAACAAAAATATTCTGAATTATTATTTGGCCAATATACTAGAAAAAAGAATAGAAGAAAGATGCTGCTAAAGGCTTTTAAAGCATAGCCTCTGGGTCACAACTGACCATTAACTGTGCACTTCGGGTATAAATTATTCAAATCAAATCATAAACATATATTTATAATATATTATATACTGCAGATTTCCAGGAATCCACAGCTGGGAGGAAAAGCAAAGCATACAAAAAGAAGTAAAAAAAAAAATCAGAATTAATTTTAAGTAATGATTTAATTGCAATAAAAGCATTGTTAAGAGAAACTGTAGACTTAATTCCCCATTAAATGATACAAAAAATTGAATATTATCCATAAACTGAAGGGAATTCATCAGATGAGTTCGACCAGAAAGACTTTTCATAAGATACAAGAATATACAATATTTGAAAAGAGAGAGGAATATGTCAAAATGTAATCCACAATAATAGAGCACCTTTATTTATCTATGGTCCCTGGGTGTTTTGTACTGGTGGGAATCAGAAACATAAATGGCTAACAGCTTTACAAAGGTAGTTTTGATTTGAAAAAGGTACATGGAAAATAAATGTTAGTGTGTTGTAATCTCAGGCTTTACATAGACAACAGCAAAGAAAAAAAAAAAGGCAATGAATTTGATCTCTGTTATCTCTTGTAAAAATCTGATCTGTTAACACACATTCATAAATGTAATTTCCTACACAGGTATAATGAACAACAATTCCTAATAAAGCCTACAACACAGACACACACATACACAAATAAAACTTAAAGTGAGTTTTGATGCTTATGTGGAATTAACTATTAGACAAATAGAGACATTTTCTAAACTACAAAAACTAATACACGAAAAGCTATCATGGGGAAAAGAGGTATGAATCAAGTTTTAAAAGGATGATATTATTTCGAGTAATGAATATTGCATTGGAAAATAAATTTTGAGAGTGCAGTATAACCTGCTAAAGTTAATAACACTGATACAATTCATTAAGCAAAGATTTATTGAACATCTTCTCTCACACACAAACAAGCTGGACCTTAGAAATATATGGATGGATATTGAAAGATTCTTTTCCTGAAGTAGTTTATGATTTAATGATAGAAATAGGCATATATTGCCTAAAATCAGAGGGTTTTTAACACAATGAAAATGCTCTGTATGATAGCATAATGATGAATATATGTCATCATACATTTGTCGAAACTCATAAAATGTTCAACATCAAGAGTAAACCATAACATAAATTATGGACTTTTGGTGATTATAATGTGTCAGTGTAGGTACATCAGTTATATCAAATGTGCCACTCTGTTGGGGATGTTGATAATGAGGTAGGCTATGCACACATGGGGGCAGGGGTTATATTTTCAATTTTGCAGTGAATCTTAAACTGCTCTAAAAATATATAATCTTAATTTAAAAGAAATTACCTGGGTATATTTGTGTGGGTTTATTTCTGGATTCTCTATTCTGTTCCATTGATCTATGTATTTATCCCTCCACTGATACCACAGACTATTATTGTAGCTATATAATGAATTGAAATCAAGCACACTGATTCTTCCTATATTTTTTTTTGAAAAATGTGTCAGCTATTCTAATTCCTTTGCCTTTCCATATAAATTTTAGGATAATATTGTCTATATCTACAAAAATTGTTTCTTCAATGTTCTTCAGAATTGCATTAAATTTGTATATTAATTTTAGATGAAGTTCAAAAGTCATTTTCTCCAAATCAATCAATATCTATTACTACGACTATTAGGAAATGTTCAAATCTTACTTGACATATCATAATCAACAAAAGTCCATGATTTACATTATGGTTTACTCTTGATGTTGAACATTTTATGGGTTTGGACAAATATATAATGACACATATCCATCATAATGCGATCATATACAGTATTTTCAGTGTGTTAAAAAAACCTCTGTGCTCCATCTATTCATCAATTCCTTCACTGCAAAATCTTAGCTACCACTGAGCTTTTTACTCTCTCTTTATTGTCCTGTTTACATTGTGTCACGTAGTTGGAATCATACATTATGTTGGTCTTTCAGATTGGTTTCTCTCAATTATTATTTCTTTTAGATTCCTCCATTCTTTTTCATGGCTTGAAAGCTTGTTTCTTTTTCTTTGGTTTTTTTTTTTGAGTTAACACATCTTACACTACTTTCAAATATACAACATGGCGATTCAATACTTATATACCTATGATGTGATCACCATAAGACTAGTAATAATCTGTCACCATACAATGCCATTACATTATTAACTATATTCCCACACTGAATATTATATCCCCATAACATTTATTTTATAATGAAAAATTTGAATATGTTATTTCCCTTCATTTTTTTCACCTATCACTCTACTCTCCTCCTCTCTGGAAACCATAAGTTTGTTCTCTGTATCTATGAGTCTGTTTCTGTTTTGTTTTTCTGTGCATTGGTTTTGTTTTATTTTCTTTAGGATCCACATGTAAGAGAAATCATATGGTGTTACTCTTTCTCTATCTGACTTATTTCACTTAGCATAATACTCTCTAGGTCTATTCATGTTGTCACAAAAGGTAAAATTTAATTCTTCTTTATTGCTTGAGTAATATTATATATATGTCATAGATAATATATACCTTATTGTATACATTACATTTTTATATATTTAAAATCCATTGATGGGCACCTAGGTTGCTTTTACAACTTGGCTATTATAAATGATTCTCCCACCACCAGCTACTTTTTGGGGTGAGCTGGATTGACATGTGGTTTACGAATTACTCTCCCTCCTTCATATCTACTCACTCATTCACTTACTACTCACTCATTTATTCATTCATTTATTCATTCAGAGCACTCTGAGTGTCAGGTGCTGGGCCACGGTGACACATGCCACAAGCCCTGGCTGAGCTGTCTTCTATGAGAACAGCTGCATCTGTCGTGACAGGGCTGTGAATGGAATACACAGGAGAGGGACGGAAGTGACCAGAGGGGGTGTGTTCAGTGTCCATCAGAAAGAGGGGCCACCAGATGTTACCACAGCACTCAAGAGGTGGCCTGGCCTTCGTCAGCACAGAAGGACTGCCGTCGCTCAGAATTTTTCTAGTAAAGTCTGGGAACCTCCTCCAAGGGCGCGTCACCTGCTCTGCAGGACATAGAGATGCATACATTTTTTTCAAATTAGTGTTTTCATTTTCTTCAAATAAATACCCAGAAGTAAAATTGCAGGGTCACATGGTAGTTTTATTTATAATTTCTTGAGGACCCTCCATACTGTTCTACTTCTGTGAAAAATGCTATTGGCATTTCGATAGGGATCGCATAGAATCTGTAGATTGCTTTGGGTAGTATGAGTATTTTAATGATGTTACTTCTTTTTATTCATGGTCATAGCATATCTTTCCATTTATTTGTGTTGTCTACCATTTCTTTCATCCTTATAGTTATCAGAGTATAGATCTTTCACCTTCTTGGTTAAATTTATCCATAGGTATTTTACTCTTTTTTTAATGGAACTGCAAATGGGATTGTTTTCTTAACTTCTCTGATAGTTTGTTATTAGTGTATAGAAATGCAATAAATTTCTGTATAATAATTTTATATCTTACAACTTGATTAAATTTATTAGTCCTAATAAGGTTTTAAAGTCCCTTACTATTATTGTATTACTGTCAATCTCTCCCTTTATGTCTGTTAATATTTGCTTTATATATTTAGATGCCCCTATGTTAGGTGTATAGATATTTATAAATGTTATATCCTCTTGTTGGATTAACCCCTTTATAATTATGTAATGCCCTACTTTGTTTCCATGTACACTCCTTATTTAAAAGTTAATTGTCTGAGTATTGCTATCCCAACTTTCTTTTAGTTTCCATTTGAATGGAATATTTTTCTATCCCTTCACTTTCAGTCTGTATCTTTTGATCTAAAGGGAGTCTCTTGTAGGCAGCATAGAGATAGGTCTTATTTTTTGAATCTATTCAGCAACCATATGTCTTATTAGAGCATTCAGTCCATTTACATTTAAAGTAATTATTGATAAGTATGCATTTTTTAATTGTTTTTTGGTTGTTTTTGTACTTCTCTGTTCCTTTCTTCTTCACTCGGTCTCTTCCCTTGTGATTTGCTGGTTTTCTTTAATGTTATATTTGAGTCACTTTCTCTTCACTTTTTTGTGTATCTTTTGTAGGTTTTTGGTTTGTGGTTACCATGAAGTTCATATATTTCAGCCTATATGTATAGCAGTTTATTTTAAGCTGATAAACATTTAAGTTTGAATTCATTCTAAAAGCACCACGTTTTTACTATGCCCTCCACACTTTATTTTTTTTATGTATTTCAGAAATTTCATTTTGTTTATCACCTAACAACACATTGTAGTTATAGTTGATTTTGCTACTTTTGTCTTTTAACCTTCATACTACCTTTTTAAGTGGCCGATCCATTGCCTTTTCTACATATTTACCATTACTAGTGATATATTTTTATTTCATATATTTTCTTATTTTTGGTTATATATTTCTATTCATGGCTTAAAGAAGACCCTTTAACATTTTGTAAAGCCAGTTTAGTGGTAATGAACTCTTTCAGTTTTTTCTTGTCTAGTAAATTCTTTATCTCTTCTTCAATTCTGAATGATAACTTTGCTAGGTAAATTATTCTAGGTTGTAAGTTCTTTGCTTTCACCACTTTATATATATCCTGCCACTCCCTTCTGGTCTGCAAAGTTTCTGCTGAAAAAATCAACTGATAGCCTTATGCAGTTTCCCTGGTGTACGGCTAGTTGTTTTCTTCTTGCTGACTTCAAGATTCTCTTTTATCTTTAACTTTTGCTATTTTAATAATAAAATGTCTTGGTGTTGATTGTTTTAGGTTTATCTTCTTTGGGACCCCTGTGGTTTCTGGATCTGGATGTCAATTTCTTAACATAGGTTAGGAAAGTTTTCGGCCATTATTACTTCAAGTAGTTTTCTGCCCCTTTCTTTCTTTCCTCTCTTTCTGGATCCCTATAATATGAATGCCAGTATACTTGATGTTGTCCCAGATGTCTTTTGAACTATTCTTGTTTTTTATCATTTTTTTGCTTTCGCTATTCTGATTGATTTCTACTCTTCCAGGCCTCTAATCTGTTCTGTGTTAGTTCCCTACAGAGTATTTGGTATTTCAGTTACAGTATTCTTCAGCTTTGATTGGTTCTTTTTTATATTTTCTAATTTATTTTTAAAGTTCTCATTTTGTTCCTTTAGTCTTCTCTGAAGTTAAGTGCATATCTTCATGATCATTACTTAGAATTCCTTACCAGGCAAATTATCTATCTCTGTTTCATTATGGCTTTTTAGGGGGAGTGGTAAGGGAGGTTTCTTGTTATTTCATTTGGAACACATTCTTATGGCTCCTTGTTATGTCTGACTTTCTGTTTGTTTCCATGAATTAGATGAAATAGCTACCTCTCCTAATCTTGAAGGAATGATCTTGGGTAGGAGTGACTTTGCTGTAGACCGTATATGCTGCATGTCATTGGTAGGTCAAATAAAGCCAAAGCAGCTGGGCATAGCACTGGTGTGCCCTGGTGTGCAGACTGGCTGGGTCTGGAGCAGGCGCTGGTTGTGGCCTGGGGTGCATTGTAGCAGCCTTGGGAGTCAACTAGATCACTTGGATTGAGCTCTTGCCATGCTATCTAGTTGGAGGGGAAATGTAAACACTGGCATTGGCTGTCATTCCAATCCCAGAGAATTCCCACAGGTCCTGGGTTATTCTTGCAGTTCCCCACTCATTTGGCATGTACCCTAGGCTTAGTAAATGATGTTTTTTAAAATCACTTTTATTTCTGTGTCCCCAGGGCAGGGTAGTCTGCATGTAAGCCTTTCAGGGATATTTCTCCCTACTGCAGTTTACTTCACTGGGGTAAAATTCTCATGGTTATCATATCTCCATCTCTCCTACTCTTCTTTATGTGTTCTTTCCCTCTTGTGTGTGTGTGTGTGTGTGTGTGTGTGTGCAGAAGCTGCTCAATTAGCCCTCAGTTATTCTTCAGGAGGGAACTATTCTATAGGTAGGTGTATATTAAGTGTTTTCAAGGGAAGAGGACATCTTAGACACTCTTCCACTCATTTCATTTTAGCACTGAATAGTATTCCATTTTCTGGATATCCCATGGTTTATTTATCCATTCATCTTCTGAAGGACATCTTGGTTGATTCCAAGTTTTGTCAATTATGAATAAAGCTGCTATAAACATCTGTGTGCAAATGTTTGTGTGGGAATAAATTTTCAGCTCATTTGGTTTAATATCAAAATATATGATTGCTGGAGTGTATGGTAAGAATATAGTTAACTTTGTAAAAAAAAAAATTGCCAAATTGTCTTTTAAAATGGCTGTACCATTTTCTATTCTCCCAGTGATAAATGAGTGTTCCTGTTGCTCTACAGCCTTAACAGCATTTAGTATTGTCAGTTTTCTGGATTTTGACTATGGAAAAATGTATGCAGCAGCATCTCATCTTTGTTTTATTTTTTACTATTAACATATGATGTGTAGTACATTTTCATATGGTCATTTGCCATGTGCATATCTTCTCTTCTGAAGTGTTTGTTCAGGCCTTTAGCTCATTTTAAAATCAAGTTATTTATTTATTTTCATTGCTGTTTTAAGAGTTCTTGTATATTTTGCAGAGCAGTCCTTTATAGATGTGTCATTTTCAAATATTTTTATCCAGCCTTTAGTTTGTCTTTTCATTCTCTTGAAAGTGACTTTTACACAGTTAAAGTTTTAAATTTTAATGAAATCCCATTTATCAATTATTTATTATATAGATTGTGCCTCTGGTGTTCTATCTAAAAAGTCATCACCATACTCAAGTTCATCTAAGCTTTCTCTTTTGCTATCTTCTAGTTTTATAGTTTTATGTTTTACATTTATGTCTGTGATTCATTTTTAGTTAGTTTTTATGAAGGTGTAAGTCCTATGTCTACAGTCATCCTTTTTCTGTACCTATGCAGTTGTTTCAACACCATTGTTGAAAAGAAAAGCTTTACTTCATATTGCCTTCACTCTTTATCAAAATGAGTTGACTATATTTATGGAGGTTTATAATGAGGCTTTTATTTTGTTCCATTGATCACTTTGATCCATTTATCTTCTGCCAATACTATACTGTCTTTATTACTATGATATTATAGTAAGTCTTTGAGTAATGTCAGTCCTTCAACTTTGGTCTTCAATATTGTGTTTGCTATTGTGGGGCTTATTTTTCTCCACATAAACTTTAGAATCAGTTTATCAATATCTATTGATATCAATATATAACTTTCTAGATTTTGAATGGAATTGCGTTGAATCTATAGATCAGTTTGGAAAGAACTGACATCTTGACAATATTGAGTCTTCCTATTCATGAACATATGCTATCTCTCCATTTATTCAGTTTTTTTTTTTGATACCATTCATCAGAGTTTTATAGTTTTGCTCAAGTAGATTTTATATCTATTTCATTAGGTTTATACCTAAATATTTGATTTTTTAGTTGCTCTTATAAATGGTATTATTTTTAATTTCAATTTCCACATTGTCATTGGTACTATGTAGGAAAGCTATTGAAGTTTGCATATTAATCTCGTATCCTGCAACCTTGTTATGATCATTTATTAGTTCCAGAAGGTGGTGGTTGATTTTTTTTTTTAATTTTATAAATGCAGTCATGTCATTTATGAACAAAGACAATGTAATTTATTCCTTCTAAATCTGTATACCTTATACTTCCTTTCTTGTCTTACTGCACTAGCTAGAATTTCCAGTACAATGATGAAAAATAGTGGTAAAACATCTTTGCCTATACTTGATCATAGTGGAAAAACTTTGAGTTTCTAATCAATAAGTATAACATTATTCTTAACTGTAGGTTTTTTGTAGTTATTTGTTATTAAATTGAGGAATTTCCCTTCTATTCTTATTTTACTGAGAGTTTTTATCACAAATGGGTATTACATTTTATTAAATGCTTGTTCTGTATCTATTGATAAAATCATTTATTTTTTTTCGTTCTTAGGCTATTGATATGATAGGTTACATTAAGTGATTTTCAAATGTTAAACTAGACTTGCATACCTGAGATAAATCCACTTTAGTCTTGATGGATAATTATTTTTGTAGTTTATTGAATTATATTTGCCAATATTTTACTGAGAATTTTTAAAGCTATTTTCATGAGATATACTGGTCTGTAGTTTTCTTATAATATTTTTGTCTGGTTTTGGTATTAGGGTAAGATGAACTTCATAGAATGAATTAGAAAGTAGTCTTCCTTCTTTTATACTTTGAAAGAGTATTGTAGAGAATTATTGTAACTTCTTCCTGAAATATTTAGTAAAATTTACCAATGAACCGATCTGGACCTTTTGCTTTTTGTTTTAGGGAGTTGTGAATTATCGATTAAATTTCTTTATAGATATAGCCCTATTCGTATTGTCTGTTTCTTCTTTTATGACTTTTAGCAAATTGTGTCGTTTAAAAAATTGGTCTATTTCATCTAAGTTATCAATTTTGTGGGTATAAAATTTTCAAAGCCCAACTGATTTTGACAAAGGTGCAAAAGCAATTAAATGATGAAAAAGACAGCCTTTTCATTAAATCATGCTGGAGCAGTTGAGCATCAATAGGCAAAGATAATGAGACTGAACCAAGTGTCACACATTATACAAAAATAAAGTAAAATTTGATTATAAACATGAAGCGTAACCTTTTTATAAAGTTATAAAAGAGGAAGTTTTCAAGATCTAGAGCCAGTCAAAATATTCTTAGATTTAACACATAAAGCCTGATCTATATAAAAAGAAAATGGATAAGTATGTATTCAGCAGAATCATAAATATTTGTCTATAATAATCTTTGGAAAGAAAATGAAAAGACAAGTAAAAGAGCAGAGAAAAATATTTAAAATATATATACAAAAGACTAGTGTCTAGAATATATCAAGAACTTTCAAAATTCAACAAGAAATAAAATAAAATAATCCAATTAGATGACGGGCAAAAGTCATGAAGAGAAATTTCTCTTGAAAAGATATACAAATGGAAAATAAGAAAGTAAAAACAAAGTTACACACCATAGGGCTTTACATAAAGACACATTAAAACCTCAAGAGATACCTCTACATAGGTACCCAAATGGCTAAAATTAAAAAAAAAAAAAAAGTGACCACCCAAATGATGGTTAAATGTGAAAAAAAAAAGATAACTCGAACATTACTATTGGGACAAATGAGTATACAGCCAATATGGAAAACTGTTTGGCAGGTTAACATGCAACTACCAATCAACCCAGAAATTGCACTCCTGCGAACTTATCCAAAGAAAAGAAGAATTATGTTCACGACAGAACCCATACACAAACGTTTATATCAGCTTTATTCATAAGATCTCCAAACTGGAATAACCTCTTCAACGGCCTTCAGCAGTGAATGATCAAACAAAACATGGAGTACTACTCAGCAATACTTTAATATACTTCTTAATAGTAAAAAGAAATGCACTGTTGATCTGGATGAATCCCCAAAGAACTATACTGTGTGATAAAAGACCATCCCCAAAGGTTAAATACTGTGCGATTCCATTTTCATAACATTCTCGAAATGCCAAAATTATGAAACGGAGAAGAGATTAGTGATTGTCAGGGATTAATGAGAGGTGGGGTAGAAGGAAAGCAGTGTGGCTTCAGAAGAACCACACAAGTGATCCTTTGGTGATGGAAATGTTCTGTGTATTGACTGCATCAATGGCAACATACCACCAGTGATAATGTACTGTACTTTTGCATGTTACCACCGGAAGAAACTAGGTAAAGGGTAAGTGAGCTCTCTTAGTATTATTTCTTATAAATACATGTAAATCAATAATTTTCTCAAAATTAAAGCGTAATTTAAGAAAAAAAAACCGAGGTCTCTATTTTTAGCCCAGGAGGTTATGTATTTAAAAACACAAAAGAGGAACTAATTTATGGACAATATTCAAGTTTTAAAAATATTGATTTTGATATGCTCATGAAAATTTCCTCGCAGGTTTTAATCCTCTGGGAGCAGCTTCTAAAATGAATCAGTGTGCACTATATTTATTTTTGAACCAAGGCTTGTTCAGTTTATCAATAGAAAACATTGTTTCTTTAACTTTTTAGATCAATACATGCCATTTTGTGAGTTTTAAGAGCCAATTATTTATCATTAATCCTTATAATAGCCGTTGCCAATGCCTTTTTAAAACATAAAATACACTCATATTTTAAGAAAAATATGAAGATAAGTAGGTGTTTAAATCATCTACTGATAAAGATGGAATGAGAGGTCATAGGGAAAGTGCTTTGATAGACCCTTCAACTATAATAGAAATGGATTAACATTAAACATAATAGCAAAATAACACCTCTTTTGAGCTTACAATGGTTAAAAAAATAAAACAGGAAAAGGCTCTTTATAAAAGCATGAACAGTTTTAAAAAACCTTCCCACTTTCTACTGCAGAAAACATAAATTATATACTTTGCAACCAGCTGTAATGGTAGGCATAGGCAGCTGGTCCAATTTACTGTATAGTACTATTGTACATATTGTTTGATGCACAAATTGCTTATAATTTCTAGGAGTGCATCTTTGCTGTTTGATATTTTTAAGCAGCACTCCAAAAACTTGAAAAGTTGTAGACTTTTGGAGAGGCTAATTCTGAAAAGGCTTTAACATTGCTGAATGTGTTTTTTCACATCGTGGTTTACAATAGTTTTTTTCATATGTTCAAAAAAGTAAACACAAATGCATAGACTTCAGGAAAGAATTTAGAGAAATTTTCATAATTGTTATGTTCTGATTCTTGAAATTAAATCTTTTAGCTGTGTCCATGACAAAAGTATATCTATCTGCTCCTCAAAAATCTGCCATCATCATAATTAGGAAAAGGAATTCAAAACTTCAGAGAGCACTGAATTTGGGTCAAGTATATTGAAAAAGAATTCATGATTTTGAGCAAAATTATTAGTTAGTTTTTTCAAAACAGAGGGGAAAAGCAAGCACCTAGATTAAAATCAAAAGTTCACATGATCCTCTATGAAATTATAAGGAAATTGAATCGAATAAATTTTTGGAATATCTGGATTTGTCTTTTAATATGTGTTAATGTGTTGAAGCAAGAGGAGGAAAGGTTAAAAATCCCTTTCTCATTCATTTAAACCTTTGTCAGTGCCCTAGGATGACTTCTGTTAGTGCAAATCCTGTTTTCTTGCTTCTATATACTGCTGTTGCCTCAAAGCACTTCCCAGACTTATTTACCCCTGAAGGTGTGGGTTCCATTTTGCTGATAGTTTCCCTAGTACAGTCATGTGTCACATAATAATAAGGATAACTTCTGAAAAATGCATTGTTAAGCAACTTTGTTTTTGTGCAAGTATCATAGAGTGTACTTACTCAAACCTAGATGGTATAGCCTACTACACACATATGCTATAGCCTATTGTCCCTGGTCAATGTGTTCCTGTACTGTAGGTCAGTGGTCCCCAATCTTTTGGGCACTAGAGATCCGTGTTACTATGAGAATCTAATGCCTGATGACCTGAGGTGGAGCTGAGGCAGTGATGCTAGTGCTTGGGAGCAGCTGCAAATACAGATGAAGCTTCCCTCGCTGGCCTGCCACTCGCCTCCTGCTGTGCAGCCTGGTTCCTAACAGGCCACAGATCAGAACAGGGCTTCAGGCCCGTCAGCTGGGGATCCCTGCTGTAGGCAATTATAACACAATGGTAAAAGTGTGTATCTAAATATATGTAAACATAGAAAAGGTAGAGTAAAATATGATATGAAAGATCAAAAATAGTACACCTGTATAGAGCACTTACCATAAATGTAGCTTGCAAGGATCGAAGTTGCTCTGGGTAAGAGTGAGGGAGTGACGAGTGAATGTGAAAGTCCAGGTCGTTACTGGACACTATTAGATATTTTATAAACATTGTACACTTAAACTATATTAAACATATAAAAAGGTTTTTTTCTTTCTTCAAAAATAAATTAACCTTAGCTTAATGTAAACTTTCACTTTATACATTTAACTTTTTGACTCTTTTATAATAACACTTAGCTTAAAACAAAAACACATTGTGAAGCTGTACAAAAATATCTTTATTTTTATCCTTATCCTATAGCCTTTTTTCTACTTTTAATTTTTAAAATTTTTATTGTTTCACTTTTAATTTTTAAAATTTTTATTGTTTTACTTTTAAAACTCTTTTGTTAAAAACTAAGACACAAGCACACACATTAGCCTAGGCCTACATAGGGTCAATGTCACTACCTTCCACCTCCACATATTGTCCCACTGGAAGGACTTTAAGGGCATTAACATGTATGGAGCCATCATCTCCTACAATAACAATGCTTCTGGAATACCTCCTGAAGGACCTGCCTGAGGCTCTTCTTGAGGAGGTGTCACTCATTCTTTTCAGAAATATGTTCATGGTGGTTTGCTTGTTTGTTTTTTTACTTTAATCATATATTTTCTCATAAGCAGATAAAGCACCATGAACAATTCTTTCTATTAATAAAAATCTTTCAGTATTTGGGTTTATGTTTTCAAATATTTTAAGGAGTTTTTTGAGGTCTGAGAAAGCTTCTGTTAATCCCTTCACTGTAAATTTTCTTGAAAAGATTCTTTTTCTTCTCTTGAAATTTTCTTTTCTCTGGCCTCTTTTTCAACTCTTCTTGTTCTTGTTTCAGTTCTAACAACTCCTTAGTTAATTCCTCAGGTTATCACCTCTTAGGGCACCTTAGTGTCATCTTTATCCCCACAGTGGTTAAGGTGGTTTGCCATCTCAAATATAATCTTGATTTTTGCAACCGCTTTATCTTTGGCAAATTCTTTGAAGTTATGGGCTACAATGTCACTAAGGAATAGAAAATATTCTATTCCATTATAATCTTACAGAACTACTCTTGTATGAGGTCTGTCATTGACCGAAATGTTGTAATGAGGTGCATGATTATATGTCCTCCAATTGTTGTAGTCATATTGTTCTGTGATGACAGTCACAGATAATATGTCAAAAATCAAATTATGAAAGTTTTATAAACTGATAGAATGGACTCGAGTGATTATCATTGATCTCTTCTCTAAATGTCTCCTTTGGTCTTTAAAGCTCACCACATCTTCCTTTGAAAATCTAGGTAGACTTAAATAAGGATTAGTTTATTAAAATACTTATAGACCTCTTCCACTGACCCTAGTCCTATGTTCTAAGCCTTTATCTTTATTCTAACTTATATGTTCTGCATTTACAAAGCACTGTTTTAGGCACTGACATTAGTTTTATCTTTACTTCTTTGTAGGAAGATCTTAATAGCACTGTACAGGGATAGAAATAAAGAACAAGTCTACACAATTACTTCCAAGTATGTAGATATTGTGGCCAATTTCACATTTTGTATTAGATTTCATGGTATTTTACATATCGCATCATAACTCATAGATCATTATTTATAGTACAGAGCTGTCTCTGAGCCTCAGATCCATAGATTGAATACATGAATTTTCAATATGAATGCCCAACGACACCTTGAAATCAACTGAAGCTATAAGCTCTGATTCCCATTCCCCAGATCGCTCATTCAGCTAATTTTAATATATTGGGGAGCACAGCTACCCAACATCCAGTTTATGTCAGAAAAATTGGATATCACTCTGCATTAGTTTGCTAGAGTTGCCAAAATAAAGTACCACAGACTGGGTAGCTTAAACAAAGAATTCTTTTCTCATAACTCTGTAAGATAGAATTCAAATATCAAGGTGTTGGCAGTGTTGGTTTAGTCTGAGGTCCCTTTCCTTGGCTTGAAAATGACCATCATTTTTCTGATGTCTGCACAAGAGATTCCCTTTGTACCTGTGTCCAAATTTCCTCTTCTTATAAGGACATCAGTCATACTGGAACATGTCTTACCATAACGGCCTCATTTTAACTTAACTCATTAAAGACCCTTTCCCCCCACACACTCACATTCTGAGGTACTGGATGTTAGGACTTCAACATGAATTTTGGCATAACACATGCTTAATTTCTCCCTCATTCTTAATCTCCTATCTTCAATCAATCACCAGGCCCTGCTGATTCTACTTATAACATATGTCTGTAATATGTCTACTTTTCTCCATCACACTACATTAACCTAATATATGACAGCATTAGGTCACATTTAGATTTCTGTAAAGACTGCTCATCTCATCCTGCTCTAATCACTTCTCCATATTATAGACCGAATGATCTTGCTGAAATCCAGATCTGATTATATTATAACAATAACTGTACCAAGTATCACGAACTCAATTGAGCTGACAGATGCCCATTAAAAAACAGGCCAAAAATGAAAGAGTTAAGCCTTTAATCATATACTGTCATGGTATAAGCAATGGTCTTAACTGGAGAAAGTGCCAACTTCCCTGATCACTTTCCTTCAAGGAAGCGTGCACCAGTTGAGGGTAAGATACATCAGGGCAGATGTGGGATCGGTTTCTCCATGCAGAAGGTCCTAGGTTTGAGCCCCAGTGCAGCCACGGTCCATACCCTGTGTGTGCCAGGCCCCAGGTGCACCAGGATCCCCGAGTGTGCCGGGCCCTGGGTGCGCTGGGTCCCGAGTGTGCACCGCAAGTGCGTGGGAGGAGACACCCTGCCTTCAGAGATCCAGTTCTTAAGGGGAGATGGCAACATCCATAGATCAGGGATAGAAGTAGGGAGAGGGGAGGGAATCAAAAAGAAAAAAAAAATAATTTCATAACCTTATAGCTTCAGCATATATAAATGTATGTTTCTGTAGACAATTTAGAAGAAGAATAAAAAATAATAAATGGCTATGATGCAGTACAAATTATCCTAACATCCTTACTAAGGTGAAGCAACATAGGTAAATATTCCTATATATAAAAAAGAGATTGCCTATGATAATACTAAATAGTAAACACTAAATTATGCTAAGCAGACATATTTTTCTGTTCTAAAGATGAAACATGTAAAGATTTCATCTTTTCTCTTAAACAGTAAAAATAGGGTCATCTATCACCATTCTGGTGACTTGAATCAAAATATATTAGTATACCAAATACAAATCATAAAGCTACCTTAACAATTGCACTGCCTATCAATGGGTTAAAATTATCTGGACAATAAATGAGGAAACAATATAATGAATTTTATTCAGTTCAATACTTGGCTGAATATTTAGAGGGATTATTCCATTTCCTGAGTTTTGATCAGGTTTTTCTTATTTTAAAGCTCCAGCTTTTTAAGTACATTGTGGCTTTCCATGAAAGAGAAAAAATTTAAATATCCATTTAGTAATAATTCCCAAGGATAATTTTGTTAATATGAGGGAGAAACAGAACAATCCAATAAATAGAAATTGTATTAATATGTCACTCTGATACTTCTTACCATGTACAATTTTAGAAAAAAAATTAGGATGAAATCAGTATCACTAATGCAGGCCAATATTTATTTAACATGAGACATAGAAAATCTGAGATTTTTTCTAAATGTACATTGTCAGATTCCCTAGATTTGTGATCAATCTAAGCTTTGGTAAAACCTAGTAACCCTGAGTGGCATATGCTTATGTATTAGTAATGACTGGGTTTTATTAACCTGACGTTATGATTGAAAATATGTATAATGATTCTTATATCGAAGTTATTTTGTACGCTTTAAGAGTGTATTATAATATTTCGTTTTAAAGTCATAACCTAAATTAAGGGGATTTTAACTTTATTCCTAAAACTAGGTTTCAAAGAGCAAGCTGCATTTCACTATTGATAATCTCTAAAATTAGTTACTATTATCACTCTCAATTAAGCATATCAGCGACCCCTCCTCTACCAGCATACATACCTTCTCTATTGTCTATTATCACCATCAGTTAACAATTTCACCATCTTTTTTTCATTTCTTTTCATGAAAATTTGTGGGCAAAGAATCTTGTTACACTCACTATTGCTTTGCCTGTGAAAGTGGTGTTTCTGTTTAACTGCAAGGCTAAGTGGTCAAACAACCTGGTTAAAAAGCATAAGCATGTAATGACAGAACAGAAGATAAAATATTGAATCCTGAGACTCAATTTGTAATAAATCTATATACCCACATGCCAAAATAGTTTGGCTACCACAGTTTAAGTGATCCAAGAGAACACTTCAAAGAAATAGATACAAGGGAGGATGAGTCTTTGAACTAGGAGCTTCTTTTTGAGTGGAAACACAATTGCCAAAAAAACACAGATGTTCACCACATGAACAGGTGAAAAAATAGTCCTCTTTCAAATATACTTATCAAAGTCCTTTCTGCCTTTCTGTAATTTCGTTTTAATTAGGCCTTACTTTTCAGCTGTTCTCTGCTAAAAAACCCTAATAAGTAAAGACAGATTGTATGACTTCATTAACAATAGTGAGAGCCAGAATCTCAAGGCCTTTTCTGAGCCTCTTTTCTTGGCATATGTAATTTTCTAATTGCTGTTCTCTAAAGCAAGAGCTGCAATTAGAAAAATGTTATCTGAGGACACAACTCAACTGAACAATATTTGGCATTTCAATTTGTTTTCTAGCATTGAATCATTGTAATGGGAATTCTACTTGAAAACTTGGTTTGTCATAACCACCTGCAACTGAGTTTATGGTTTATCCTCATGTATGGATTTCCTTTTTCAAATCTTTATTGGATCATAAGAATACTCATTAGTACCCATGCAAAGTTCACTGGAAATGCCCTTAATAGGAAGTATGCAAGAAGGCAGAACAGCCAAACATATTTTCAAATGTATTCATTTATTTACATATTAGTAGCATAGACTTAATAAGATGGTCTGTGGTAGATTAAAAATGACCACAAATTCTTTGCTGTTACTTCTGAGAGGTGGAGTCTAATTCCCTTTCTGTTGATCCTGGGCTGGCCTCAGTGAATTATTTGGCCAGTAGAATGTTGCAGGAATGTTTAGAGACTTCTAAGGCTAAGTTATAAGCTTTGTCGCTTCTATTTGGGCCTCTTGGAACACTTGCTGATTGAAATCAGTTGCCAGTATGTAAGGAAGCACATGTAGATTCATGGAGAAGCTCATGCAAAGAACTGAACACTCAGATGATGCCCTGAGTTCTGAGATGACAGCCAACATCAATATGCCAGCTATGTCAGTGAGCCACCTTGGTAGTGAATCCTTCAACCTCACTTGATCCATAGCAGCTGATGCTACATCAAGTAGAAAAGCTATTCCTTGGAGCCCTGCGAAAACTATAGATTTGTTCACAAAATTAAGAGTGCCATCATTTTAAGTTGTTAAATTTTGAGATCATTAGTAATGCAGCAATAGATACCCAGAACAAACACCATGTGCTAAATAAAATTATGCAAAGAGGTAGAGGGGGAGAGATTTTAATTTTTCTTTTAATTATGTAATATATTGTTATTATTTTCATTATTATTCTTTTAATATTTTAATTATTAATAGATATTCTTGTAGTCTAACAATATGGATAGTCTGTAAAATGTGAAATTTCTCTAAATTGCTTGCACTTATTGTTATGCCTTGAAGAGAACACTCCAATAGTTTTCTAAAGTTTCTTTAGAGAACTTCCCATATTCTGATAAGTATTAGTATTGGGAAATAACAACATATATTAGTCTGGTCAAAACAACATCACTCTACATAGGCTAGAAAATAAATATGAAATGAGGAAAGTGATGATAAATGATATTATTGATAGAGTTAGAGAACATTATTTCCCCAAAACTCTTCCTTTCTATATCGGTAGCTGACAATATGAACCACCCAGTAACTCAGAATCAAAAGGCAGTAAGTGTAGTCATATTTGAGTCCTTTGTATTGCTCAGATTTTGATATTCAGTTCACTATGGGTCCTATCCAAATTACAGCTCATACCTGTTCACTTATATCCATCTAGGCAATCTCTGCAGGTTAAATCACTATCCTTTCTTGCCTACACAACCACAATAATGGAATTTTCTAATTCCCCTTTTCTTTAATATAATTCATTCACAAATGAGAAGCTAAAGTGATCCTTTTAAAAGGAAAATCACATCTAGTATATATTGCTGAAAGCTACACAATGAAAACCCTACAGGTCTTCACAAAACCTGATCTCTCACCACTTTGTCCAGGTATCTGTTTAGATTACATCTTCTTTCTGTCACTCAAACACTACAAAAATCTTTTCTTCCTTTTCTACTGCAGAGACTCTTCCTTATGTCTTCAATATTCTAATATGGATCTTCAAGTTGCAGTCTCATATTGTTTTTTTGTTTGTTTTTTGTTTTTGTTTTGTTTTTTGTTTTGATCTAAGGTCTCAATCTAAGTAACCCTGCCCATTAAAAGATCTAAAGTTATTTTTCTCCTTCAATCTCACTCAGTATTATTTTCTCCACAAAACAACTTGAAATTATTTTCTTGATTGATTTATCTGTTAGTTATTGTATATCACTCAACCTCACCCAGTACAGAAGTGCTTTAAGAACTGGGGACATGTTCTTTGCTGTCCCAAAGCTGAGAAATATCCTGGCTTATTGCAGGTTTGTATAAATACTTGATAGACGAACAAATAAATAATTCTCATATGTGTTTCTATAATATTTTTCCAAAGGACATTCAACTACATAATAGGCATAATGCCAAAAATTCACAATCAAATCCTAAGAAAACAAAATTGTAAGAAATCTTTACTTACCTTTTGTAAATGGCACACACTAATTTTTTTTTTACTAATTTTATGCTTAAGATAGGAACAAAAAAAATGAGTCCGTCTTTTCACTTAGACTCACTCTAATTTTCTGTTGTTTTTTGTTGTTCTTTTTCCATTCAAATAGAAAAATCTCAAATCATCTTTTAAAAAGTACCTCATAAAAAGAAAATATAAACATTATCACCAAGAAGAAAACAAATCTTATAGATGAGAAATGATGTCAATCTTTTTTAATGGCAGCCATATGTATTAGGGAAGTGAAATAATTTTGAAATGATTAAGGACTTTTAAATATAAACAAATCTGTTTGACAAAGAAGCATGAAATGTTTATCCATTTTTTTCACTTAATTCAAGGTAAGAAATTGTGGAACATTAAATAAACTTGTTTGTGGGGGGAGTTTAACTAATCAAGATTGAGTCCTGTTAGAACAAAAGATTAAATTCTCAAAAGCAGTGGTAAAAATTTCAGTGATGAGAGATGTTGAAAATCTCTATTAAGTTAGTCATTGATGGAAGTTTTATATTAATGTGTAACATTATTCTAAACATTTCTTTTTTATTTCCAATATTGTTTGGAAAGTGTCAACTGAATTTGTCCCTAAACTGTTCTTTAAACGTTTGTGTTCAGAACTATCTTTGTTAGTAACTTATACTTCTTTTTTATATAGCTCTGAGGTAGAGTATTTATTAAACAATGTTATTTCCATCTGGTATCCTTTAATGTGTAGCAATAAAATTAGGAATTGATAAAACATAAAGACTTAATAAACCTCTATACTATTTCATTCCTCTCAAAAGCATAAATAGGTACAGCAAGGAGCTAGAGGGGAAAAAATTAGCAGTTTATAACATTTGTAGTTATTGTTAGAAAATTATTTCAGTAAATGTGCTTACTGAATTTCCTTTCCTTAGAGCAAATAACATGATTTCATCTTTTTAAAAAATAAATCAGGGTATTACTTATCTTAGAAATTAATATTCTATAATAGAATAATAGTAAGGATGAAACTAAATCAGAGTTATAGTTAAAAATTATTAAATATGTACCATGATTCATGAACTATTAAATTATTTTCACTAATTAATTTCAATGCTTAGATACACTAATTTAATCCTCATAATAACCTGAGAGGGTATAAACTACTTTTATACCTAGACAGCAGTGCCAAGATATGTTAAGTAACTTTCTTTACTCAAATCAAATAGCCAATAAATGTTGAAATTAGCATTCAGACCAAGGCAGGCAGTCTGACTCCTAAGCATAAGGTCCTGATTATTATGCTGTGTTGCCTCCCACTATAGCACATTAGAAAATCATGATCTTCGAAGCTAGGCACACATGCTCAATTACCACTTCTGCTACATACTATTTTTCATCACTTTAAAGTTTCTTAACTTTTCTGAGATTTATCTTTCCTTCTTCAATAAAAAAATAAAACTTCCCACCTCTCAAGAGTTGTAACAAGAATAAAATAATTTTACATGATAAGTGTCCAGCATTGTGGCTGATATGAGGTTGGTGATTAATAAATGTTAATTTCCATTCTTTTTGTTTTAATATGACAAGGAATATGTATAGAAGTCAGAATGTGTAGTATAGTCATTATATGTGATTTCAAGGATTAGGAAGGCCAATAAATGTTGTTTATTAAAAAAAGAGCTGGTTTTCTAAATCTGAATGCTCCTTTGACTGAGATAAGAAACTCTAACTAAAAGAATGTACCATGGTTGTCTCATAGGTTTTACTCTGAGATATTCCCAGAAATTTGAAAATGTTTAATCTACATTTGGAAGTGAATTTGAGGTTTTAATAAATTATGATTGATAGCAGCTTTTGGTTAGTGACAGTGGTAGCTGTCCTGAACAGAATGAGACTCTCAATAGAAAATCATGCAGTGGATCTGCATGGGCACAAAATACAAAAGAGGCTACTAAAAATGGCTGTGCTGGGTGTTTCCAACAGAACACCCAGTGTATGTTAGACAGTGTTCCATGTGCCAAACCCTCCAGTTAAACACTGGAAATATACAATAGTAAAACCATAAAAAGTGAGATCAGTGAATGCTCAAATATATCTTCACCATTCACTGATATTTCAGGATCTTGTGTATTTTCACACTTAGGCCTAGCTGCACAAGTATATCTTTTAGATGAAATTATTTTCTGTTCAATACACTACTAATTAGTGCTCAATATAGAAAATTAGTCAGATAATTATAATTTTCGCATAAGTCATTTTTGTGTGGTGTATGCAGATATACATACAACTTTTCCCCCAGAAATAACATTCATGTCATACATGCCATTTTATAACTTATTGAGTCAATTAATCATTTTTTTTATAATTTTCAATGTTATTAAATATTATTTTCAACATTTTTTGTTGGATTTTTCTCTTACATAGATTTTGTGCTTACATTTTTTTATTTGTGTGAATTGAACTTTGGATAAAAAGATAAGGATCACAGAATTTGTTCAAGAATATTAACATTTTAATATTTTTTATTCGTTTGGCTTAAATAAATTTTCAAATTGTTCTTTAGGAACATAGTACTCTTTTACATAGTCAATAGCAATATATTAGAATATCATTCTACTAAAGCCTCATAACATTCAAGTGTTACCTTTGTAAAGAGACTGTTACTGTCAAGTGTTACCTATCTTTCTATTAGATTTTCAGGCCTGTGTTCATTCGTGAATTCTTTATAAAAGCTTAATATTAATATGCATTCCAAATACCTTCTCCCACTCTGTGTTTTTTCATGGTCATACTGATTCATTTTTGATGAACTACTAATTTTGATGGCATATGGTACATTATGGATAATGTATATTTTTTCAGAATATTATTTGCTTCATTCAGGGTTTCTGAATTTATTTAAAAATATTTAACAAATTATCATAACTATTTAATGCCCCTTTATTTCTAAATTATTAATCATTTTTGATTGTGTGCTTTTAAAATTACTTATTTTCTTAATTTTCTGGTAGATTTACTACTGTATTATTTTGTATTTATTAAATATTTTTATAATTCATTTATTTGTTTTTATCCTTATTAATACTCTTCCCATTTTTCCTCATATTTATTTTGGTCATCTCTTTCTATCATTTCTAGTTGAATGCTTAAATCTGTTATTTAAAATTTTTATTTAGAAAATAAAAGCATTTAGCATATAGCTCATCTGAGAACTTCTTTAATTGTGCTAATAGGTACTGATGCATAGTGTTATCAATATATTTCTTTCCAGACTATGCAACTTAAGTCTTGGTTTTCACTCTGCCAAGAAGAAATTTTTTAGTTTAGGTGTAGTTTAGGTGTCTTTGTTTCCATTTGGATTTTTGATAAATTAAAGCAGATTGGGATTTTATTACTGTTTTTTAAAAAGACTAGTTCTTAGAACCCTTCTAGGATCACGGCCAAATTGAGAGGAAGGTACAGAGATTTACCATATACTCCCTGTCCCCAAACATATACAGCTTCCTCCCTTATCAAATCCTCCACCACAGTGGTGCATTTGTTACAATTTATGAACCTACATTGACACATCATTATCATCAAAGACCACAGTTTACATTTGGATTCATGTCAACTAACTTGTACTTTCACTGCATGTACTATTTCTATTTTTATAGAATTTCTTAAAGTATGAAGAATTGTCAGGGTCTGTTTTCATGTCTCATGAGCAAGGAAAATTAAAGTACATTGTGTATGTTCAGGGCATAAACTATATTGCAGATGTGTGTGTCTGTGTGTGTTAAAAGATGAGAGTGAGATAAAGACAATTCTGTATCTCCTTTATTAGTTTACAGTATTTTAAATGTTTATTTTCTCAATATCTTTACTTGTTTGTATATATAATAGAGTTTAAATTTCTTATATTGTTTTGTTTATTCTTTTTTGTATTTATAAAAAAACTTCAATATAAATTCGGATTCATACTGAAAAATTTTTAATAATTCTCGATTGTGGATTTTTATAGTTTATCATTATAAAGTTATCTTTGCTTATGTTATACTTTTTGCATAACATTTACCTCTAATTACCAATATCGTAATTGATTTCTTTGATTTGCTACGAGTACCTGGGTTTTAACTTTCAAGTAATTATATAGCATAGAATGGGGCTGGAACTTCAATTTTTGATCAAATATGAGAGTATTTACTTTTTAAAACAACCAAGTCTCATTTATAAATACTGATTATTGAAATAGTAAATATTTTTGTGTTTAGATAAGTTTTATGTATTACGATACTTGTCTCCAGGCTTGTTTCATTATTTTTGGTTAGTGACTACCAGGATCCTGTTCCTATTGCCCATGTCCAATTTTTAGGTTCCTCCCTTGGTTTGACTTATGCCATTGCACTATACAATCATTCTTTACACTTTAGGTTTATGATTATTCCTTCACTCACTGAAGATGATTTTTTGTTGGCATTACATTCTCTTTTACTGTTTCATTATTAATTTGTTCTATTACTGTATTTTATTATTAGTTTCAAGTATACAGTACATTGGTTAGCCATTTATATATAGTTTATAAAATGATCTAATTGCTCTTTCCCTCCTCTAGCTCTCTACCTAGCCATTGTCATTACATTAATGCTAACTGCATTCCCTATGCTGTGCTCCCTATCTCTGTGACCATCTACTGACTACTAATTTGTACTTCTTTAACCCTTCACCCCATTCTCCCAGCTTCCCAATCCCTCCTCCTCTCTGGCCGTCCCCAGATTGTCCTCTATATTTGTGAGTCTATTTTTGATTAGTTTGTTCTTTTTGTTCCTTAGATTCTGCATATAAGTGATGACAATGTTCTTATCAGGTTGTCTGTATACTTTTGTAAAAGTACTTTTTAACATTTTATTCAAACAACTGTGGTACTATTATTCGAATTAATATAACTTCTGGAAAAAACATCAGTAAGAAAAGAAGCCAATATTCAGTAACAAAATAAACTAAAACTGTATTCCTTTAATTAGTAATACAGCAAAGGTTATAAAAATACCCATGGTATATAATTCAAGTAGGTGTGTTCCAGTACACTGCTCATAGTTAGTCTTAACTTGCCTTCCAATGACCTCATCTCCTCCCACTACTATGTTTCTTCAGTCCTCCTACTAAACTGTTGTGCAAATTTGTTTTTGGTTGTTAATTAGTTAATCTATCTGTAGAAAAGATGAAAAAGTTTCGGTGATGATTTATCTCACTCTTCTGTAGATATTACCTAGGACATACTGCTTGTTATTATTTTTTAAATTCTCATTTTAAATGTATTATTAATCCTTCTTTTCTTCAGATGACAAAAGCAAAGCTGGATGATTATTTAACAACCAAGCACCTCCAGATGGTACTCCAGGCGGGTGGAAGTTGCCATGTGTTACCACTTCATCCTACCATAAATCCTTAAAAATGAGAATGTGAAAAGCAAATTAAGTTAACAAATCCTTTTGGATATGAACCATGGATAAACATCAACATTTTAATGCTATAACCAACCATCAAGGAGATGGGATAGGAAATGAAGGAAATCAAGAAAAATTGATATATATTAATTAGTTTAGTTAACTTATGTGACTTTCATTATGTGTCCTATGAAAGTGTCAAGATGCCACACTTAGAATTTAAATGCAAACAATGCAAGCTTATCAAAATGTCAAAAAGAAGGTATAGAAGCAATGAAAAAAGATACAGAGAAGAACGAGCAGTGTGTATTAAAAAGCTGATTTTGGCCTTTTTATAGTTATGCCACTGCTTTATTGTTTATCTTAGGGCAATTCTGCTTTATATGGACCAGTGAGAACATTTTTTCTTATTTTATTAATTTTAAAGTATGGGCTCTGCTATTGACTCACCTCTTCTCCTTAGGTACTCAGGAAAAATTTGGTTAATTTGAGATTTGACATTTTTAATCATTAAATGCTTCACTTAAAGAATAAAAACTCTTGTAGTACAAAAGAAAAATGTAATAAAATGTTTTAGGTAAGTTATTAGAGAATAATAAAAGCAGGATTTTTGTATCGTTTAGTATATTTTATTGAATCAGAGAAAGAAGACAGTTATTTTGTGAGACAGAGAAATTATAGCCCCCATTTTGCTGGGAATATTAAGGTAAGGTCTGTAGAAAATGTGAAGTAATAGAGAGAGGTTAACTTTTGGATTGTCTGTCCCCCTCCTACTCTCTCACTATAGTAAACTGGAACTGCCCTCTTAGCTCTGACTTAGGGAAATGACCCCTTCCATGACTCTCTCTTTCAGATTCATGTGACCTCTCTACTGCTTTAAGCAGCAAGAAAAAGGGTCTAGCCACTCCATGTGTGCCTACTCTCATGCTGTCATATTCCCTCTCCTGCTTTGCTTCTTCAAATCATTGGAAATTTGGGTGGCAATAGCACAAAACTTAAATAGGTGCTCCCTTCATCCTTCCTGCCCTTCAGAGGGGGGGTCACGTTGCCTTTGAGAACTCTCTGACAGGGTTATGGGAAACATGAATAGTTTTAACACTTAGCTGGTTCCTTGCACATAACTTTATATTTATAATATTTTATTTTGATGGTCATAATTAGGAAGAAATAGGAAATGTTCTGGTATGGTGTGATAGCCTCTATCTGAGAGAGGTGAGAGGGCAAAAGATCATCCAGACTGGTGTCATAAAGGAACGGAAAACTGAAGGCTTCTGTGCCCATTTTGACCTCATGTAGATGCTCTGAGTGGTATGAAACACTGACTATCATGAATGTATAATTTAAATTATCGGTACTCTTTAGCAAGTTAAATTATTGTCTGGATAGTTCAGATTTTCTGGAATTTAATTTGTTTCCGAAAGATGAAAACAAAGTAATTTTATTGTGGTAAATGAGATAAAACAGACAACTTAAAAATGAAATTATTTTTAAACATTCACTTACAAGTTGTTTGAAATTGAGCACTTTTCCCAAATAAATAATTATAAAAAATCTAACTATATTTCCAAATCACCTCTAAAGGCTTCTATAACGCTCTGTCATTTCATCTTTTCTCTCCTCATTCCCAGTATCATTTGAGAATTTTCCCTTCACAGGTCCCGTGTAAGTAATCTCAGATCTGTCCAGACACCTAGGCTTTTTTTTCCATGTACTTAACCAAAACCACTGACCTTGGAAACTTCATTCTCATGATTGAGTCTGTGCTTTGTTAGTCTTGATAAGGCATAGTTTTTGATAAAATTACTCCAGTTCCTCTAAAACTTTTAATACTAGCTCTCTAAATAATTCCTTACTACCAACCTGTACATTAAGACTAACATTTATATAGCCACATATATATATATGGCTTAGGACAGTGTTTCTATATATATATATATATGGTCATATAGCAATTACTATACCCCCCTGAGGCTGGGGAAGTTAGGAAACTAAAGCACTTAGTAATTAAATATTTTCCAAGATCACAAAACTAAGCATTGAGAAGAGCTGGGATTTTAACCTAGGTAGCCCATGTCTCTAATTTCCATAGGAAGGCACTCTACTGATTGTATAGTCTCCCTGGTTCATCATATAACTTTCTTCTAAACTCTTCATTTCCATGTTACCCTCTCTGTCCCTAGCCCCACTAGAGCATCTACCCATTATATTTTCTACAACTCTCTGACATGTCTATAGCTATGCTATGTGTTGTGTCATTATATACATTAGGGGCAAGTCAATTCACTTCTCTTCGATTAGGTTTCAGAACTGTGCTGTGAATACATAAGTAAAAGAAATCTCTTATTCTTGATGAACTTTCTAGTGTGAGAAATTGGGGAAGCAAAGATACCAGAGTGTGAAGGACTAAAAATAAAATTTCTTCCTTGGGTGGAAAACTGATACAGCTGTCCATGATTTCATGGTTGTGTAAGAAGTAGCCCATAGGATAATGAAATTTATTCCTTTTTAAGTAAGATCACTTAGGCAAATATAGAACCAGTTAAATTGCTTGAACTCCTCATTTGTTTAGGGATAGCCCCATATAGCAGAGCATAAAATACTGGACTAAAATGTTCAGTAAAATGTTAAGATTCAAAATCAGGTGACTCATATAAATATATTAGTTGTCCAATGTTGTAAAAGGCATCCCAGGCAAAGACAGGTACAAAGGTACTAACTATTTGAATTATTAGTTTTAGAGATCATTCATTTTTTGTTTGTTCATTAGTACAACAGATATTTTTAGAAATCTACAAGATGCCAAGTACTTTTCTAGGTACTTCATACTATTTATAATAATCACAAACTATTTTAATGCAGATATTATTAGCACTATTTTACATATAACTGATATTCAAAGAGCAGTAATAATCTTTTTTACATAATATACAGTGATGATTGATCTGTTATTCAAATCCACAAATGTTTACCTCCTAGGTCAATACACATTGCTCTAAACCAGATAATATCTTGTGGCCTAGGCTGAAGCATGCCAAGATGGGGAGAGATGTTGATGTGGCTAAAGAATTAGACAGAAGCCAGATTATGGACTAAAAATGACATGATTATGTTTGCTCTAAATAACAACAACAACAACAACAATAAAACCCTACCAGTTCTGTAAAGAAAGATTAGAGAAGATACAGACAGCTAGCAATATATTGAAATAATCCAATTATTTGGTGGCTCAACAACTGGAGTAGAGTTGAAAAGGAAGAGAAGTATGTATCTGAAATTAAAATCTAGAGCACTTAATAATAAATATATATCATTGATTTTAATTCCTTACCCCATTTCCCATTTGCCTCGAGAATATTCACCGGTGGCAGCATTTAACCTGAGATAATTTATGGATTACCGTCGCAACCTTACCCCCAAACTTTGTTATACATCTTTCATGCTTTTCATAGAATTACATCAAAACAGGAATGATGCAGTTGGGACAGCTCATGTGAACAGAAAATAGATGCCAAATGATCTGGGAAAAAAAAGAATTGCAAAGAAGATGACTGTAGCCAGATTCTGTGGTGAACTTATGGTTCTGAAATCGTGCGACAAGGAGATGCCAATGTTGTCAACTTTCCATAATGGTACTGTGATTGAACTAGATAACAGAAATGGAAAGAAAACGAAGAAGCCATGTGTCATTGTGTATTATAATGAGAATATGGTGCAGTGGACTCAGTTGATCAGATGCTCACTTCTTATCTGACTGAGCACAAAAAGCACTTATGTTGGTGTATCTTTTACCACCTTCTAAACATTACAGTGCTGAACTCCTGCATCCTGTTCAAAAAGGACAATCCTGAGCATACAATCAGCCATGTAAACTTCAGATTGACATTGATTGAAAGAATGCTGGAAAAGCATCGCAAGCCAGGGCAGCAACATTTTCTAGGTCATCTGTGTTCTGATGATGTCACGTCTCTTCGCCTGTCTGGAAGACATTTCCCCAAAAGCATACCACCAACATCAGGGAAACAGAATCCAACCAGTTGCTGCAAATGTTGCTTCTCGCACAATGATAAAAATGGCAAGAAGCTTCATAGAGAAATGTGATATTTTTGTGCAGAATATAATGTTCTGCTTTGTGTTGTTCTGTGCTTTGAAATTTACACATGAAAAAAATTATTAAATACTGATCATCATATATATTTCTGTTATATTAGGATTAGAGACAAGTTCTGTTTAGAAATAACTCCAAGAACAGTTTTTATATCTTATTTTCACATTGAAAACCAGTCAGATTTGCTTTAGCCTCAAAGAGCATGTTTATGTAAAATAAATTAACGCTGGAAGCAAGCTGCACTTTTTCTTTTTTATAAATGGGAAATGGGTTAATTTGAGCAGAGTTGTTTGGGCGTTTCAGTGGAAGTGGGGTAGAAGTTAAAAAATGAGTTCAATATAGAAACTATTTAATTAGAGGTGATAGCAAGAGTGAGAGAGCACTGGAGAAACAGAGAGAAAGAAAAAGACAGAGAGAGACAAAGAGACAAAAGAGACAGAGAGACAAGACAGAGACAGAAAGAGACAGAGAGATGAGAGAGAGAGAGAGAGAGAGAGAGAGAGAGAAAGTTGTGAGCTTCAGATATAAAGCTTTCACCCTACTTCTTGACTTCTTGCCACTAAGCCTGCTTGTCAACACCTGTCTCTCAAAGGCAGATTCAATTAGTGGCTAGGTAGCTAGGTAGGTATAAGCACCTTCTGGTATGGCCTGCACCCCTGGCTAACCTGTTGCTCTTTTGATACCAGCAGACAAAATAGACTTAAGTAAAAAATTAGTGGACTAAAAACAAATAGAACTAATACAATAATCTTGTTCTGCATTTTTTTCTATAGAGATAAAGAATAATAGTTACCATGTACTGAACACTTATCATGTTCAAACAGAATATTAACAGATTCTAACATATTATCTCACTCGCTCCTACAAGACCCCCTGAGGTAATTTAAAATATTATTCTTATTTTTCGGATAAGAAATTTGGGCTTAAAGAGTTGAACCAATTACCTTAAATAACTAGTAAGTGAATAGAGGCATTCCTCAAATCCAGCTGTTTGATTTCAAAGCTCAAATGTTTAACATTATCCTAAACTGCTTCTCCAAATTCTTCCTAATTCCAATTGGATAATGCAAGATCACATCTCCATCATTTACGTCATGATAAAATTCAAACTTTGAAAAATTTAATTTGAGAACGTCTATGCATCATTTGTACAATAAGCTTAGCTTAGCTCTACTCTCCCTGACTCTCTGAGGCATATTAATGCTATATTTACACCAAATTCCACCAATCCCTCTTCTTGAACTGACCATGCTCTTTTCCATATCCATGTCTTTGTTCAAGCAACAGGGAGGTCTTCATATCCAACACCACTTATTTTAAATGTCATCTCCTTGGTGAAGAATTTCCCATACTTTCACCTCCAAAAGATTATTTAATTTTACTTCTTTGAAGCTGTTACACTTTGTATAAAACTTTATTATCATGTTCACCTCCTTTTTATTTGTGCTTTCAAGTCTGATTCGTTCCTTACACCACACACACCTCAAAATCTTTGTTTTATTCATTTCAATATTCTCTTTAAGCACAGTGTCAGTCATTATGTGGCCACTAAATTCTCTTGGAGAAGCAAAAGCTAGAGATGTTCTGTTTGCTGAGAAATTGTGGGATTCCTTTCCATTTGCCATTTATCCCAGAAATGGCAATTAAGACCTCCCTGTTGTGTGTGTGGCGGGGGGTGGAGGTGGAGGAGGAAATGACCTGTTAGAAGCAGCTTCTGGGGCAGGTTGGGATGAGACTGTGGATAGAGTATAGTGAAAGGAAAGATGTTCCTATTGCTGGCCTTCTTTTTCATTAATGAATTTTTAAAGTCAATATATGTGTAGCAAATAACTATATTAGTTCTTCTTTGGAAAGAACTCACTAATAAAAGAGAAGATAAAAATGGCATGAAAATACTTGAATATTTTGAGGGGAAGGATTACTATCTGGTAGTGGAAAAATAAATGAGAGTGCATATAGGAGAGACCAGAAGTACAGTGAGACTAATTTTGCCTTCATTTTGAAATAATGCAATCACTGTCAACAATAAAGAATAACAACTTAAATTTTTTTACAGTGTTCCCTCTAGTTCTGACATATTTTGACAAACATTATGTTCTTAATTATCTGCCAGAGAATTAAACATTAGGCATTGCATTTGGGAGCAAATACTGAAGATAATAAAAGGAAATGTAGAAGGAAACTAATATTTGAAATACTTTTAAATAGCTTACAAGTTTCCTTCTTTAGGGGAAAAATCATTATATGAGATATATACCCTCAATGTTTTAAAGTATTAAATAATTCAAAGCAAGAAATACTACACAGTATAAATTATACAAAACAATGATTGCAGATAAATTAAAGCATTCAGTCACAATGCCACTAAAGACAGAAATAGGATTAAGAGAAATTGAGAAAAGATGGGTTTTTAAATAGCAATGCGAAAAGATGAGATATAAATTACAAAATATTAACTATATTTGCCATATTTGGTTTATCTGATTAGACTCAGAGAATGTCCACAGAACAGAAGAGGTTTTTTTTATAACAATATAATAAGAGATGAAAGGAGAGAGGCAACATGAGGCAAAATTAGTCCTACGAGGTGGTAGATTAGGTTAGACTAGGTGGCAATCTATAGTGTATGACTAAAGAAGCACTGACAGGTCAGATTAGCCAAAAATATTTGTTTTCTATGGAAAAAAAAAAAGTTTAGAATGTAAAATGATCGACCTATACATATACTGCTTACAAATTATCTTCTATCTCTCATCGATGAATAGGTAACAAGTTCAAATTGATTCCTCAGATTAGCTAGTTTACCCCTTGATGCCAAACCAAAAGAAATAAAATACAGGAAATGGAATTTCTCTTGAAAGAAATCCAGGGAACAAAATGTAGACTAAAGAAACTGAATAACAGTAGAATTAGAAAGTAGGATTTAGAATTAGGTAACATGGCCCTGAAGGTTGTTTGTAATCGATATCAATAAAGATGATTTCCTAAAGACAGGAGAAGGCCATAAAATGTGATGTTACTACCTGAAGTAAGTACAATGGGTCACAGTCTTGGTGAAGGCTGACCTGGTCTTAAAGACGATGGTAGAATCTGTGTAAATTCTCCCTGTGCACAGTTTCAATAGTGCCTTCTAGGCAATTCAAAAGGCCCTTCAAGTAATATATATATATTTGTAGATTTAGTAACACTCCCCGTGAAGATGATATAAGTTTTTTAAGCTCAGTACTTATTCTCAAGAGACTATTACATGAATGATGAATAAGAAAAGAGCCATAAAAAACATTTTTGGACATTTATTATATTATTTTATTATTAGTTAAAAAAATATTCTCTTAACACTAAGAAAGTTCAAATGATTCCAAGAACTTAACTACAGACTTATTACATTCTCTAGGGAAATGAGGATATTTCTTCATGAACTTGAAACAAATATCGTTTCCGTTAGTTTTGAGCAGTGTTAAAACATTGCCCCTCAGGAATTTTAGCAACAGTAGAACATTATTTTTAAATTAACTTTTTTATTAAATGCTTGTTTCCCTTGAAAAGAGAGCAGCTGTTAGTGCTGGCAGACTCCTCTGCCCCCCAATCTATGAGTGCAAATCAAAAACTGTTTGTGAATAATCTACAGTATGACAATTTGTCTACAAATATGTCACTGCCTGTTTACCTCAGTGTGTGTCAATTGGATTTAGCCCCTTATTTGCAGAGAAGAGGGTAAGGCAATCCTGACAGCATCCCTTCCTGCAGGTCTGGCACTGCAGCCTCTCCCTCAACTTCCTGTTACCACTAAGAACTACAGGGAATGAGAAGCCACACACTGTGCAGAGTGTGGGCTTTGCAAAACTACAAAATTAGAGACCTGGTCTCTCACCGAGAGAGTAGAGAGCTGTTCACAGAGAGGAAGATCTTTCTGTACAGCACTTTGATTAAGTCTAGGAAGAACCTTAATAGACTGCCATTTACTAGAAAGGAACCTTTTGCAGATAAGTGTTGGGGGGATGGAGTTTGATATTTTCCTTCTGTCAGCTCCCTCTATATTGAACAGTTGATGCTTGCATTAAAGGAAGATCAAATAAAAGGCTTATTCAGCATTTTCTAGATTTCCAGGAAGGAAAAAAAATTGTCAGCTTTAGCTTACTTATATATAAGTATATACTTATATATGCCAGCTTATATCACCTTGTGTAATGTATGATTCACTCTGTGTGTTTAGTATTATAATGAAGCAAAGCTCCTTCCCATCGTTGGGCACAGTTTACTCCTTTCACATAGGCACTTGCACCGCATGCAAATATTCACAAGATTCACCTAAACTACGGAACTCAAGAACCTCGCTAGGTTGCTTCTGGATTACTCAGATAGATGTTAACATGGTGATTTCGTGATATATGATAAATGGTCTCTTTCATAGCACTTAGCAGCAGTATTAGTGTTATAACTGAATTACTAATCTCTATTGCTTTTCAAAATGGTTGTTCTTTCCATATGCGCGTGTGTGTGTGTATCTATATGTGTGTGTGTGTGTGGTATATATCTATCTATCTATCTATCTATCTATCTATATATATATATATATCTTTTTCAAAACTGAGATGTAGGAAGGAAATGGAAAACCCAACTGGCAAATGGTTTAAAGGGCAAAATTTAGTGTAGGGCATGTATTCATCTGCTACATGAATATATATTATAGATTCTTATTTATTAATGGCTTTGGATGTGTTTTGAAAATAAATTTCAAAATCAAGGGAAGTCCAAAGGTATTTATCTCAAGCCTCAAGTATGCAAGAAGGTAAAATTCTGAGCAAAAATTCAAATGTTATTTATTTTTCACTAAAATCTTTTAAATATATATTATGATTTTACATAGAGATATGGGCTAATGGAAGTCAATACTACTTCCTTTAAAATGTACTTGTAAAACTACATGTTCAACACTATACACAGAATTTTTCATGAGAGAGAAGTACTATTTATCTTCCTGGACTGGTTTCTCTTCACATCCTTTTATAATAGGAAAATAATAATGTAGAGAAGCCCAAACTTGGAGGTGGGGGAAGAGTATCTCAGCTATAATGACTACCTTGAAACACCTAAAAACAGAATGTGCTGTATAGAGATGGTAAAAGCTTTTATCCTTATAATACTTATTGAAAATATAATAAGAGACTATTAAATACTTCAAAATAAAATAAAAATTTGAAATGACATTTAAAATAAATTAATCCCTCTTAATTTCTCTATGTATAGGTAAAGAGAATTGTGTAAAGTAACTAAAATGCAATAATAAACTTTTGAAAAAAATAAACAAAAGGGGAGGTAGAAGGAAGCATAAAACTTCATATATTGAAAGCAAGGACAGGGACATATAGATAAAAATGATGGGTCAAATAAAGCATTAAATTTTGCTTTCTACTAAAAAGAGAGAAAATGATTTTTAAAGTGTTATAAACCTACAAGGATAAAGAATACAGGGAAAGAGAAAACAGCAACTAACTCTTTTGAATCTGGAATGATGATAGATGCATGTGACTGACATAGTATATCCAAGAGAATTGAATCCTAAACTGGTAGAGAAAGTTGAGTGATACAAATTATACCAAAGAACCATGAAAAAATGTAGAGTTTGACAGAACTGGATGCTTACTTTTTTACTTTTTTTTTCAATTACATTTAACACTCCTTAATATATTAGTTTCAAGTGTATAGCATAGTAGTTAGACATTTATGTAACTTAAGAAGTGATCCCCCATCAGTCTAGTACCCACCTGGTATTACAATATAACTGATTATATTCCCTATGCTGTACTTTACATCTCTGTAACTATTTTGTAACTGCCGATCTGTACTTCTTAATCCCTTCACTTTTTCGCCTAGGCCCCCATCCCTGATCCCATTTGTTAACCATCAATTTGTTCTTTGTTATCTATAAGTCTGTTTTTGTTTAGTTTGTTCATTTATTTTGCTTTCTAGATTCCACATATAAGGAAATCTTATGGTATTTGTTTTTCATCTTATTTAATTTAACATAATATCATCCATGTTGTCACAGATGGTAAGATTTAATTCTTTCTTCTAGTTGAGTAATATTCCATTTATATATGTACCACATCTTCCTTATCCAATCATCTATCAATGGACACTTAGGTTGATTCAGAAAATTAAAAAGTTTCTGCACGGCAACGGAAATCATCAACAAAACAAAAAGACAATCTACCAAATGGGAGAAGATATTCACCAAAGATACATCTGATAAGAAGTCAATATCCAAAAATATATAAAGAACTCATATAACTTATCACCAAAAAAACAAATGACTCAATTTAAAAACAGACAGAGGACCTGAACAGAAATTTTCCCAGAGGGCACACGGATGGCCAATAGACATATGAAAACACACTCAACATCACTAATCATCAAAGAAATGTAAATCAAAACCACAATAAAAAATCACCTCACACCTGCCAGAATGGCCATCATCAATAAATCAAAAAACAACAAATGCTGGTGAAGATGTGGGGAAAAGGGAACCCTTGTGCATTGTTGGTGGGATTACAAATTGGTGTAGCCACTATGGAAAACAATATGGATGTTCCTCAAAAAATTGAAATGGATGCTTCTTAAAGTGGGGAAATAGACAAAGAGCAACCAGGAAAATTGTATAAAAGATTTCTGAAGAAGCGGTTAGAATCCCCCATCTCCCTCCATGCATGTGTCTGTGAATTCTTGTGTTTCTGGACATTAATGCATGGCCCTGAGTCCCCTTTGGTGAATGACTTGTAATCCTGCTCTTCTGAGTGCTGCCTCAGACAGACATGAGGTGTCAGTCTCCCCAGGGATTATCTCAGTTTACAGAAGGTCATCTCATCCAAAGTTTCAACCCCTACTCTGGTGGCCCATTCTAATGGCTAATTGATGCAGGATGATAAAGGTCTAATGACGCAAGCCCAAATAGGAACAACTCTGAAAGGTTGTTCTAGTTCTAGAGCTCTCTGTGGAGTCAGCCAAGTCTGTCTTTGGAACTACATCACAGCTCGACTTTTCTCAAATATAATTTATTTCCCTCTTGTTTATTGGTATTGAACCCAAACATCTTGCACAATAATCTGATCTCAGAGCCTCCTTTTCAGAAACCTGACCAGCAACAATGAGCCTTCCTAATCTCCAAAGAAGATTAATGACTTATTCTTAGCAGTCTGGAAAATGGAGTCTTCCCAAGAAAGGGGAACGCAAGGGAGAGTTGAGGGCAGAAATCCTATACTTAACAAAAGTCAAATAAATGGATACTTATACACCAAGGCAGAGATACAAGACTTTTGCCTCCAAAGATTGATTTAGGGTACTCAGATAAAGCCATCTCTGAAGAATCTGAATAGCCTAAGATGAAACTCATAAGTACATCTATATTTAGATAAAATGGTCCAATCAGATTACCTTACAGTGAAGCCCAAAGGTGAGCTTTATAATAGCAAAGAATTAACAATAAGCTCTCTTGAATCTTTAGAATAAAATCAGAGATAAATAAATGTACATATAAACCCTATAATGTGAAAGATAAATACCAGGGCATATTTTAAAAAGAAATTAAGGGATTAGGGAAATAATAATTATAAACATTTTCAGAAACAAGAACAGGATGCTATAAGAAAGAAAATAAAGGAAGAGATTCAGAAATTAAAAAGATGTTAGCCTGAAAGTAAAACTCATTAGAAGGAAAGAAGAGTTGAAGCCACCTCTCTTTACATCAAAAAGGTAAAGATATGGAAAATAAGAGAGATTATAAGGAATATGGAGAATTACTCTAGAAGTTCCAACATAAAAATGTATGAAATCCCCCCAAAATAGAACTGAGAAAACAGAGAAGAGGAAATCATCAATAAAATAGTAAAAAACCCCTTTCAGTTTCCATGTTAAATGAGCCAACAGATTGCCTAGCAAAATATATGAAAATAGACCCACCCCTGGCTATGTTATTATAAAGGAGCAAAATAAAAATTCTACATGTCCTTGGAATGGGATGATGTAGAGTATATAAAGAGTTTTTTAAGTTTCTCGGAGCAGCCTTGGAAGCTAGAAGATGGTGGTTCCATAGAAATGGTAATGGCAGTAAGATACAATCGGTAAAATTCTACTAGACAAAGACCAATTTCTTCAACAAGTCAATGATAGGATGGTGGGGATAGCAAGAGAATGGTTACATCTCAAAAGGAACTTAAATAACACATCAGCAAAATATAATACATGGATCATGTCGATCTTGTTTGTTTGGATCTTTATTCTCACCAGCCAACTTAAAAAACAATAGAGATAGTTGAGGAAAATTAAACATGATGTAATTATTAAATATATTAAAGCAATGTTTAACTTATTGTGTCACTGTTATTGTGGTTCTGGATTAAAAAAAATAGCTCTTATCTGGTGTAGATACATAGTAAAATATTTATAATAGATAATGAATTTTGGAAGCTGTGGTACATGAATATGATGGAATATTACTCAGCCATAAGAAGAGATGAAATACTGCCATTTACAACAACATGGTTGGACCTTGAGATAATCATACTAAGTGAAATAATTCAGAAAGAAAAATTTAAAAATCATATGATAGCACTTATATATGTGGGATATAAACCTAAAAGCAACAAATGAACAAGACAAACAAACAGAGACTCACAGACATGGACAATAGCCTAGTGGTTACCAAAGGGTAGTGGGGAGGTAGAAAGAGTAAAAGGGGTCAGGTATGTGGTGACAGAAAGAAATCTAACTATGGGAGGTGAACACACAATGTAAATATATATATATATATATATATATATATATATGCCTTACTGTTAAAATGTACAGCTGAAACATAGGATTTTGTTAACCAATGTCACCATACAAATAAAATATAAATAAATAAATTTAATAAAAAATTAAATTTAAAAAATAAAAAATAGCTCTTCTCTGGTGTAGATACAATATTTACAATAGACATCATGATTTTTGGAATTTGCTTTAAAATTTTCCTGTCCTTTCACTTCTCCCCTACCAAAAAAAAAAAAGGATGAAGTGTGAATAAATAAAACAAATGTAGCAGAAAGTTGATGGATACTGAAGTTAGGTGATGGGCACAGGGAGATCATGGCATTATCATCTCTCTTTTTGTGTATGCTAAATGTCTATAATAAATATTGCTTAAGATGTGCAGTAATACTCAGCTAAATAATCAAGTGATAAAAAGATAAAATACATTTTTGAAATACAAGATCTCAAAAATTTTTTGAGATACAAGATCTCACATATAAACTTTCCCTGAAAGTTACTGTAGGAACTGTGTTCCAAGATGAGAGAATAAAGCTAAAAACAAAATACATGGGGTAAAGAGCACAGGAAAAACAACAGCAAGAACATAAAGAGAATCCCTTAGGATGATTACATCACTTTGTGCTGTTCAGACTGTTCTGTCTGTTCAGACCAATAGAAAACACCCATAACATACACACACACACCTATTTTTCCATTCACCTGACAATTATGTGATCCCAGATTTTACTTTAATCTTTTGGCTCCTACTAATTATTTAAGGAAGAATTTTGGGATAGACTCAGCAACTAATTAGCATTCTCTGAAAAGGAGATTCTTAGGAAGTCACAGATCTCCCATGGACTCCAGGAAGTATCCTTTCAGACACAGACTGCACTCTTTCTTATGACCAAGAAGCACAGAATTATGATAGTCCTTCAAAATGTTAAGGAAAGGAGATTTTATATTATCCAATGCTGAGCCTCTTGACTGAGGCAATCAGGTTTTTTTTAACTGTATATTTCCAACCCTCCTGCATTATTAAGGAACAAACAATCAGTATTAGATTAAGCCATGTTAGTACATGAATGCAAAGTCTCCCAACAACTTATGGTGATTTTCATCAAATAATTCTTTTTCTAATTTCTAACTAAATTGTGGTACGTTAAATTTAAAACCATATTCTTCATCTTTGTATTTTAAAGTACTCTTTACTTAAGAACTTTTAACATTGCTTTAAATTCTTTATTGGACATTATATTTGTCAAAGTTATAATTTGTAAGAAATAGATATCATCTGTCATTTATACAGAAAGTAAATTTATTGAAAGAAATAGTGGAGTCGTCATTGAATTATGACAAACCTAAAGTACGAGACTCAGTATCAGAAAATGGTTAGGCACATAAGGCTATGCATCTAAAACTACTGTCCAAATCATACCTTAGACCTTGCCCAGAAAGAACACTGTTCCATGTCCATAGAACAGCAGCATCTTCAGGTGCTCCACTAGCATGTCTGGCTCTGATCTTAGTTGTCTTTACTAACCCTGCTGTCTGAAGATCTTGGGTATCATAATATAGCCCCTGTAGTCAAAATATTCCTTTCAGGCCCTGCTTCTTGTGTCATTCGGTCTAATTCAAAATGAGAGTGACTGATGAGTTAAGCATGTTACATACCTATACCCTGGCTGCAAAGAAGTTTGATAAATCCTTCCACTAAGATTGATAAGAAAGGCATGCCACAGATTCATGGAAAGTTTTCCAATATGGGGCAACCAGAAATATACAAATGTATCCTATATGGATTTTG
Organism: Pteropus medius; assembly: GCF_902729225.1. Taxonomy (NCBI): domain Eukaryota; kingdom Metazoa; phylum Chordata; class Mammalia; order Chiroptera; family Pteropodidae; genus Pteropus; species Pteropus medius. Next base: position 4,131,276 of record NW_024354500.1, on the reverse strand, counting down.
CAACTAATGTGGATAAGCATATATCTATTTTTTTATTTTAAAATTCAAGATCTTGTGAATCAGTAATGACTTACATCTATTAGTGCCAACTTTCTCAATAAAGGAAGGATGATTTTGAAAAAAGGTATAATCTGAGGGCCATATGTATATTTTATATTAAGTACTGTTAAGTGCGTGTCAGGAATAGAGGGAGTAAAATAATTAAGATGATATTTTTCTAGTTAATAACATATGCGTGCTCACCTAGCACCATGAATATTGCTTCTCTCACTGGTAAGAGCATTTACTTCAGATCTTTGGAGGTTAAACAGTGAACAAAAGATCAGAAGGGATGTATAATACAGCATGTCTATACAGTTAAACACTAAATCAACTATCATCAAACTATACAGGCTGACCTGAAGTTAAGAGGCCCAACCTTTGGTTCCAGATTTTCCCCTACAGAACCAGTTCACTTAGGTAAGAAACATACATTTTCATGAAAGTCATAAGAAACATATACTTATGAGAATTTTGGCTCTCATAAGTCCTAAAATATTAGATTTAAAAAAAACTGTTAGAATAACTAAGAAATACAAGTCAATAAAGGTTAAAAAAATTAGATGAACATTTTGCATTGCCAGGTACTAGAGTTACTTCAGAATGTAACTCCCAATTTATCAATTTCATGCAACTGAAACCTGAGTTCTTTCTTTGCAATAGGTGCCAAGAAGGAATTTTCAAATTTTCTTTATTTTTTACACTGTGGCTTAAGTCATATCTAATGGTCACGGTATATAATGTATATATTGTTCTGCTTAAGTCTAAATATATAATGTTGTGTTCACAATATAAGCATTTATTAATACTTCATGTAGAAAAAAAGATCGTATAATGAAGTACATTAGAGTGATATAAATGGTAATATATCAAGAAAAATATGATTTTTCTGCTATTCTAAGAATATTAGTAATAAAAAAATTTGAAATATCGATTGGCATAAAAATAAAACTCAATGCTTGAAATAAGAAATTATTTTAGGTATTCTTAAAATACTAGCCAGATTACACCTAATTCTATAAAAGTCACCCTAAAACTTTAAGTATTTCATTTATTATGTTGGACCTGAATTTATTTTAGATTACTGAATCACATAAGTTGTAGTTTACTTTTTAAGTTTCTGATTTTTACTAGTTTGTAAAAGGATTTTACATTTGCATTTAAATAGGAAGAAACTATGATAAGGATTTCAATTAAAAGGCTGTCTGTTTGGGTTAATTCATTTTTAATAGGAATAGTAAATATTTTTCAGTTGATATAGCTCTTACCACAAGATCAGTTCACTGTTTTTTTATCTACTTGTCAGGTGATGCTCAATAAAGAACACTGTAATGTCAGACCTTGCTATTTAAGAAACATTTCTCATTTCTTTATTGATTTTTGAGAAACTAAAGTAAATTTCCAAATAGAACTTGAGAAAACTGATGACAGTGATTCACTACATTAGTACAAAAGATTCTTATCACATAGGTACACACGCAAAACATATATTAATATGTATATTAATATAAGTATATTCAAACAAGTGTATTCATAGGCCTATATACATAAAAAAATAGATTTTCATTCTAAAGTCATTCATGCTAGATTTGATGGAAAGGAAAAAAGGAACACTAATTTTGAAAGTCTGGCTAAGTCTTCAGAGTCTCATCTACTTTCTATAGGAACAAGTTGTATCCTCTACAAAAAGAATGACTATCTTTTAGTCTTTACATGTATAATTTGCTTTTGAAGTGGAGAAATTTTCTGTAATGACAATACCAATCTCAGTTTGATGTCTCATAAACATTTTTTTACTTCTGAAGCTAGTTCTTTGAAATGTGGTCACTCATCTGTCGTTTGGTTTTAGACATATCTTTAAGATTCTAAACAAATTTGGTTAATTACACAGGATCTACTTGAAATAATTTATCTTAAAAAATAATTTATACATGCTTACTGTGCTTTAGGATGTTTGTTGTTTACTTTTTTGTTTGTAGTTATGATTATCTAACTTGTAGTGTTTCTTACCCATTTTCTAAGAAAATAACTCACTTTCTCACTCTCTTAAAAAACTATGAAACTGTTCTGGCTATCATTTTTTTTCTTTCTTTTTTTCTTTCTTCCTTTCTTTCTTTCTTTTTTTCTTTTTTGGCAGGGAAGAAATACAGGCATTGTAATAAAGAATTAAAAAGAATTGAACATTTTATTAATATATTCTGGCTTCCTGATAGCAGAACATCACACTAGTGAGTAAAATGGATTAAGTTTCCTATAATGCCAGCCAGAAGATATCTTCACAGTTGTGTTTTTCATTCTCAGGTGTCTAGTTAAGGAAAACGCAGGGGTCCAATTCAACCTTTAAAAATGTTATCTTTTGACTAGAAAGATTACTTCTTTGAGATGCAATGAGATTTTCCACAGCAAATTTAGCAGAGGATTATGCTTTTCATTACTCTCTGAATGAAGAATGGAGTGAATAGATAGTATAAATAGAGGATATTTCTAGAGAAAATTTCTGTATAAATTACAATTTAACTTTCTTGTTTTTAACAAAAATTTATAAGAAAAGGTGTCAGTTGAATTAGAGAAAGGTCCACATTATCCTGAAAAATTACTCCTTACCCTCCAAAAATATTTAGAGAATTTCAAGTGTTAAAATAAATTCTATTTCATCTGAACTTATTTTCAGCTGTTTTATTCAATTTTTTGTTATCATTAGAATCTATTTTCCCCACAGTATGTCTGTATTTTTAGGCAGTCTCTAAATTGACTGCTTCATGGTTGATTTTTTTCAGCCATATTTAACCACTGATCAGCTGAATTGATTAGAGTGACTGTGCAGTAATTCAAATCAGATAAGATGGCTGAGCTCACCAAACAAACCATGCCATGGTCCGGTAATTGTGTTCATATAACTACTACCTAATCCACTGCAATAAGGGATATATTGGGAAGAGAAACTCTAAGAGCTACTAATAATGCAGTTTAAAGCTTTACTTAATTAGAACTTATCTTAGATTTTTAACTCTAATTTAGCTATGTGAATCTTTAAGCAGATTTCCGTGAAGAGCTAGTAAGCTTTAAAAACATAAAAATAATTCGAAATAGAAATGAATTGTATTGAGAATCAACAATTTTAATGATCTTTGTTTAGTATAGGTAAAAGAAGTACTCAACTTGAAGAATTCTCCAGGATTTCTCATAATAAATTCCATTTAATGTCTTACCAGTATCTCTGCAAAGCCAAAGAGTAGTACTTTCTGAAAAATGCCAAATTTCAAAACCTAAATGGTGATGTTTTCCCATCATTTCTACCAGAACCTAAAAGTTCTGAATGTTCAAAACTTGTTTACACACACACAAACACACACACACAGATTATAAGAGAAACACTATGCAATAATAGTATTTAAAATGTATTACGAATAATCTATATAACAAATCTATGTTAACGATTTATCATAGACTTCATACAAAGTGCAGCTTTGTTTGCTTTGAATTAAATTTTCTATCTCTACATGTGTAAAAAGCCTGTGACAACATGTTTAGTATGAAACATTTAATAGGCGTTTCTAGTCACTTGAGATAAATAGCCAACAAACCATCAAGCAAGTCTTTTTTTTTTGGTGAAAAGCAGCAAATTATTTGAATGAATGGATTCAAATGATTATTTTAATAATAGTTAAAAATGAGAAATTGTTCATGTAGGTTTATAGTTTTATCTGAAACACTTTCTCTTTACATTTTTGACTACATTTTTATAGTTATTTTTAAACTACATACTTTTCTTCTCGAAAACAATTATAACTTTTCAAACTGCAGTAAACGTACCTGGTTATTTCCTAGCAATCATTAGCTATTGAGCATAGGTGAGCCACTTTTAAACTATATAAAACAAAACAAAAGTTTTATTTCCGTATCTTAATGTTTAAACCAGCAACTACAAAAGTGAATCTGCTATTTGGAGAGTCTGTTGGGTTAATCACTAATAAAACTTTTTCTATACTTTCACAATTACCACTACTAAAGCTTCTTATGTATCACACAGCATTTTGAAAAAGAGCTACTACTGCTATATGGTCAATGGCAAATGACGTGTGACAAGTTACAGACCTAGTCAAGTTTAGCTTAGTTAGAAAACTCCATGTTCATTTTTTACTTTATTTATCAAATAAATACGTAATCTAAATCTCGTTACTTTTTATTTTCTCATCTTATTCACTGCCTATACAAAATTTTAAATTTTTCTCTGAAGAGAAGCAAATAGAGATGTGGCAAATTTGGAACATCTTTACCAAAAGTATTTAAGAGATTCTTTCCTGTGGAACTTCTGAATTTTTACTTGCTAGTATTTTTTCGAGCAGCATTTGTTCATGTCAAGCACTGATTAATGGAAAGCATAAAGAATGAAGAAAACTATTTCTTTTAGTATATTTTTTGAAGTCTCTGAATATTTACATATTAAACAATTTTGTTACCTCACAGAATACATATAATGAAATAGTGTCACTTTGGGAGAGTAAGACATTACCAAACCTTGTTAGACTTTATAGCCTAAGGAGAAAAATATCAGAAATACTGATAAATAAATAAATACTGATAAATAAATACTGATAAAATCTTGTCCAAAATTTAAAAAGAAATTTTAATGGCACATATATAAACACATATACTATACACATACACTAAAATCAAATTGGCACTCAGACCAGTGGGAACACTTAGTGACTTAATTGTCAAACACTGTTTTGTGAAATTATCAGTAACAGGCACATTTTATTAGAGTTTTCTAGATTTCAAATAATCTATTTTGTAATTCAGAAATTATTATAAATTTATAAAGTCAGTTTTGGTTCCCTTTTATGCATGAGGGAAGTTAAGTCCAGAAAGTTAACTGACATTCACACTCAAAGTTATGTCATTAATTAGTGGGAAAATCAAACTCAGTTTTTCCAACTCTAAAGTTGTTACTTTATGTAGAAAATAATTAAGGATTATTTTACAAAATCCATAAAATCTATACGTCTTCTTTGTATAAAACTATATCTATGAACATACATATGTAGGTACCAAAATACAGTATTAACCTCTTTTATATATTTCATATTAAAGGAGAAATAGGTAACAAATTACTATCTAAAATGCAGCAAGGGATATAAAGAAAAATATAAAAATGGAAACTAAAAAAATTCAGACCAATATATTTAGCATGACTTTGCTGCAGTATAATAAAAAGTTTCAAAATTATTCTAACAACTAGTATAATTCTTTCTTTAGGGTTTCAGTGGAATCTTTGACTAAATTTTAAGTGGCATTAGTTAGTCAAAGGTCATTTACATTTGATTTACTCTTAGTTAAATTATCTTATAACAGATTATTTTTAATTTCTAAAAACTTATTAATGTACTTTGAAGCTACAGATGTCTTTGCAAATGATATGATGGTGTGGTATATATTCCTGCTGTTTTGAAAGTAAAGGTGATCTGCATGTGTCCTTGGGAATGATGTAGAAGTATCAAACAAGATTGATGATCAATCTTTTTCTTTTATAGCAATTGCAACATTATAAATGTGTAAAAAAGTTATCTTTAATGTTTATAAACACAGACCAACAAGAATACAGTTAGTTGAAACTGACTGGAGTTATGTTTCATGACTGTCATTCTTCAAAACACAGGGTAACACCTTTTTCTTTTGTTTCACCTGTAAGTATCTGTGTTATTTCCATTAAATTCAAATGTTAAAGATATAAGTCCTGCTAAATATTCAGAAGGTACAGATTTAAGGCAATGGCTGACTTCAGTTTAGCAAGTAGTTTAACATTCATAGAAGTTAGGAGAGTTGAAAATTAAACTTTTTAAAGCTATTCAATTTATATATGAAATTAACAGGATAGAAACATAGGAAAAATAAGTTGAAGACTACCATGTTGAGTTATTATATAGTAAAAAATATAAATATCTAGTGAGGATAATAGAAGCCAAAGTGAGTTGAAATATGTCTTCTTTGTGTGTGAAAATGACTACAATTTACTCATTTAAGATCTATTTGTTGTCTGGGCTGCAACTGATATCACTTGCTTACAGAAATAATAGCCTTTTTGATATTTTATTATAAAAATTATGAATCCAGTTTCCTGTACTATGGCTCTTTATATGTTATATAAGAAAACAATGTTGCCCTGAAATACAGATTTCTAAATGAAACAAAATACAAAACTATTCATCGAATTCATTGAAAAATGCTTCTATAAATTTATTCTCACATATATGTTAAATGTATTCTCACATAAATTTATTCTCACATACAGATTCTTAAATATACAAAAGAATTCTGATAGATAAGTACTTTGGAGCTTTCTTGGTTTTCTACTCTAAATGTGTAACTGTGCGCAAACTTCTTAACATATATTTTTCTGATTCAAGCTGGTTTTACCCAGATAATGGCATTGTGACTTACTTGCTATTTCCACCCTCTACCTTTGTATGCCTGCTCCTTTAATCATTAAGCTTTAGGACCTAAGATTTATTGAGCCTCGGGTCTGTAATCATGGGGACAATAAGTTTTGGTTACACCAAGTATTACATTTTAGCCTTAGATGTGTTTCAGCTCCAGGCCCATCAAGGCAGAACAACCCTACGAGACAGGATGGCACCAGGCTGCTTTCAGAACTAAACTCAATGATCAATTACCCCAACTCCCTTAGTTTCCATAACAACTGATTTTTCCCTATATTATCTCTACTCTTGAGACACCCGGGGTGGTGGGGAGCAGGTGGCCAGGTTGTTGAGAGCATTAGTTGCCCAGATCTCTGGGACTTGCAACTCGCTAAAATAAATCTTTACTTTCTTTACTGCAAACCTCCCTGTATCTCTTCTTTGATGTGCGCAGACAGACCCCTTTTGTTCCAGTAACAAAGGTTTCTATATTTTAAATATACACAACTCTGAGTTAAAAAAAAAAAATCGGTCTGTATCTCTAATACATGAATATTTACTTAATATTAGTTTAGTTATTAATGCATGCTAGAGTATTAATAAGTAGTACAGTAAGAAGGGATGTAAGTATGAAGAAATAGAATTAGAAACAAAATTTTAACATTGTCATGCTACTCTTTCCAGATCACTCTGCACACCTATGGAGAAGTGCACAGTGACCTATTCTGGGGACCCCTGGTCTAGAGTAAAGGCATGCAAATCTCCTAATGTTTAGGTATAACTCAAAGGGAAAATGGATCAGTACCAAAGTATTCCTTTCCACTCTAGGGAATAATATCCTAAAGTCAGAGGTTCTCACCTCCTGGGCTGTGGACTGGTACTGGTCTGTGGCCTGTTGGGAATCGGGCTGCATAGCAAGAGGTGAGCAGCGGGGTAGCAAGTGAAGCTTCATGTGTATTTGCAGCCGCTCCCCAGTGCTAGCATCACTGCCTCAGCCCAACTTCAGATCATCACGCATTAGATTCTCATAGGAGCACAGACCCTGATGCCAAAAGGGTTGGGGACCATTGCTAAAGTGATATCAAGGCTCTGTAGAGGAGAGTTAACTATCCCTCTTCTAAGAAGGAAGTGATGTTGAATTGACTCTTAAGGTGAATACAGTGAATTCTTAAATGTATTGTAAATGTAGCTTCCACCCTCCATTTCAGTCCTCTCATTCTATGGTAAACACTCCTCTTTGGCAGGTTACATCTGTGGAACAGTAACATTTTAGTTGTTATCATAAAAAGTAATAACGAAAAACTTGGGCCAGCATTCCACATAATAAAAAGAACTACATGAGTATAATGGTTCCCTCAATACGATATAAGAGATGTCAGTTGAAAAGTAAAAATTTTTCTAGTGTATATTCTGATTTCATTAGCTAAAGAATATTTTCTCCACCTGGCTGGTTCATTTTGCAGTCTTAGCCAAGGTTTAAGTCCCTACTTGTTAAGGCACCCTTAGGATAAATTCCTAATTAACATAAACATTATAAGATTATAAAGTCATCTCAGATTTCCATTGAATAGCTCAGAGCATATTTTATGTGTATGTCCTAGGTAACGGTTTTTGAATTTGAATATATATGATTGCGATTCAGTATTCTGCTTTTTTAACAAGGTCCTGGATGACATAAATGTAGTTGGTTGGTCTATGACTCACAGTTTGAATAGTAAGAACTTAATCAGTGTTTATCAGCAGCTATTACATCTGTTCAGTGGAATACTATATAGACAGGTTAATGCTATAGTGGCATTTGTTATCTAGTAAAGGTAAAAATAGTACAAGTTGTATAACAATTAATGCCTCATAAAATTCAGAAATTGATGGTGTGAATCACAGTCTCATTGAAATCTTATTAAAAATTGATCAAATTAATAACTAGGGTAAGGATCAAGAGAAATGACATGATTTTAATGAGCACTCATTATAGTGTAAGATAATATATCTGTGACTTTTATCTCTTTTTTTGGCTAATTTAAATCAGAATAAAAATGATAGGCTAAACTTTCTTTTTCGAAACAGTAAATAAATTATCAAGAAAATGAAAAAAAAATTAATTTTTGACAACTTCTTATATAATTTTAGCTTCTCTACACTAGTCTAGCAACTCATCATACTATAATTAGAACTGATTTAATCATTTTCTTCACTATTTGTGTATATTGCCTAGCTTTGTTATTTTTGTTGTTATATGAAGATCCCTGCAGCTATTAGGGATGGTACCTATTTAGAATTAGATCAATATTCAAGAATTGGTAATTATTTATTAACTATCCTCTACATCAGAGACTGGCAAGGTATGGTCTATGGGCCCAGTCCAGAATGGATCCCAAAGCCTACTTTTATAAATAAAATTTTATTGGGATACAGTGAGTCCATTTATTTGCATTTTGTCTATGGGGAAATGTCTCACCAATATTTATTTGCTCTAAAATTAAGAGTTTTCCCTGATGGCCATTCAGAGTGGCTATGCTAGCCAAATATTTAGAAAGGCAAACTCCAAGCTTTATAAAGACAATACGTGTGAACACACATATTTGTGTGTTAAGCATTTGAAACGAGCCTCAGAAATTCCTATGTCTTTACTGAATCATCTCATTCAATCCTAAAAATTAGGTACTATTGTTTTGCCCTTTTAATGATATGGAACCTGAGGATATAAAGAAAAGTAATTAGCTCAAGGTCGTACAGATATTACTTAAGGTATCTTGTAGAGTATTGTGGTTTATGCCATTTCACATCCCCCTGAACTCTGGACTGTTCTACCTCCATAATTTGAGAATATATTTCACCAACTATAAACAGATGGAATAGTCTCAAAATTGTTGCGCTATGGCTTGGTATCAATCTGCTGAAATCAATATGTTAAAATCTTCCTCTTTAAATTTAAGCATCATGTATTTACTGTTTCCCAAGTCAGTTGTTTTCCTGTCATTTTGAGGAGGCCAGGATCACTTCTGAAGACTTGAGACTAGTAGTCTGATTTTGAACCACAACGTTACTTTTTTCTTTTCTTTTGAGACATTTAATATATGACATTATGATAGCTTCATAATTACTTTGTCTTCCTTCATACGATTTTAAGAATAAGTTTCTTGAGATCTTATTTTTATACCTGCTGTGCTTTTCACAAAGTCTTGAAGAGTACTGAATTTTGTCGAATATTGAATCTACTTAACAGTAGTAGTTAATGTTGAGGGAGTATGTGAGCTCTCCGAAGGCTACCTTGCATATGAGCTGCTGGTGAGATGAATCTCACTTTTAAGCTGGCAGGAAGCAAGATCTCCTTGTTTGTTTTGCTTTGGTTTCTACACATCTTTCCTAATTAGAAATAAAATGTCCAAACTACTGGTGGAGTGGCTTTGATGGGACCGTGTCATCTTTCGAGGTTAAGATTCTAACTAAGATTTGAACTCAACAGTGGGATAAAAAGACATGTTCAGCTATTGACGTAATTTTCAATGGAGCTCACTATGGTTGCTTTACAAGCAGGCAATGAGTGACTGTGAATTTTAAAATTCAATTACATATCATTTTTTGATATGTTTCAGAATATACTCCTCAGCCTGCTGTATTATCTTGTCAGCATAGTAGTTGATGTCAGTCTTCAAACAGAAGGAAAACAAATGTAAGTTTGTAGTTCAAGTCTTAAACTCCAGACATAATAGCAAAAAATAGCCGAGGCATTTAACTCCATGTGAAATATTTACCTTGCCCTGAGGTTATAGAAGTCGCATCTAAATGCTGCTCAAAAGATCCTTAGCAAGAGTAAAGTGAAACAATTATCTGATGGAGGTCAGGTGGGAGAAGACACTATTTGAATTATCCTCTCATGTCTAGGTCATGACTGGACTTGGAATTTTGGCTGCAGAATGCGTGCACGGCATGGTTTTTTGCTATGATCTCCAGGGAGTTTTTGAACACTTGTAATCTGTCCATGGGAATCTTTTCCTGAGGCTCAGTATTAAGAATATTTCATAAAGGGAAATAGTTGCTAGGTGGTGTAACTCTTATTTGACTCACTCCAAAACAGTTGGTATTGTAGCCCTTAGGAGTCTACCTTCCAGAGAGCACGCTTTCAGGTTTTGCTTTTGTAATCTGAGTTTAGATCCCTCAGGCACTCAGCGTGTTGGCAATCCCCTGTAAGAGGGTATCAGCAGGGGACAAATTGAAATAAAGCGGATTGTGTCCCATGGAGCTCCTTAAATAAGTTGTTCAATTGACGGAAGAGGTAGGAAGCCTTCCCAGGGTGATTAATTTGAATGACCTAAACTAGTTGATGTGCAATTTTAAATGGTTTTTGTCTCATTATTTTCCTGAAGAATACTCAAAATGCAATCTGGAGAAAGAAGTATTTTGTAAAGGTTTAAACATTTGAAGTCTTATGGTATAGAATAATTTACTTAAAGGCGATTCTCAAAATTAAGTGCACAGGAGAATATTCACAAGTACTTATTCTATCTTGCTGAATTTCCTAGGTCCCACCACGGCGATTCTGATTCTGTACTTTCTGGGCTAGAGCCTGGGAAATTGAATTTTTAACAAGCACTTCAGGTATTCATGATGCAGATAATTCAGGGGTAGGTGGTAATAAGAGGAAACTTCAAGAAATGATGGAAATGCAGTCTCTAATTGAGCCTTTCCCCTATATTGATTAACCTTTGGTCAAAAAGTTGGAGCAAATATTACTTTAGCTAGAGAACTAGAGGAACGTCAGCTAAGGTTCTTAGTGAAGAATGAAAAGAACTAGAGTTCTCTGGTCAGAAGTTGCCCTGGAAAGTAGCCTTCAATGTACTAACGGGAAAATTACCAATGTATATGCCGCTATGTCTGTACATGATTTATTCCAGACTGTTTTCAAGCAAGTATAAAATTTTTCCTACTGTCTTTAAGAAATGATTTGTCAAAGTGTTCTCTCAATCACACTTTAGAAGTCATGTAAATTTGTTTTAATTTAAAAAAACTGATTTAAAAAATTCTAAATCATGCTTAGAATTAGACCTAGAGGGAAATCAAAGATATATGTTTAATTCGTCATTCCTAAATTTTGCTTTCTGATCCTATGATTCTTAGACATTTGTAGTGTTCTCACAGTAAGTTGTGAATAAAGTGTAATACACTGAAATTTACTTTCATATAGAAATATCTTTCAAACCCCATTGTATATACCATACAGATTTTCAAGTTTTAAATATTATTTAAAATTTAGACCTCAACAACTAATTATTTTTCTATTCTTGACTGGATTGATAATGTCTGTGCATTACTATAACTTTCCTTTTCCATATGTTGATACTTTATCTGTTTGCTCTGTAGTGAACGTGGTCTTTGTGCTCAAAACTAACGATATGCCTTTCTTTATCCACTGACCCTAATTCAAATGCTGAATGGTATGAAAAGAATAATATATGTATATACAATTTTAAAATGAGAAAAAAATCAATGACTTTGGGGAAATCTCTTAATGTTTTAAATATTCAGGGTATCTAATCCTCCCTCCTCCTTTTTGCTATAATAAGTAAAGTTAAAAAAATATAAGAGATGGCGAGGTTGAACTGTCAATTAAGTTAATGGCCACAATGGCTTTTTGGATGTGTCACTTTGGCTAGGCCGTAGTTCCTCATTATAATGCGTGTTACCCACACATTATTTGGGTATTGTTGGAAAGAAATTTTTGATTCAATTAAAGGGAAATTATTCAAGATATTCTCAGTGGAACTATCTTAATCAGTTGGAAGGCCTTGAAAGCAAGACTGTGGTTTTCCTAAGAAAAAATAATAATTCCACATGATAATACTTTTGGTCTGTGCTGCTGTACAGTTTATGATCTTCCCTCCTGAGACAACCCACTCTATTGCTTTTGGATTTACTTAGCCAGCTCTCACAATCACATAATGAAATTCTTTCCAATAAATCTTAGAATATAAACCTTAATATAAATAATATAATATAAATATAATATAATAATATAATATAAATGTCCAACCATTGAATAAAATTAAACCCTGGACATATTCATGAAGCAGCTATCTGAGGACCCTGAGATAAATGTGTTAGCAGGAAGATTAGATAAAGGAACCAGAATTTACAGTATAGTCAAGCACTGCATAATGATATGTCAGTCAGTAATGGTCCATGTATATGACAGAGGTCTTATAAGATTATAATGGAACTGAAAGATTCCTATAATCTAGTGACAACATAGTTGTTGAAATGTCATAGCACATGCATTATTCACACGTTTCTGGTAATGCTGGTGTAAACAAACCTATTGCACTACCAGTCATATAAAAGTACAGCACATACCATTATATACAGCACATAATACTTGATAATAATAAACAACTGTTACTGAATTTATGTACTTACTATATTATACTTTTTATCATTATTTTAGAGTACTCTTTCTACTTATAAACAAAAGTTGGTTGTAGAATAGTATGCTGTATTACACCAGCAGCAGCCTCATACATCTTGTGTTTACCATGTCTCTTGATTTCATCATTTTTTATTGTGCTTGATTCGGTTTACAAAGGTGGAAAATCAGTGATAGTTATTGCTTGCCAATCAGGCATATCCCATTCCACCATAGCTATGAACTTGGAGAACAAGAACAAAGTGATGGAAAGTGTTAAAGGATATAGGCATCACAAATTCAAAAACGGCCTATATCAGACATGGAGAAACTTCTAATGATCTGGATTGAAGACTAAGACACAGAAACATATCCCTCCCAGCATCATGACGATTCCAGCCAAAGCCAAAATTTATTTTCAATGTTGAAAGGAAAAGCTGGACCTGACTACAATGTTGAATTTACTGCTCACTCTGTTGGCTTTAAATGATTCAAGAATCGTTATTCATTACATATTGTGAAAGTGAGCAGTGAGTCTGTGAGTGCTGATATGAAGGCAGCTGAAGATTTTTTTAAAATCTAGATAAGCTGATTTTGGAGGAAAATTACTTGCCAGAGCAGATATTCAATATGGATGAAATCTCTTTATTCTGTAAAAGAATGCCTAAAATATCTTTCACCCATAGGAGGCCAAGTCAATGCCAGTTTTCAAGGCTTTTAAGGACAGGATAATAGTATTTGTTGGGGGGCAATGCTGCAGGATAAAAATTGAAACCTTTTATGATTTGGGACAGTGTAAGCCCCAGAGCCTTAAAGCATATCAATAGGCACACACTTCCAATAAGACCAATAAGTCATGGATGATTTAGCTTATCTTCTAAGATGTCCTCCTGAATTGCCATACCAGCAAAATGGAGTACTATTTGGAGAATAACATACTTTTCAAGATTTTGCTTATTGTTTATAATGTTCTCTGATATCTAACTTTTATTGGTGATCTTCATCTCCAAATACGAACTCTTTGAGCCAATTAATGGGTCAAGGAATTATAGCAGCTTTTAAGATCTACTATCTGAGGAGGACCTTCCAAGCTATTGCTGAAACCAAGGAAGAAACTGATAAGACACTGATGCAATTCTAGACTGATTAGAACATCTATGACTGCATCGAAAACCTTACTTGGGCTTGGGGTATATGTATGGCATCTGGAAGATGACAATCAGTTCACATATCCTAAAATGAATTTGCCAAGGACGAAGGGGTTGCAAAAATCAGTGAGGCTGTAGTTGAAGTGGCCAACAATTTTAACCTTGGCATAGATGAGGATGACATTGAAGAGATCCTAGAGGTGATTCCTGAGGGATTGTCTGATGAAGAAGTTATTAGAACTGGAACAGAAATGCAGAGCAGAGGAAGAAGCAAGAGGAAAAGAAACTGCAGAAGAAGAAAACAAAGAACCTCCAAGAAAATTCACAGTAAAGCGGTTAGCAGAAGCTTTCATAGACCTTAACAAGCACCTTAAAAAGTCTGAAAACAGGGATCCCAACACTGAAAGGTTTTCTTTAATGGAGAGGAATGTTCATGGTGCATCATCTACTTACAAGCAAATCTCTGGAGAAGAAAATGAAGCAAACCACCATGGACATAATTCTGAAAAGAGTGACAACTCTGCAAGAAGAATCTTAGGCAGGTCCTTTAGGAAATATTCCAGAAGAAGGCATTGTTATCATAGGAGATGATGGCTTCATGTGTGTTATTGTCCCTGAAAACCTTCTAGTGAGACATGGTGTAGAGGTAGAAGACAGTGATATTGTATATCATGGCTCCATGTAGGCCTAGGCAAATTAGGTATGTTTGTTTGTGTCTTAGTTTTTGACAAAAAAAAAAAAAAAAAAGTTTGAAAAGTAAAATTAAAATAAAATAAAAATTGAAAAACAGGAAAAAAAACTTATATGATAAGGATATAAAGAAAATATTTTTGTATAGCTGTACAATGTACTTGTGTTTCAACTTAAGTTTATTATAAGTCAAAAACTAAAAAAATTAGTTCATAAAGTAAAAAAATTATAGTAAGCTAAGATTAATGTATTATTGAAGAAAGAAGCTTTTTATAAATTTAGTGTAGCCTAAGTGTACCGTGTTTATAATGTCTACAGTAGTGTACAGTAATGTCCTAGGCCTTCACATTCACTCATCACTCACTCACTGACTCACTCAGAGAAACTTCAAGTCCTACAAGCTCCATTCATAGTAAGTGCCCTACATAGGTGTAACATTAAAAAAATCTTTCATACCATATTTTCACTGTACTTTTTCTATGTTTAGATGTATTTAGATATACATATACCCTTGTGTTGCAACTGTCTACAGTATTCACTACAGTAACATGCTATAAAGGACTGTAACATAAGAATAATAGGTTATACCATATCACCTAGATGTGTAGTAGTCTATAAAAACTAGGTTTCTTTAAGTGCACTCTGCGATGTTCGCATAACAATGAAATCACCTAATGATGCATTTCTCAGAAACTATTCCCATCATTAAATGCTGCATGATTATAGTAACAAATCAGTGGCACTTTTTTTTTTTTTTAATATCTCTGCTATCATCCAGCTTAGAATCAAAGACAGTGTGAAACCCAGAAGTGGACAATGAATAAGAACAGAAAGAATACCAAAGTATCCATCTCTGTTCTGATGAGTGGAAAAGGGTATTCTAAGAGTCAAATAGAGTGAAGGAGATTCTATGGGGGCTTTTCCTAGCTTTCATTTCTCCTAACCCAGTCCCCAAGCAATCATACTGTGGGTGGGAGGTGAAGTCAGCATCAGCTGGCAAGCACCAAAATGCTGAAGAAGAATCCTTCTTTCTGTTCAGTAGAGTTATAGCCTTAAGATCTTGGACTGAATTCCTATTGATCTTTTTCTTTCTCTGTCTTTCTACAACTTAGTTCCATTTGAACCCATGTAGGTAAGAAATGAGCAAAAGAGTAGAGAATCCAAGACCCAACTTTCTGGCCAAAAGACTGGGAAAGGAGGTTTCAGGGGGCCAGAAGACATCAAAAATACTGCAGAGTGGGGCAATTTCAAGAAGACAGTCTCATAAAGTTGTATAAAATCTCTTGGGTTTATCTCAGAGCTTTGCATACATGTATATTTTGCATATCTGACACTAACCAGTAAACAATAGTCTTTTGAGAATTGAGCTACATGCTAGATCACAATGTAAGACTGAGATTAATCATAGTTGGCAAACTGGGTATATCTAAATAGCCCTACAAAAATCTTGAAAACTGAACTGACATTAGAACCACACACTACAGAAAAATGTTAGAACTTTTATGCTGAATTGAATCTAATAAATTTCCTGTCATAATAAAAACAGACAAAAAAGCTTTAATTTTATAATTTATACGTGGACCTAGAGTCTCATAACATTATATACAAAATTTGTATACGATTTAAGATTTTGGGCATACAAAGAACCTGGATAACTTCAACTAATAAGAAAAAAGACAATCAAAGGTAGCACCATTGTTGAAACTATCAACTAAAGGACTTGAGAGCTGCTATTATAATCATGCTGCAGGAAGTAAAGGTGAATCTTTATAAAAAAAAAAAAAGAAAAGAAAAGAAAATATCTCATCAAAAAAATGCATAATATAAAGATTAAATAGAAATTTTAGACCTAAGAGATACATTTATAAAAATAAGAAATTCATCAATTTCATTCAATATCTAAATGGAGATGACAGACCAAAAACTCTGTGAGCCTGAATAAGAAATCAGGGACATGAGGGACAATGCAAAATAGGTCAAACTTGAGTGTGATTGGGGTTCCAAAAGGTGAGAAAAGTGTGATGATGAAAAAATTATTTAAAAATGTAGTGACTATAAACTTCTCTATTCTAGTGAAAGACTAAATTAGAGATTCATGAAGTTCAGAGAAATACAATAAATTCAAAAAATTTCTTTTCCAAACAGATTATACTAAAACTGCTGAAAAAAAAGGAAAAAGATTCTTAAAAAGTAATAGGAGAAAAAAAATCCATTATATATATATAAAGAAATTACTCAAATGACTATGAATTTTTTCATCAGAAGCTATGAAGGCAAAAAAAATAAATCAATATTTTATAAATGCTGAAAGAAAAAAAGCAATTCAGAATTCTATGTACAAGGAAACAAATACTAGAAAAAAAACAGATATTGTTAAAAAACTTGATAAATAAGTGGAAATGGAATACTAAAAACTATTCAAATAAACCAAAAAATGACAGGAAAGGAGAAAGATAAATGAAAAATACACGGAAATAAAAAAAAAGATACAATAAAAATATAGATATATAAATAATAACTTTAAATGTAAATAGTCTAAAAATACCAATTAAAGGACAGGACAGGTAATATAAAACTTAGAGAATCTGTCACTGGTAGATAAGTTCTGAAAGAACTCCTAAAAGAAGCTCTGGTGGAAGGGAATGATACCAGACAGAAACTTGAAACATTTGGAAAGAAAAAAGAAGGAAGAAATGGGGGAAGAAAGGGAGAAAGAAAGGAAAAAAAAAAGTAAAGGAAACATCAGAAGGGGTAAATATTATGTATGTATTAAATTTGTACAGCAGTTAAAAGAAAAATTATAAAATTATAGGGTTTAAAATATATTTAGATATCATACATGTAACTGATACAGTACAAAGAGGGAGAATAAGGAAATCTATATGTTGGTAAAGTTTCTATATTCTTAAATGACATAAAGATAATGTTATAGGAAATTCCTTTTCAACATGAAATTTTTGTAATTGCTTAATATTAAATATACAAATAATGTCTTATGAAGAGACTTCTTTTTGCAGCCAAGGTGAACTACCAGAGGGGAGGCTACCTGAAATAACTTTTCAAAAGTAGAAATATATGAAAAAAAATTCAAATTATTGAAAGTAAATATATCTTAATAAATCTGTTAAAAGTTAACCCTTTTCTCATTTGCCCTGAGAATGTTTGCCAGCTGCAGTGTTTACTCCAAAATTTTGCGGATTACAGTCCTAATCTTACTCCCAAAGCGTACCATGAAATATCTCTCCTTTATAATTATTTTCATATTGTTCTAGTATATCAATAGTCTTTGGGAAAAAAATGACATCATTCTAATTACAGCATTCTGTTTTTAGTAGTTTGTTTGCTAAAAATGTCAAATCCTAGAAAACGTAGCATTCTTACATGTGATGTTAAATGAACGCTGGCAGCGACCTGCATTTTTTTTATAAGTGGAAAATTAACAGAGAAATTATATTAGTAATTCTTAAAATTTATTTTATACAAATAAAAACGTGAAGATGGGAATGAGAAATAGATGTATGGGTATAGAAAACAAATATCAAAATGATAGATGTAAATCAAACTACATAAATTACATTAAATGTGAATAAACTAAACACTCTAATCAAAAGGTATATATTGGAAACATGGATTAAAAAGAAAGACATGACTATCTGCTATCAATAGGAGATTCAAAAAGGGAAAATAAAAGGGTACAGAAAAGACATACCAGAAATTACAGATTTTTAGAAAGGACATATTAATAGGAAAACAGGGAAATTTCAAAATGACTAAAAAGTCTTTGGATCAGGTACACATAGGAAGTATAAAAAATGTGCAGCAATCAATAGACCCCAAACTACAGTAAGCATATTTTGACAATTTGGAAGAGGGAAATAGAAAATTCAATAATTTTTGGAGATTTCGTTCAATGCTTTAGAGAACAATTAGAAAAAAAAAGCAGTAAAAATATAGAACCCTTGAACAATATTATAAATTAGCTTATCTTAAGTGAAGTTTCAGAATATTTCACTCAATAACAGAAGAATATACTTTATTTTAAAAAGCATATAGACTACTCTCTAAGGATAGCCCATATGCCAGAATATAAAACAAGTCTGAATACATTTAAGTGATTAAAAAAAATCAACAAAAAATCTAGAGAATATCAATAAAATAAAATTTTGGTTCTTTTAAAATACAAAAAAATTCATAAACATTTAGATAAACTCTCCAAAAAAAAGTGGAGATACAAATTAGTACAGAATGAAAATATATAGGACATCACTACAGACACTGCAGAAATTAAAAAGGATACTAGGAACTATTACAAACAACTTTGTGCCAACAAATTAGAATACTTAAGTGAAGTGGACAAATACCTCAAATGCCAAAATTACTATAATTGATTCAAGAAGTCAAAAAGTATGAATAGATTTATAACAAGTAAAAAATACTGGATTAGTAAATTAAATATTCCCACTAAGAAAAGCCCAGGCTCTGATGTTTCACTAGTGATTTTTATCAAATATTTAAAGAATACCAATTCTACAAAACTCTTTTAGCAAAACATAGAGAGAAACACTTCCAAAATCATTTTAAAAAGTTAGTATTACACTGATGGCAAAGTCACACAAATAAAACTAGAATCTGATACCCCTAATCAACAAAGACACAAAAATCCCTTATGAAATATTAGCAAACTGAATCCAGAAACAGGGGAAACCTATTATATACCATCATCAAGTAAATTTATAAATTTTGAATAGACATTTTGTAAAATGTTATATGAAATTTCTAGACAAAAGCACAATCAAAATATCAGTGTAATTAGAGATAGGAGCAGCAATTGACTATCACTGAGTATAAAGGAACTTCTAGGAGTGATAAAAATGTACTGGAAATCTCTTCTGACAATGATGGCACGATTGTTTTTTATTAAACAGTCAAAATAGGTGAATTTTTTATGTCAGTACATTATACTTTGATGAATCTGTCATCAAAAGGCAACATTTAAACATTTCACCAAAAAAATGTACATATGGCAAATGCATAATTAGTATTCAGGATAATCATTTAAGTAAAGCAAATCAAAACGAGTGAGCAGCTTTACTTAATTGCTAAAACTTGGAAGCAACAAAACTGTCTTTCAGTAAGTGAATGAATAAATAAACCATGGTACATCCAGACATTTGTATATTACAGGGCTAAAAAGAAATAAACTATCAATTCATGAAGAGACATGGGGTAACCTTAGAAGCATATTACTAAGTGAAAGAAGCCAATCTGAAAAGATTACATACTGTATAATTCCAACAATATGACATCTGGTAAAGGATGTATCTCTGTATCTCCAAAGCTATGGAGACAGTAAATAGATCAGTGATTGCTAGAGCTTGGGGGGTGGGGGGAGAAAGATGAATGGGTGGAGCACAGAGGAATTTAAGGCAATGAAAATATTTTGTGAGATACCATAATGATGTTTACATGTCATATGATTGTCCAAATCCATAGAATGTATAACACCAAGAATGAATCATAATGTAAATTATGGGCTTCGGTTGATAATGATCTGTCAATGTATCAATTGTAACAAATGTACTACTTTGTTGGGGGATGTTTATAATGAGGAAGGCTGTGTGTGAGGGCAGAGAGAAAATATGGGATCTGTCCGCACTTCCTGCTTAGTTTTGCTGTGAACTTAAAATTGCTCAAAATATAAAGTCTATTAAAAAAACACACATACACACAACGAGATACTACTATACACATATTACACTGTCTAAAATTTAAAAGTATGACCATTGGAGATGTTGGTACAGAAATGGAGGCAATGGAACTCTTGTACGTGCTTCGTGAAAATGTCAAATTATACAAGTATTTTGGAAAAGTTTGTCGATTTCTGAAAAAGTTAAACAAAAACTCATCACTTGACCTAAACACTCTACTCCTAGATATTTACCTAAGATAAATGAAAGCAAATGTCCATATAAAGACTTGTCCATGAGTGGCCAAAGTAGCCTTAATTCTCATAGCTCAAAACTGGAAACAGTTCAAGTGTTCATCACCATCAGATCAACATATATTAAAATTGTGTTATATCCATAAAATGGAATACACTATCCAGCAATAGAGAACAAAATATTAATATACAGACAATAACATGGGTTACACTGAATAAACAAAGTAGGAAAATAGAGTACATACTATATGGTTGCATTTAGATAAAATTGTAGAAAAAGCAAATGATGGCAGAATATGTCATAAAAAGTGTCAAAATGTGACAGAAAGTAAGCAGTGGTTACATGGGACAGGGGTGGGCATGAAGGGGTTGGATAGGTATTACAAGAAGACACTTTAGGGGGTTTGGGGATATTTATTATAATGATTGTGGTAACGGTTTTATGATTTATATGTATATAAAACTTATAAAATTATACATTATACATAAGTGCGGTTTTGTGATCAATCACCCTGAATAAAGCTGTTAAACAGATACTGAACTGATCTATTTAAAATCAATTCCTTATTGTCTTCAGTGTCAACAGCAATGCAATAGCGGCCTGCTAATGAAGTCTAGAACACGTTTTCTGACATCCAGTTCAGTAAATCAAGTATTTGTGTAATTTGGGGTAATGTATAATGGGGGAATGATGGACTCTTTAATTTCTGTCAAAACATTTTCAGAAATATTATCTAGTCAAAAAGCTCTCAATTGTAGAGAGTTGACTGTTTTGGGCACTTATATTTTTAAATATATTTTGAATTCATTGATTTATTCAATTTCCCCCAAAATTCGGCCTTAATAAAAATAGATTTTTGGTACTTTTATCAGTTCCATGTGCTATTTATAGTGTGATTTCTGTAGGGCTTGTGATATGTAGAGGGTGTCATATTCAGAGAGGAATGGTATGGTAATGATTTCCTTCCAGAAAGATATTCTGGTAAAGCCCAAGCCTAAGCTTTGTAGGCTCTTTTGACCTTCTTAATAGTAATAGCTAACATTTAGTGAATTCTTAATATGTGCAATATGTTATTAAATCTTTCCTACAACCTCTTGAGGTTCATACTATAAATATCCTCACTTAAAAAATGAGGACACAGAAGTTTAAAAAGGTTAAGGAGCTTGCACAAGGGAATAAGAAATAAACGAAATTTCCAACTCACTCGTGTGTCTCTTTGCAGAACTGAGCTCTTCTTTATGTCTCTTTAATCACAGAAAAATAAGCATTAGAGATGGAGGTGAGTATTTTAAAATTTATTATTTTAAAATTGTAGATGTTCTATTTGATAACCCTTTAGTCACGTGATTGATTCCATTCAATCACTATGCATCCCTATATACCTACTCTAAGAATAATGTGATTTTATAGGTTTATACTATCTGATTGGTTCCATACAATTTTTGAAATAATAAAGATCTAATCAAGATCACTACAATCTACATAATAATTTATCTCCTGGTTCGTTGTCTTCTCGGTTCAATGACAAAGGAACGCTTTTATAATTTGAGGATAAAAATAAATAGCTGTGAACAGCATCAGCTACCAATTTTAACGCAATAATAAGTGATAACCCTCGGAGGCCCACCACCTCTGAATAACAAAGGCAGCTTTCTTCATTAGTACCTGAGAATTTGTATGCTTTTCCCTATTTTTTTCCCTTTCATGTTCCTATCTCTGTGTATGGTTCTTTTTCCTCTTACTGTATCTCTAGTCCTCTGGGTTGGAAGTGAGGCACTGATCTTTAAAAGAGCTCTACTCAACCATTTTCAGGAAAATCAATTGAACATCCTTGACTTTTTCCTTCAATTTTCCATTCATTGACTACTGTCAGTACCTAAGTGGGCTCCTGTACAGTGCTAGAGACATCTCACAGGTATCCTCATGATACTAGAGATGTCCTCATCTCCACATTGGGTCCAACCAGTAAACTCCACTAGGCTTTACCTTCTATCCCACTTCTATCTTACAGACAAGACTCTTGGTTTATCTCCTGTGATCATTAAATTTTGCACAACACAGTTTTGTGATATCGTACATATTTCTTACCCCAAACTTTAATTATTTCCCTTCTGTTTCTTCAACCTCTAACATGTTTCTCATGTCTTCAACCTCTAACATGTTTCTCATGTCTTCTATACCCATTTCCTTTAATTCTAAAATATCCTTAAATATTTTTAAAAATACTTTTTTTTCAAAATTTTGTGCTTATTGTCTATTTAAAAATTACAGGACTCTTATTTTTGTTCAAACTTATTTTATATCTTAGTTTTGTTTTTCTCTCAAAATTTTAAAGAATTCACTAATTAGTTTATGGATTTATTTTCTTCGTTTGTGTTGGCCATAGGCTATGAATCATAGAATTCCTACCCCTTACTGATTATTTATTAGAATCAAAGTTTCTCAATTTCAAAGAACTATTTTGTTAGACCCTATAATTCTGTCTGTAAAATGTGCAATCATTATTTTTCTAAATATAGTATAATTCTGAGTTTACAGAGCCACATATCATTATAAGCACAGCAAATATGTGAAAAGATTTATTTAAAAAGAATTAGGTTGGATTAGTAATTCTCAAGCTGTGTGTGTGTGTGTATATTTCTCTGTGTGTATGCTTTCATATTATTTTGCTAACAGATATCCCCCAAAGCATACAGTAATGGGCATAATATTGTACTAATCATTGCATAAAATATAAGCTTGTTCCATAGATTATATATTCATAATTGTAAAGATGTATGTTTCATGAATAATTATTTCTGCTTCGATTGTCTTTTCAGCCTCAGTGCCATCCAACTCTACTCAAAATCTGTTTTAGTTCTTTAATTAAGCATTTGAACAATACACACTGCTTAATTTTAGCTGAGATGGAATAAAAATATGCAGGCTTTTTAAATCATCTCCTTAGTGGTTATGAGTTCTTTTCACAGGGTGGGCAAAATATTAGCCTTGAAAAAAGGCTATAAAATCTATAATCTTGATTCCATGCTCCCAGGTTGTGTGGTCTTAGGCAAAATGTTTAAATTCTCTTAACCTTTATTTTCTCATATTTAGGATGAGAATAATGATGATTGTGTTACAGAATAGTGATACTCAGACTTTGGTGTGCAGAAAAAAAAATCTAGCATAAGTTAATAAAAATGAAAAAAAGAAAAAAAGTAGATTTCCTTAGCCCAATATTCAAGTTCTCAAGAGATTTTTTACTCGGTGATTTTTGTTGAAACAACTTAGGTGACTGTGACAGAGATAGAACTTGCACTTTAAAGAACACTTTATACTCTTGAGAGCAGTTAATGAATAAATAAAATAACATGACATATAATAGTCATTTGCAAAGAAATTATACCACCAGGTTGTAATTCATGGAAGTATACTAAAATAATAAATCAAGAGAATCCTAAAAGTATAGTCCATAATACTTGTTATAGAAAATTATAAGGAAAAAGATCATCTCAGTATTTTAAAGATGAAGTTACATGGAACAGATACTAAATAAGACATTTAAAAAATTCTAAAATCTTCATTCAAAATGTATTATAGTATTTGTTATAGACCAATGTTATTCTGGTAATGGCAAATTTGAAGCAACACAACAAAGAATGCAAGACAAAAATTAGGAATGTTAAAGAAATAGATATACTTGACTAATCATAATTAATAGTCATATAAAACATAAATTATAAAATTTTGGCTTAATTATATATAACCAAACAAATATAATGCTAATGGGAAAATATGACATAAATTAGTGAGAATTAATATAAATACAGATATTGTTAAAGATAAATTATTATGAAGAAATTATGGCAAAGGATGAAAATTAAGTTCATTGTTAAGAAACCGAGATACTCAGAGAAATAAACTTCTTCATTAATAACTAAAGTCATGCACAATAATGAAAGCTAAAACAAATTTAATGACTGACTTTACAACCGTTAAATCATTATCTGTTAATAATCATTAAATGTGGTTTGTCAGGCAATGTAGAAGCATGCACATGTTAAGAATTGTTAGTGGGTTATAAAGGTGTTAGTTATTCTGAAGACCAATCAAACAATAAATAGCAAAGTTCATGAAATACTTATTGGAAAAAAAAAGATATAGAATGCTCTCCAGTCAATATTTTAGAAATATATCCCAATGAAATAAACATCATAAAATATAAAATGTGGTGAGAGAAGTACATAATATTGAAAACAAATAATAACTCTTATTGGGACTTACTTAATAGACAACTTGAAAATCACAGTAAAAGGAAAATGTTTACTAAAATGAATGAATGAATTTGTTGGGATGCAATATGGCTATTAGAAAAGTCAAATATATTAAAAACTTTTCAAGAAAGTATAACTGATATATTAATTAAATTTGTCCAAAAAAAACTCACAACTATTTTAGATCTCTAGTTATAAAATCTATACTTTTTCTCCATTTAGTATTTAAAATATTTGGTAAACACTTTAAAATATTTTGGAATTATTCCCTTAAAATATGTATAATAATGTGTAAGATATTTCAGAAAAATGAGCTCGATTTGTAAACACTAGTTTGGAATTCTAAAAAATATTAATTAATAATGGACTGTGTGTTTCCTAGCTTAGATCTTCCTTCCTGGGATTAGAAGCTAGATTTAGGGCTAAACAAGTGATTGCTTCAAGTGATTTATTAATTTGGGTATGCAGTTAGCTATTTGACTTTTTTACTGAATCAATTATTATAGAAAAATTAATCAATTCATTAACATAGACAAAATCATCTTAACTTTTTTCCTTATTTTTTGCCAAGTGAAAAGTTGGATCTCAATCACAGCAATCACATGGGGCTATAGAAAGTGGATAAGTTGCTGTTAGTTCAGTTTATATTTGTTGTTGCATGAATTCAGACCCTAAAATATAATAGATTGAGAAAGTAATAACTACAAATACTTAACAATGTTCATTATAGTTTTGTTATGATAAAAATTTGACAACTTCAGAGATAGAAGTAACCAAATCTTAGGAAGTATTATAATTGCTCCATATCATGAGATACCAGAGTTTCTAACTATTCCATTTATAATATGTAGTGGTTTTATTCATGATAGAGAATAATAGTTTAGCAAGAAATGATCTAGTTATAGGTATCTGAGCATGAGAAATTGTTCTGTTTTATATGAAAAAAAAGGCTGTGTTGAATTAAAGAAATATTTCTAGAATAAAATCTTCTACAAGTCTACCAATGGATGAAGTTCTCTGACTACAATTGTAACATTCTTTTTTGTTCTCATTATTAAAATGTATAGTGAGAAAAACAGAAGTTCCAAAGCAACAGAAAAGATCTACCTCCATATCTTATTTCTCTGTATAAATTTTCCTTTTTAAGGATGGCTAGACTTCAAATGGTATTGATTCTATTAGTATTGGGTGGATATTGGTGTGGAAATTTGGGAGCCAGAGCTATAGTAACAAATTTCCTAAGGCTATCTTAGGATTCTCATTGGGTGACCTCCATTTTTTAGACATCTCTACTAAACTCAAGAATATCACTGATGCCATGTTATAAACAGTTCATATTTTCCTCTTCAGTTCTCAAAGGAGGATATTTTAAGCTTCAGAAAGTAGGGTTAAGCAGGCATGAAAACGGGAAGCCCTTTTTGTCACTAGGTTACATAAGTGTTCCACTGTACAGTGAAGTCCATGAGAGGGAAAATCTTAATAGTTTTTGCCTAAACCACTGAACCAATTAGCCTCAGATGTCAGTGACGATTGTGGTATTTAAGAGCCTAAACAATCAATCAAACAAAGCAGCATCTGACCCAGTGATAATTGAGATCTTTCGATAGAATAAATTGTCTGTGTCCCCAGTAATTTTATGAATTTTGAGTCAAAGTAAGAATCAATAGCCGAAGATTTGTGAAGTTTTGTTGCTAGAGGAGGGAATGTGAAAATATTTAGTCTTGATCTGCTTGATAAAGTCTGAAAAAA
>NW_024354500.1:4088124-4104008 GCF_902729225.1 Pteropus medius | reverse complement strand
GAGAGGAAATTCACCGAAGTTCTTTCATGTTATGATCTCTGGTGCTTTTTGAAAAAGAGTCCCAATTTAATTAAAAATGGACTATATAGAGCTGGGGTGGGGTGGGTTGATGGAGAGTAGGACTATGTTAGCTCTATTTGAGAATGAAGCACCTGGAATTTTAGTTGTGCCTTGTCTAGGTATATGTCTTCCCCAAAAAACTGAAAATTTTACAGATACCTTTCATGTGATATTTATATTTTATTGGTTTATATAAATATACCCATAATAGCTGCTAGTGTTAATTTTTAATATCACACATTTTATTAATATATACTTGAAAAATCATTCCACATGCATTTTACAAATACTTTGGTATGCACATGGAATTTGGAGCATCTTGTAGTAACTCTGGTGTCTACATGTTGGAAGTCACTTCTTCAGATTTTTAGCAAGGAAAGATTTTTGCAAAATAAGACTAATTCGAACTGCCCATTTATCACAAGTTGTCCTCAAAGGAGGCATTTAAAAAATATGTTTACTATATACAAATGAAATCATAAAATTTGAAGAACTTACTTAATATTGAACAGGTGATATTATTCAAGTGAGGAGGCAGAAGTTTGGAGAGAGGTGTGGTGCTCTGCATTATGAATGGATGGAAGAGTGAGAGTCTAGGGAATAAATGGAAAGGTGAGGATAAATGTAGAAAAACTACTACAAAGGGCATGCCAGCAGATCTTATGAATTTGAAGCACAAAAGTAAAATTTTGGAAGGAATACCCTAAGGTAAGATTTTGAGCTGAACTACTAGAAACAATTTTATAAATTCTCTACTCATTTTCCTTTTCAGTGTATTGCTCATAGATTTTTGGGGGTAGGAAATTTTCTAACATAAATATAAATACATATTTTTAATATAAATGTTATGGTTTGGCAAGAGCAGAAAGTTTTCTCTGGGAACAGTCCAGAAATGACACCAGATATGATTGAAAGGAGGCTTTTTCATATTCTCTTTAACTACTTGGTTCTGAGAGTAAAGACAGTGGTTGATATTCATAGATAGCACTGCAGGCTGTAATATATAACTCTCATGGATCTGTTTGCTCTTTTAGCAATGGGATGGGTCAAGCGAGAGCAAACATTTCAAAGCCTTAGAGATTCCAAACAAATGTAAAGGGCTTTCTCTCTTGAAGAGTGTTGTATGGAAATTCAATATTTTTATGTCAATAGGATAAATAAAATAATAATGCAACATGGTCAAGATTTATGTTTTAATTTAAGAGTCTCTGTTACAATATATAATAATGTGAGAGAATTATTTCCGATACCAATAAAATATATATGTATATATACATGAATCTATTATTAACTAAATGAAAGTATATCATTTTGCAGACACCCTTGATTATGGGTGGGTATGCATCTTTCTTGCAATCTTATTCTTTTAGGAGAAAAATATGTCATCTAAAAAGGAGAAAGAATAATTTTTATAGATGTAGTCCTTTATTAGATTGTAAGTTATGACATTCGTTCAAGGAAAGATTTTTTTTTGACATGTTGTCAAATGACATTGTAAAGATAAAGACATATTTACCCAAAAGATTTTACCCCATTAGAAGTGTGGATGGATCCTAGAGGTAAATATAAAGAGGATCTTAGACTGAGAACCATTTAGCAGATAGTCAATGGGAAATTAGAAGAAACCCTGAAGTCTTGTCGAAACAATCATGCTGAAAATTATTTTCAAAAAAACACAGCAAAATGAGTTGGTCTTTTGTGATGGACTGTTGTGCTTGGCCAGTGGTTCTTAAGCAATAGTTGGCATCCTGAATACCTAGAAGAGACTTACATGCAGTGGTTCAACTCCCAACACAGTGACACAGATTCAAAGGGCCTGTGGTAAGCCAGCTGGTGGTTGGCAGATTCATAAGAAAACACTACTCTAAGCTTCTAAGGTTAATGCTAACATGCTATTTTTCCTCCAGATACCTGGATTCTACCTCTGGGCCTCAAGCAATAGTCAGTCGCTTGGAGAGAAGGGGTAACTGACTAATTCTTCAATCAAAACTAAAAGATAGTAACAGTTAAAACATTAAGTGTTATAGAAAGTTTTTGTTTTTAAGATGACTATATAGAATATTAAACTTAAGATACTTTTTTTGAAGTAAAAGATCACTCGCATTAAGTTTTGCGGTCTGGAAGTATATGGTACTTCCCATCCTTCCTCCCATTCTTTATCTAGTTGAAAGTGCTAAATGTCTGACAAACTGAAAGCAGCTCGTTTTTTTTTGTTGTTGTTACTCTTTTTTGTTGTTGTTGTTGTTGTTTTTCATTATTTTTGCTGGCAGTCACATTCAGGAAATTTTTGAGATCAAAACAGAAGCAACTCCTTTTTACCAAAAATATACATTTTCATAATTGCCTATATCAACCTTAAGATGTCTTTGTTCCAAGGATGAAAGGGCGGGAACTGGTATAAATCATGAGACTTTTAGTACTTTGTTATACTACTCTTTGTGCTCTTGATCAACTGGTCCACCGTGTCATGTGATCTCAATATGAAGTAATTATCATCTTTTCATAGCAGCAATGAGTTGTAGGGAAAAGAGCATAGGATATAAAAAACAAAAGGTCAAATGTTTACACCCATCCATGTGTCTTTTCTTCATAATTCTCATAAATACTCTTCAACGGCTTTAATCTTTATTTTCCTCATTTATGGAACGTACTTAAAATGTACTCTCCACTCATTGGTGGAATTAGCCAAAACACGATGCATAAGTAGAATATATATACTACTCTTGTGTTTATAAAACATTTTAACACAATTTATTAAAAAAAATAAAAATATGTAGACTTAATTTATAAAGTGTAGAATTTTGTTATTTTCATTCTTCTTGTTTTTAAGCATTATTAATACTGCTTCCAAGTTTCTTTACCCTAAAAAGGAAACCATCAAATTTTCACTTCTCTAAACAGTTAGTTAAAATGAAATTTACATCTGTATTCTCTACTCCCATGGCACTACATTGTTCTAGAGGACCTATCTATGGGATGCTTCTTAGTCCCACAGTATCAATAAGGATTCTTTTTGTTATTTATGGCTTCATTTTCCATAATTTTTATTTACATTGTTGCACTGATTTTCCACAGTGACCTACAAAATGGGTATAACCCATGATTTCTCCATTTCGCAGAGATCCAGAAAGGTTGAGTAAGCACATGAATAGTGATAATAAAGATTAAAGAAGAGGTTTACAGAATCCTAATCAAGTGATTTTTCTCCTAAAGTACATTTGGAGCAATGTCAAAGTTTTTAATTGTGGCACTGATAATGACCTGATTTATACTTTATCATTTCAGGAATCAGATTCTTTGAACCTCTGTAAATTTCCCTAAAGAATTAAGATTTACATAGTGCTTTTCAATTTTCAAAAAACTTTTACATGCATATTTTACTTTGTGTTCACCATCATGCAAATTATGTTCAAATCTTAAGACCAAATCATTTAAGAAAGACTCCTCCACATACCGAAATTTGCAGGTATCATATGTGGAGATTTTCATTTAGAAATATATATATATATATATTTGAATTTCACTTAGAAACTTTAGTACTTCTAGAGAATAGCAACAGCCTTTTAAAGTCCCTCTACCATTAATAACAATTTCCTTATAGTTAGGCTAGCTTGACCCAACAAACAACATCTAATTTCCATGAGAGGTTTGGCCTCACTCTATTTCACTCATACATTTGTATATAACATTTCAAGTAGAGCAGTTCCCCTTATCTATAGAGGATACTTTCCAAACCTCTGTGGATGCCTGAAATGGTGGGTAGTACCGAACCGTGTATATATATATATATATATATATATATATATATATATATATATATATATATATATAGTTATTTTATTCTGTACACAGTGTGGATATGCTGGACAAAGGGGTGATTCACGTCCCAGGTGAGACGGAGGAGAACAGTGCAAGATTTTATCGCACTACTCAGAATGGCATGCAAATTAAAACATATAAATTGTTTTATTTCTGAAATTTTCCATTTAATGTTTTTGGTTCATGGTTGACCATGTATAATTGAAACCGTGGAAAGCAAAACTGTGGATAAGGGGGGAATACTGCACTATTATAGGTCAGCTATAAGACTCAGTATATGGGATCACATAAAAAGGACAGTTTATATTTTAAAAAGTATATAATGGGGGGATATAGACAAGTAAATAGATAATTCAATACAATATAAAAGAATAGTGCTCTGATATAAATTAGCAAAGGGTACTTAAGGAGATGCTAAGGCAGTCTTGTTAGGGAAGGAAGTCTGCCCCAAGAGAAAAAAATCATTTGAAATGACATCTAAAGAATGAATAGAATAAAGCAGAAGAAAGAAAAAAAATACTTCCAAAAGCACAAATAGGAGATGTAAAGATATAAAGAGAGAGAAGGCATGACCTGTTCTTGGAAACTGCAAGTTATTCAAATGAGACCAGAAAAGTTACAAAATAAGAGTGCAAGGAAGTCACCTGCAGAGGTGGGATGGGGCCAGGTCGTGAGATGACTGGTAGGCTAAATAAGGAGTCTGAACTTCAGTCTAAAAAAAGGAAAAAGTATCACTGCAGGATGCTGTTCTGGTTGAACCATCTCCTTGCCAAATTCATACGCCAAAGCCCTAATCCCCAATGTGACTGTTAGGATTTCAGCACATAATTGCGGGGCGGGGGGTAACAATTCAACCCACAACAGAGGAACATGGTCATCCAGAACCTTCTTTACCAAAATGTTCTTTTCACTCAAGTGCCCAGGTTTATATCTTTGAGGAAACGAAGCCCTGCAAGCCTCTTGAGTGCTTTTGTGATCTGTATAATTCATAGTATATTACAGATTTCTCTTTTACTGAGGTATATGTTTTTACTTGATAGTTTATTTTGCTTTTTTTGTTTTAATTTTCTTTGCAAAGTGCATAATTCTTTATATGATTAAATCTATTATGCACTTCCATTAAGGAAATTTAACATAAATAGTGGTAACTGTGTGATGCAGGTAAATGCTTCCTTTACTATTCAATCAATGTTTATAATCACCCTTTATTCACTGCACTTTTTATAATTACTGGAAAGTAAGTATACTTCATCATCAGTGGATTTTGATAGAGAACTAGGAAATCAGTGGATGAGACTCTTATAGGAGCCAGGCAGTAAAGTACACACTAAATTTCTTTATTTTTTTCTGGGCATAATCAAATTTTAAAACCTTTAGCAATTGTAATTTTCTGACTCTAAAGTTATTAAAACTGATTGTATTTCATAGGAACTATGTAGACTATACAAAGAAAATAATTCAGTTATTATACTCTCTATTCAAGACAAACACTAACATGAACACATTTATTTTTTCTTCTTCTAGTCCCCCTACTTCTTCCTCCTTCTCTTTTCTTCTTCTTTTTATATACTTCCCACAAACTAGCATCATATTATCTATATCTTTTGTTTTTCTTCTATACCATTCCTTGTCAGAATTTTCTGATGGCAAATCGAATTATTGGAATTAAGGTTTGGCTGAGAGTAACAATAGCAACAGCAACAACAACAACAAAAAACCTATTCTATTAAGGTCAAAATGTTTTCCTAACTGGAGAAATTTAGTCTAAAACTGTATGATTCTTCCTAGTGTCAGGCTCCTTTTATCTTATTCTTCATAGGAAGTTTTCATTCCCAAGGTCATCTCATTGTCCTAGATGGGTGCCAGATCTCTAACTAGTATATGTTTGTTAATATGAGTTGTCCTCTTTAACAACATGTAAAATTTCATTTATTTACTTCAGTTTAAAACTGAACACCCATATCCACTTAAATATCTTGTCTAAATGCTGCCCTGGTGTCACCATTTTGTGACTCACTTTTTTTAATTATTAAATTTATTGGGTGACATTAGTTAATAAAATGACATAGGTTCCAAGTGTACAATTCAATAATATATCATCTGTATATTGCATTGTGCATTCACTACCCAAAGTCAAATCTCTTTCTGTCACCATATATTTGACATCCTTTACCCTTCTGTACTTCCTTACTTTATAAACTATATCTATGCAGCATGATACCATCCTACATTAGATATCAATAACTATAGCTGTAGGAAGATTCTTCTATCAGCAAGTTTATGCTAGTAACTGTGAAAGAAAAGTTTTCATATTTAAGATATATTCTCTAAGCATTAGAGTTTGGACACCAGAATCTGTATCCATCAAAAATGTATTTTACTGAAGTATGATGAAAAATTTTATAAAGCACACTTTTTGAAGGATAATAGTGGAATAGATAACTTTATTAAGTAATGGGCCTTTATATTAGTTTAATACAAAGGGTGTCAAATTTTCACTTTCTTAGTGTTGAAGAAAATAATATTACTAAGGTAGAAAATTTGATGATTGCTGAAATGGCTAAAATCTCTAGCTACTTTATTTGAAACAGAAAACAAATCAGAAGAAAACAGTAGCTCAAACTAACCAGTTCATTTGCTAGAAACAATGTGTATATCCATGGCTGGTCATATGCAATACCCATAGAGCAATGTGGGAAAAAGCATGATGAATTGACAGCCAACAAAATTGCTTTAGAGTTGGATATTACACATTCAAAATAGTTTTCCACGTCTCCTTCTAGCACTAATTTATGTGCTTAAAAATGAAACACTGTAATAATATATCGGTACTGTTTTTCGACCTTATTAGAGAAGATCAGTTGTATAACCTTTTTTCGTAGCACAGAGTGCGGTGGAGTCATTTAGGAAGCTTTCTGACCATTACCGCAGAGAATCAAGGAATAAAATGCTTAGGGGTCAGTGACAATGTCTGCCACACAATGAAGTTAAGCCCTTGAAATTTCCCTGCTATAGTAGGGCTTACTGTGTGGCCAAAAAGGATTCCATTGTTTCCAGAAATCTTCCTCAAGCTCTGCTCGTCCCATGCGGTCACCATGTGAGTAGTACTTTGTGCCTGTTCCTATGTCTGCACTTATCACCACTTAATTTTTTTTTTCTTTTTGTCCGTAGTACATGCCAGTCAGCAAGTTTTAAAGGTACCAGTGTGATTAACTTATATGTGTATACCCAATACCTCGATTTATATCTGCCATATTCTGAGCGCCAAATATTTTTACTGGAAAATTAAGCTTTAAAAGACCTCCCTTTAGAGCATGCACTAGATACAGGTGTTTCTTTCTGACTGCGTTTCAAAGGAAAAGTCTATAAATTTATTTAGATAGTGTACAAATTATGTGTCGTGTGCTCTGGTTATGAGAAATAATAATAAGTACTTCCCCCCCAACAACAAACACAAAACTCCTGTAGAAAATAAAAACGCCAAGAAAAAGGTAGTCTGTTCCAATAATCATGTGACATTTTAACTTATTGCAGTGTTCAGTAAGTAGTCTGGCACTTAAGACACAATTTCATCCTGTTTAACCCAACATTTTGTATTTGTTTATTAAAAAAAATTCTTTCACACAGAGCCGCCCTATTGTTTTGCAAGACATCATTTTGGAGAATGCTGTCTTAGTTGCATCATGATGTATGCAACAATAGGCTTTTTCCTGTTTATTCTGTTAAGCATTTATCAATAACCAACTCTGTGCCAGGCTATATAAACAACATCTTCTTATCCTGTTACATAACAAAAAGGCAAATTTAAAACAAGAAAATGAAGCAGAGAAATACATTGCTTTGGCACATGTGACCATTTGAATATGTACAATCTTTGAAGGGCAATATCTTATCCTTATGCACAGAATTCATATTCATATTCATATCATGAAATTTTAGGGAATATACAACCCCTAAAAATAGATGCATAAATATCATATTGGGTTGCATACTTCAGCTTAAGAAGCTTTATTTAATGTGTGTTTTATCATCTCCATTTCCATAGAGAGAAATAAAGTTAAAAAAGGTGAAATAATTTATCCGTGGAAATCACTTGATAAATGGAAGAGTTGGAATTCAAACAGAAGCCCTCTAACCCTTGGTCTAAAGTTCTTTTCCCCAGACCACAGCTGCCTCTTCCCTGGCATGCCCCTAACTGAGAAGATTAAACTTTTTGTCTTTTTTGTTAGAAAACATTTTTCGTAGTACTTTCTCAGGTTAATTAAACAAATAACAATTTAGATTAACTTCATTACTGAAACCGGATATAAGAAATTATTTGGTAGAGAAAAATCCTCAGGAAAAATTGCTTTAAAATTCATTGATTTCCATGAATCTTTTTGAAGGTATTTTCTCTCCAACTTCTTTGATAAATAATAATTATTTAAAAAAAAAAAATCTTCACCACAACTTCCTGTATAGATTTGTTGTTCACTAAATCTGCTGGAACTTACCATATTTTCAAAGTGAGAATACATTCACTTTGTCCAGTGCAACCTCTAACAGGAAATTATTTATTATAATATCGATACTCAGTATTATCAGAGCATTCTCAGGAAGGATGGTCCCTATTTTAGATTAAAACACACACAAACTTCTTCATAATGATGGAAGAATTTATTTTATGTTGGATTACACTGCATTGGTGTTTTTCTTTAATGTGCCTGCAAATTTGTGTTTGTTTTGAGGTTAGAGTTAGCCTACATTGCTGATAATGGTAGTTTCATTTTTAAAAATTCAGAAATATATTAAAAGTGTGTACAGTTTTTTAAAAAAACTTTTAAAAAATTTAGACTTATATTTAGAGAAATTTTAGGTTACAGCAAAATTGAGGGCAAGTAGAGATATTACCCACATGGCCCTTTCCCCAACACTTGCCTTCCCAATTACCTGCATCCTTCCCTATAGTGGGACTTTTTTTACAACTGATGAATCTACATTGACACATCATTAGATTATCATTCACTCTTGGTGTTGTACATTCTATCAGTTTGGGCAAATGTGTAATAATATATTCATCCTTATGGTATCATAGAGTATTTTCACTGCCTGAAAAACACTCTATGCTCCATCTATTCAACTCTCTCTCTCCAACCCCCAAGCTCTAGCAACCACTGATCTTTATACTATCTCTAGTTTTGCCTTTTCCAGAGTACCATAAAGTTGGAATCATACAATATGCAGCCTTTTCAGATAGGCTTCTTTCAGTAAGTAATATGCATTTAAGGTCTTCCATGTCTTTTCATGGCATCCAGTTTACTTTTAATGTAGATGTGTCTTTGTACTTAAAGTAGGTTTCCTGTAGTTGGGAAACTACATATAGTTGGGTCTTGTTTTTTGAGCCACTCTGACAATCTCTGTAGTTTAATTGGTACACTTAGACAACTGACATTCAAAACAGTTAATTACATAGTTAAATGAATATCTATCATATTTATTAATGTTTTCGATTTGTTGCCCTTGTTCTTCGCTCCTGTTTTTGTTTTCTATTTTTCTGCCTTTTGTGGTTTTAACTGAGCTTTTAAAATGTTTCCATGTTCTCTCCTTTCTCAGTATATCAATTATACTTTTTTTTTAACTTATTTACTTTTTTTAGTGGAAGTCCTAGATATTGCAATATACACTTAGAGCTAATCTATGTCTATTTTCGAATAACACTATACCATTTCGTGGGTAGAATAAATATTTTATAATAACAAGATAATCCTGATTCCTTCCTCCTTTCCCTTATATCACTGCTGTAATTGATAACAGTATATATAAACATATATAAGCATATATATACGTGTAAGATACATATAAAGTATGCATAATAAAAAATATTGCTGGTACTGTTATTTTGGAAAAACTGCTGTTAGAGCAGTTAAAAATAAGAAAAATAATTACATTTTTATTTTACTTCATTTATTCCTTCATCAATGCTTTTCCTTACTTTACGTAGATCTGAGTTTCTGACACTTTTCTGTCCTATATTCCTTTTCTTCTCTCTGAAAAACTTTTGACATTCCCTGTTAAGCAAGTCTGTGGGCAACAAATTCTCAACAAACTTTTTTGTTTATCTAATAAAGTATTTATCCTTCACTTCTGAAGGATAATTTCACAAGGTACAGAATTCTAGGATGGTGTTTTTTCTCTCAACACTTGAAATATTTCACTCCACTCTCTTCTTGTTTGCATGGTTTCTGAGAAGATAGATATAATTTTAATCTTTGTTCCTTTATAGAAAAGGTGTTTTCCCTCAGGCATTTTCAGGGCGTTTTATCTTTGAATTTCTATATTTTGAAAATGATATGCCCAGGTATAGTTTTTGTGGTTTTTGTTTGTTTGTTTGTTTGTTTGATATTTATCCTGACTGGTTTTCTGAGCTTCCTTGAATTGTGGTTTGGTGTCCGATACGATTTGAGATGTTGTCTGTCATTATTGCTTCAATTATTTCTTCTACTTCTTTCTCTCTGTTTCCTCCTTTTAATATTCCCATTACACATATATGTTATACCTTTTATAGTTGTACCACAGTACTTAAGATATAGTACTCTGATTTTTCAGTCTTTCTTCTCTTTGTTTTTTTGATTTTTGATGATTATATTTATATATCCTCTAGCTCAGAGAATCTTTTCTCAGTCATGATCAGTCTACTAATCAGCTCATCGAAGACATTCTTTATTTCTGTTAGTGTTTTTAATCTCTACCATTTTTTAAATTCTTAGGATTTCTATCTCTCTGCTTACATTATCCATCTGTTCTTATATGCTATCCACTTTATCCATTTGAGGCTTTGAAATACTAATCATAGTTGCTTTAAATTTCATGTGATAATTCCTAACATCCCTGTCATGTCTCATTTTTATGAGCACTCTATCTCTACGAATTGTGTTATTTTGCCTCTTGGTATGCCTTGTAATTTTTTCTTGATAGCCAGATACAATGAACTAGGGAAAAAAAAAAGTGCTGTAAATAGGTCTTTGGTAATGTGGTGATGAGATGTGGGGGAGGTAAAGTTTTCTATAGTTCTATGATTAGGTTTCAATCTTTTAGTGAGTCTATGCCTCTGGACTATGGCCTTCATGTCTTTCTTCATCTTCGTGTTTTTTGGGTTTTTTTTCTCCCCCTTAGGTTGGACAGATGGCTATAGTGGGCTGGCGCTGGTATTCAGATAAACTCTGATAATACCCTAGCTGGTTAGGTTCTGACTAACTAGTTTCTCTTGAGGGTAGGCCTTGAAAAACAAAGCATTTTGGCATATTTCAAAATGGTTCTTTTTCCCCTCCCCCTGCCAGAAGCCAGAGGGTATTTTTCTCCAATATTTTCTGTGGAACACTGGTTGAGCTTCTGAAGGTAAAGCCCACAAGACTGTTGAAGGAGGAGGGCCCTGTGACTACATACCCCTGGAGTTTTTAGCTCTTAGAGTTGTCCAAAGTGAGCTTCCCACAATTCATAACAGTGGAAGTTTTCCATCAAGAGTTACTAGGTGTCTGTGCCCATGAGTCTGCCCTGCTAAGCTGGGACTCACTGTATTTATCTGACTCTCCACTCTGTGGGGCATTGGTTTGCCCTGTGTCCTTCCTTCTCTTATGGGTCCAAGATTTGTTGGTTTATAACTCTGTTCAACGTTTTACTTGTTAGGATTCAGAAGTCACTTCCAAGTGTGAAACTGGAAACCAAAAGTCCTTTAATAATTTTTTTTTTTTTTAAATTCTGGAAGAGTTACTGATTTTTTCCAGCATTCTAAAATGTTTATAAACTTTTATTTCTAGGAATCTACCCTAAGGACTTGATATGAGATGTTGAAAAAATTTATAAAAGTTATTAACTTACTAATTTGTCCTTTCATTCAACTTTTAAGTGCCTGCTGCAATCCACACAGGTCTAAGGTCTTAGATACAAAGATAATCGAAGTGACCCCTCTATTTATCGTGAACTAACTCACTAAGTCAAGAACACAGGCATGCTCTCCACTCTACTTCTGTTCCTTTAAGGAAAAAGAATTACCCTTCACAAAACTGAGCTGCCTATAGTGGCTCACCTCAGTCACTAAGAACCCTCTCTCGCATTTTCTAGACCTTGTTTTATTCTGGATTCCTACCCACTTGATTCCAAACTCTTGATTCTGTGTATCAAAAAGCAATTGGGAGTGAGTGGGGTGCTGCTTGGTATTTATATTCTTTTTTTTTTTTACAGTAAAGCCCAATTTCCTTTTGGAAAATTACCAGACATCATTTGACCACAATCAAGTGAGAATATTTATCTAGGTGCTGTGCTTGGCATGATGTTAAAAATGACCCAGTCCTCACAGATTGATTGCTTTTTTCTCTCTGGAATCCAAATTCTGAGCAAAGAAAGGCAAGCCAGCGATTGCGCTGGGATGAAACTGAAAATTAGTTGTAACTGCGTTTTTTAACCTAGATCTTGGCTGGCTATGACTACTAATTTTTACCTAGCTGGGCTTTGTAGATTTTGTGTTAATTTTTGTGAGTTCTGCTAAATCCTTTCCATTAATTCCCTTCTGGTTTGAGTTACCAAGAGTGGATTTCTGTTGCTTAAAAAGTAGTAATCTTAATCAACATGTCCAGAAAAGTAGTAATCTTAATCAACATGTCACAAATAGAATTTGGTGTCTATTGTGCCCTTTCATCCATTCTTGAGAGTTTTATTTTTATTTTTTTCTTGATGTTTTCTAAGTAAACCATCACTGCTACCCCAAAGAGATTTAACCTGCTCTCCTTATGACTCTGACCCAGACCTCCTTCCTGGTCAGCTCCACAACTCCTGGCATAAAACGCTGAGTCCACACTCTAGTCAGGGCAACTGATAACTTATCAGAGATTTCGTATTAAATGTGCACTAAAACTTTATAAGAGTGATATTATAATAAAGCTATTCACAAAATAAAGACACACATCCTCCAAGAATGCTCAGATGAATGTCAGCATCATCTTCTGTCCTCTCTCATGAGCTTGCACTGAGCATTCTGGCGTACCAACTGTTATTCCCAAGCAAATTGCTTCATTCATGACCCAAATACTTGTTACACCATTCCCTCAGCCAGAATATCCTTTCACTCTCTTCTCTCAATCTCTGCCTGTAAACTCCATACCACATAAGTATCACAAGTGATAAGTGTGTAAACATTTATGGGATTCTTTACTATTTCCAAGGTATGTGCTAGTTTTATTATCACATTTAAACCTCATAAAAACACAATGAAGTAGGTACTATAAAGCCTACTTTATAGATGAGGAAACTGGCTTTGTAATATGATGCATAAATGAAGTATCAAAAGTTAGATTTTGAGCCAAACCAAATGTAGCCTATAGATTGTACTCCTAATGACTGCAGTTAACAGTTTCTTCATGTTGCCAGTGGTTATTTTGTGTCTACATTTAAAAAAATCCTAATATAGTATATATACTGTATTTAATTTTATATATACTGTTTTTTTTCCCTAAAGGACTTTGATTGGATAAGTATCCTCCCCAGCAAACCTTATCTGACCTCATTAATATTTTAATCATTTTTTCACTAGTGCAGCAAGTGTATCGCACCATGTTTAGTTCTTATTACATTCTCATTTTATTATACTTAGTTTTTTATATTTCTGCCTTTTACATGTTCTTTAAGCTTTTTAAAAGTACAGAATCAGTTATGGCAGGGAATGTGTGGAGTATATAGTAAAGGAGATGAACCTCAAAGCCAGGTATGCATGAACAAAAATTCCAGATTTCTACTTACTACTTTCAGGCTATTAGTGTAGCCTAAAAACAAAGGATTCTCTCTGAGAATTAGTTCTCTTATCTGTAATATGAGGATTATAATACTTACAATGCAGAGGGTTTAGGAGTGTTTTAGACATAGAAGGCACTAAGTAAGTATCTACTGAATCAATTCTATTTAAGGATTCACTACGAGCTACTAGTCCATTTGACTTTCATTTATCTTTTATTTCTTTAAGATCTCACAGAAGGTTCTTCCATGTTTTTTTAGGATCTTGCAGAATATAACGTACTTTTTGCAATGTACAAAGGAATAACAATGGATTAAGTCTAACCTTTTAATGTACAAATCTCATAAATCATTACAATAAAAGCAATATATAAAATATTTTAATGGTCATGTGTGAATGAATTAAAAGGAATTAATTAATTCTCAGTGTAAATATAAATATGTTACAGGATTGAAAGAATCAGTGTCATTATCCTTAAAAATATTTTGGCCTATGAACAATAGATTTATATTTTTTATTAGTTTTAAACAAAATTTGAATCTTTTTGCACTACATTCTGTACCTTTCCAGCTACTTGCCCCTCTTCCATATATAACACTGCTGCATCATCTTGTGTGGTTAAAGTGTGACCAAATGTAATTTAGCAAGGAGAGAAGTGAAGTGACACGAAGCATGAAATTTAAAAATGAATGTCACACCACTTTTCATATTGAATAGTTAGTATTAATTCACACTGCAAGCAACTTGATGCAAATATTTTGTTGCAAAATAGAGGAAAGTAAGAGGTTTTCTTATATCCACTGCAGTTGTGTGGAAGTTTGAGAAATTTATTATTCAAAAATATCAGACACAGATACTTAGCTATGTACTGAGATTAAACTTCTGGTAATTTGAATATATATCTCTCATCCAGTTAGACTCATTCTATCAAGTTAGGGCACTGACAGATAGCTGGCAATGCCTGGATGCACCTATGTGATTCAGGCTGATTTCTGATGGGATCTCCTAAAGGTACAGTTCGGCCCCTTAATTTTGCCTCTATATTTGCATGCTTCTTCCCCCAGTACAATGTCTGCTTTTTTCCAGCTCTATTCCCTTCCTCCCTCCCTCCCTCCCTCCCCTCCCTCCCCTCCCTTCCTTCTTCCTTCTTTCTTTCTTCTTTCTTTCTTTCTTTCTTTCTTTCTTTCTTTCTTTCTTTTCTTTCTTTCTTTTCTTTCTTTCTTTCTTTCTTTCTTTCTTTCTTTCTCTCTCTCTCTCTTTCTCTCTCTCTTTCTCTCTTTCTCTCTTTTTCTCTCCTTTCTCTCTCTCTCTCTCTCTCTCTCTCTCTCTCTCCCTCTCTCTCTCTCTCTCTCTCCCTCCTTCTTTCTTTTTTTGACTTCAAGATAGGAGTCCATATATAACATTTAAAATTATAATAGCCTATTCAGAATAAGGGATGAATTGGACTACATCAAACTAAAAAACTTCTGCACAGCAAAAGAAACCATCAACAAAATAAAGAAGCAATCAACTAAATGAGAGAAGAAATTTGCAAACAATGCCTCTGAGGAAGGACTAATATCTAAAATGTACAAATAACTCATATAAGTCAACAACAACAAAAATAAACAATCCAATTAAAAAATAGGCAGAGAATCTGAGCTGACACATCTGTCAAGAAGATATACGAATTACCATCAGACTTATGAAAAGATACTCAATGTCACTAGCTATCAGGGAAATGCAAATCAAAACTATAATGAGCTACTACCTCACACCTGTTATAATGACTATCATCAACAGGACAAGTAATAACAAGTTGTGGGAAGAAGGAATCCTCATACACTGCTGGTGGGAATGTACAACCACTATGGAAAACTGTATGGAGATTCTTCAAAAAATTAAGAATAGAATTACCATACAATCTAGTAATCTCTCCTCTGGGTATCTACCAAAAAATTTGAAAACACTTATCTGTAGACACATGTATCCTGATGTTCATAGTAACACAGTGTTCAAGATATGGAAACAACTAAAGTATTCTTCAATAGATGATTGGATAAAGAAGTGGTACATATATACAATAGACTATTACTCAGCTGTATAAAAAAAAAGATAAAATACTACCATTTGTAATAACAGGGATGGATTTTGAGATTATCATAATAAGCAAAAGAAGTCAGACAGAAAAAGTTGAGTATCATGATTTCACTCATGTGGGATATAAAACTGAAAGCAACAAAGGAACAAGACAAACAAACAAAAA